>NW_024062586.1:1800000-2270000 GCF_006381635.1 Hibiscus syriacus
TGTCTTCAATTATTGGTTCATAAACTTGCATATCAACAATATGCGCCAAGAAGGCTTCACACCCCTGAGTCAATAACCTCTAAGAGCTAATTGTCGAAAAAACTTTGGTTGTGCAACCCGTACTCCCACTGGTCATCACTGCCTTGGTCCCATCTTCTTTGCCAAGTTTAAGTTGTCTCACCTTGAACCGCAAACTTATGTCATGCTCGGTAAGCCAATCCATGCCTAAGATCACATCGAACTCCCGAAACGGTAGCTCTATTAAGTCAGATAATAATACTTCATTCTGAAGCTCTATGGGGAAATGACAGTGAACATTGTCAACCAAAACATCAAATCCTAGCGGACTAGACACTCTGACCCCTATTTCTATATCCTCAATTGGGATATTCCTCTCTCGGACCAAATCATAACAAACAAAGGAGTGGGTGGAACCCATATATACTAATGCAGTAATAGGAATTGATAAAACTATAAATATACCTGAGATCACATCTATAGCATCACATTCCTCCTACGCTCTGACGGTATACTAACGTGAGGCTACCCTAGGTTCCTGGACGGTCTCAAATCTGGCGGTACCCCTATAGTACTGCCATGAAAGGCTCCGCAACATCTAGAGAACCCCTGGCCTTGTTGAACATATGGGGCAGATCTCTGAGATGACACGATGAATGAATTCTAAGCTCAGGGGTTGTCTCTAACAAAATAGTCTAATGACCCAACACTGAAACAGCCTTCAGCCACTCGGTAACACTGTCCAAGGACTCTACAGGCTCAAATAAGCAGTATTCGATTCGAAAGTTGATGATAATGGTCTCCTATGAGAATCAGACCTACCTCAACAGTCTGAACTCTAAGCTTCTCTTCTAGATGGCCCTAGATGGCGATCTTTCTAAATTGTGAGGCCCCTGGCCCGTTTCGCTGATGACTGAGACTGCCTAACTGTCTCTAGAGCCCTCCGACTCTAACCCACTAAGTCGCTCACCACCTGAGCTTTCTTGTTCAAAATCATCTTTAAGATTTTGCTTGTCGGGTCAGCTCTATAAAGATGCGAGGAGGATCAACGGCCATATGAGTCTGGATGTCCAAGTGGAGGCCCTTCTTGAACCTTCTATAATGGTGAGCCTCAGTTAAAGTAAGCTTTGGAAAATAATTGCTCAGCCGAAGAAACTCTTTGTCGTACTCAAGTACGATTCGGTCACCCTAGGTCAGGTATAGAAAGTGGTCACGCAAATCATTAGAGTGGCCTCACCAATGTACATTTCTTTGAACTTCATTAGAAAAAGATACCAGATAGACAACTCTAGCTCTATCACCAAATCTACGGTCTTTAACCAATCAATCACGTCACCCTTCAAAAGGGCGATGGCGTACTCAATTTGCAATAGGGAGTGAGGTACATCTGATGAAGGATATAGGGCATCTCCCAAAGCCACTAATCATTAGAGATGGGGTCATTATCTCTAGACCCATAAAAGTTAGTCATCTTGTAATGACGAAGCCTCTTGATCAGGGACTCCTTAGATGCCACAACAAGCTTAGCTGGGTTACAGATGAGGTAGGTGTCATAGCGTATGGGTTTGGCATAGCTTGAACAATTTGTCTAATGGTCAAGGTTAAATCTCAAAAAATATCACCTCGTCGACACCAGCATTCGTAGGTACCACATGATCATAATCTGGGGCATATTCATCACCAAAATCTCTAGCCAAGGAAGCATGACTCTTCTCATGGCCCTCGTGAATAGGGATTGTATCGTATGCCATGATCAAATCGTGAACTTTGAAAGGAGAGTGAGGTCACTATCTTTATTCCAAATGTATTCTTGACACTCTAGGGCATGTACTCACATAGACACTTACTGATTCTAACTCGTGAGTCCTAGGAACAACTAAACTTGGATGCTCTGATACCACTTAATGTAACACCCTAATCTAGTCCCCTCGAAGAACCATAGATTACGATGCCACACAGAACCACTGAAATGGTCAATCCAAAATTTTCTTTTTTTAAAATATTTACTAAAATCAAAATCATTCATCATAAATTAAATGAAATCAAAATTAGGTTTACAAAATATGACAATCTCCCAAATATGTACAAATACAACTAGTGAGTTATAAATCCGAATAGAGTTATGACTCAATCATACAAATGTCCATATAAAATAGATGACTCTAAAATAGACTCAAGACATACTCTGCAACGGCTGAACTAGAATGTAATGATGCGATCGGCTCCTCGATGATCCCTATACTAACTAGTGCACGAAAATACTATCCATACATTGAGCTCACAAGCTCAGTTCCATGAGAATAACTATGCAATACTACATGTATTCATTACATGAACATGTTGATATGAAAAGTCATAACATGCTAAAATACAGAACGACAAGAGATAGGCCAAGTGGTATGATTGGACGAATTTACTTACATCTTAGACGAAACACTAGCCTATCTAGAACGAGAGAGCTTTGGGGTAAGAACTGGAATTTACGTGCATTAGAACTTCTAACCCTTAGTCTACCTTCGATCCTTGAGAGCTCAGGGTGAGGTCTGGAATTTACATGCATCGGAATCTCACACTCTGAACCATGTCAAGCGTAAGGTATGATGCTAAATTTACATGTATCAAAATTCATTCCGATACGACGCAAACATTAAGTGCATCAGATACGTACCAAACAGATAATATTTGAATATTCACAAACAGAGGGCGATCGTCATAATGCTAGAGTAACTAAGGTGTCCTAGCCGTTTCCAGAGCTCATGCAAAGGTCAATCTTATGTCATCCTATCTTGCTTAATTTCTAAGTGAGAATTAAGTTAACATGTTTGTTTTCACATGTATTGAATAATTATAGCTTATAAGAAATCAAATACCCAAGCCCGAGCACCCAAACTGATTGAACCAAATTGCCAAAAATCGCCATGGGTATCGATACTGTGCCAACAGTACAATATTAACCCCTTGGGTATCGATACTGATTATCAATACCAAAATTATCTTCGATGTTTTGAAAAATACCTTGGTATCGATACTCCTATTGGGTGTATCGATACTCTACACTGGGTATCGATACTCATGAGTATCGATACCGAATTTGGCTTCGATGTTTCAAAAATGCCTTAATATCGATATTGACCTTCTGAGTATCGATACTAGACCCCTAGTATCGATACCCTTTGATGGAGTATCGATACTTCCCTTATAATTTGCCTTGTTTTTACCATCATGAAGAACACTATTGGTATTGTTCTTCCAGTATCAATACTAATGAACCTAGGTGCTCTATTTTGAGCATGAAATCATACCCAAAACCACCCATTCACTAACCTAAGATTAGTTAAAGTTTTTAAAGTCTTATTTTTTATCTTAGAGGTCAAAAGGGGTCATCTTTCATCCTTACAAACATCAAATATGAATTATGCCATGGATTTACTCTAGAATGCTTTCACGAGCTTAACATATGAAATATGCACATAAAATGGCCTAAATGTTTTATGGTCAAGTTAGAACCACGTTACCTTGATATTAGATGACTGAAAATGACTTGAATCACCCAAGAGTTAGCTTTTCCTTGCCCATTGCCTTAGAGCTCTCACTTTCTCTTGCACTAAACCAAAACCATGAAAATAAGTTGTTAACTCATTTTTAAGCCTTAGGATGATACTAAAAATGTTTCCCTACAACTCAAATCTCATAAAAAAAACTAAATCTAAAGATTCTATAAACCCCAAAAAAACTCATTTTTGGTTGCTAAAGCCAAAACTTGCAAACTTGAGCTTGAAAGAAAGATTGGGGAGGATATTAATAGTCTTACCTTGGAGTGGCTGGAAAAAGTCTGAAACAAGGTAAAGTTCTCACCTTTCTTGGAATATTGAGAGCAAATGAGAATCTGAAATAAGAAGAAGACAAGGAAGTGAAGAAAATGAGATATCAAAGGGGGTGTTTCAGAAGTGAAGTCATTCTTCTTAGTGGGAAATCATCCTTAGCTTTGAAAAAATAGGATAATTACTCTCCTAGTCCCTCCACATTAGGATCCAGATTAAAACACCATTTTTAATACTTATTGGTCTCGTTACAAGCCCAAATCAAATCCAATTAGTTCAAAGCTTCTTGGGTTTGGGGGAATATTTTAAGGTCCAAATTGAATATACCCGAAACTCCTAATCTGAAATTCAAGGCGTTACAACTCTACCCTACTAAGAAGAAATTTCATCTTCAAAATTTTCCTAAATTAAACAGATACGAATATTGAATAGGCATATCCTCCTTGGGTTCCCATGTCGCCTCTTCTACACCATGATTCCTTCACAAAATTCTCACTAACAGTATCCTCTTGTTCCTTGCCTCCTTGATGTCTCTGGAAAGGATTCAAATTGATTCTTTCTCGTAATTCAAGTCTTGCCTCACTTCGACTTGCTCAAGAGAATGACATGGGATAATTCAAATTGGTATCTTTAAAGTTAGAGACGTGATATCACAACCTAAAAAAATAATAATAAATAAATAAATAAGCAATTTAGTGAAATTTGAGGGTGAAATTAAAAGTTTCTAGAAGTTGTAGGCCATTTTAGAAGTTGAAGGAAATTCAGGGGCCTAGCCCTAAATTTTACCATTTTGTATCGGCAAGCAATGCCATTATATGTGATGAAATTGGTTTCTGGTGGTAAACCAGAAATAAAAATTTCCTCCCCGCCAACCTCTTTCCAAGGCCAATTTCTCCATCGTTCGACCACCGTTCGTCAATCTGAAACCACCATCGTGTTCTTCATCAACCGGTAAACAAAACCCCGTAAACCTCTCATCGTCAAACATTGTCTAAAGCCATGAATTTCGATTCAAAGTTTCAAAGTTTTTTTAAAACCGCTGATATGGAATCATCAATTCATCGTCGATCGTTGCTCCATTTTTTACACCTCCCGCACCATTGTGTTCCTTGTGTCGTTCTGAGTCCACCGGTGTTATTATTGTCTTCGTCGTTGCCGGCGCGTGAGGGAGGTGAGGAAGTTAAAGTTTCCAATGTTTTGAAATCGATCTCTCTGTCGTTCAAAATTGTGAACCAAGCTTAGTAAGTGTCTCAAAATCCATTAAAATAATTTTAGGATTTGTTTTGTAATTTTTCCGAGTCCCTAGGCCACCGTACGTGTCCCCACGCGCCGCCCCTGCGTATGTGGACAACTTTGAAACCAGTTTGACCCAACCTGACTGCTTAACCGATCTGACCCATTGACCCGTTGACCATTGATCGTTGACCGACCGTTGACCGTTAACTTTGACCAAAACGTCAAAATTTTCGAAAAGTCATATTTTATGTTTTTCGATGTCCTGTGTCCGATTCCGAAGTCTGTTTTTCCAAATTATTAATCGAAAGCTCTGAATTGAGCTCGTTAACCCAAATTGTTTTAGTATTTTTGCTTATTTATTTGAGATATGGTTATGGAATTGGTCCAATAATATATTTTTATGAAAGTACTCATGTTTCACATGAACAGGGGTCAGTTAGGTCTGATGTTTTCCATTCGTCAATCCACCCGATCCGCATTCTGCGAGAATTATCCGTAGGTTCCGTTAATTATTTAAATAAAGGTTAAGATTATTCATATTAGGATTCTAATATGGATTTTCCAATTCGTAAGATCTAGCGCTGCCGCAGATCGTGATCAACAGACTCAGTAGTAGGCTTTCCTATCCAATTACTCAGACTTTACATGTGTGTTTCCTGATGATGTTATTTTTGATTTTAACAATCATTTGAATTGTTTCAGATTGGTGATAATTCTGAATATTGTTACGACATGATACTTGATTTCTGAATACTATTTACCCGACATTTGATTTATCGTATATTACTGATTTGATTTATGATTTCTGTATTTCTATATATGATTTTCAAGCATGAAACATTTTCATGTTTTAATGGATTAATCACCATTTTCACTCAAATACATACATGTTTATTACTGTCATTGGGGGAATATTGTTAAAGGAAGTATACTTGCAGGCTCCTCGGTTTTATGCTCAGGGCTTTACTGGATGTGAAGGTGGGTGTATGGTTCTGGGGAACCTACACATTTTGGATGTGATCAAATGGGGGTAGTGTTCATATTTTTTAAAAACATGTTTAATAAACTGATTTTACTAAAATATTTTATCAGTATGTTTTACATTGTATGGAGCACAATGGGTTTTTTAGCTCATTATGTAAATTTTAACCTTTTCAGATAACAGCATAACGTAAACTAGTAGACTGGGCATCAAGGGAGATCGACTAATGTTACTTTTGTAAAATATTATATTTATATATGTCTTTCTGCTATATTTTGGTGACACGTGTTATTACCGTCATGATATGTTTATATTTTTGGTATTTTGATATGTATGTGTTTTATATGGTTTTCTAAAATATGTATTAATATATGTTATCGTATAAATCATTATTATGGATAAATTTCATATATCACTAAGACCTGGATTTCAACGTTGTTTTAAATATAAAAATAATTTTTGAATGTGATACGTAATCACCTAAACATGGGCATAACGTCCAGGTCGGGTCTAGGGGGTTACACGTGGAAAAATTTTAGATGCACTCAAGTTCTAGAGGTAACACAAAACGATAAGCCACTGATCCAATTCTCTCCAAAATCTCATATGGTCCGATGAATCACGGGGTTAACTTACCCTTGCGTAATAACCGAATTACCTTTTTCCAAGGAGAAACCTTCAGAAATACCTTTTCTCCCACTGTGAACTAAATATCCTTGTATTTTAGGTCGACATATGACCTATGTCTGTCAGAAGCCTCTTTCAGACGACTTTGAATTAACTGAACTTTTTCTTTAGTTTCTCATATCAAATCAGAACCTACTATATTGCCTTCATTGAACTCTATCCAATACAATGCATTTTGCATTACGCCAATACAAGGCTTCATACGAAGCCATCTGAATACTTGCCTTAATATTGTTGTTGTATGTGAACACCACCAAGGGTAAGTGGTCCTTCCAACTACCCTTAAGATCCAAAATGGTGCATCTAATTCATATCCTCTAGAGTTTGAATAACATGCTCGGATTGCCCGTCTGTCTTAAGATAAAAGGTGGTGTTATAATGCAACTTAGCACCTAACACTCCAAGCATCTCTTTCTAGAACCGAGAAGTGAACCGTGGATCTCTATCGAAAATGATTGAGATATGAACTCCATGCAATCTCACAATCTCGCAGATGTAAAGTTGATCTAAACTCTCTAATGTATAGTCTATACAAACAAGAAAAAAGTGAGAAGCTTTAGACAACACGGCATCATGCCAAAACCTCTTCATCGGTAAACCAATTAGAAAGTCCATCGTCACTCTCTTCCATTTCCACTACGAGATCTCAATCAGCTATAGTAATTATGAGGGAACATGGTGTTCCGTCTTGACGTGCTAGCACACTAAGCACTTGGCAATAGATTCAAACAGTTTTCTCTTCTTGCCCAACCACCAATACAATGGTTGGAGCTCTAGGAACATATTGTTGTTACCCGGTTGAATGAAGAGGGGACTACAATACGCTTCATGAAGGATCTTATCGTGAAGATGCCTATCACCAGGCATAGGCATGCACAAACGCCATCAGAAGTACGATATGCATCCATCGCGTAACTCAAAACCTAGGGCCTCTTACAAGAGGGCTTGCTCTACTCGGGCCTTCAATCGGTCGTTTAAACCTTGTTTCCTCTTAATTTTGCCCATTAACTCTAGCTCAACTCCCAACTCGGCCAAAAGATAACCCGAATAGGTTAAAGTCGTGCATGCTAGCAAAGCTCATAACTCAACCTCAGTCTTCCTACTCAATGCATTTGCAACAACGTTCGCTTTACCCAGATGATAGTCGATCACACAATCATAGTCTTTCAAAATCTTACACATCTTCACTGCCTCAAGTTCAACTTCTTATGGGTAAGCATATACTTAAGGATCTTATGATCCGTGAAGATGTGACAGTTCTGCTCGAATAAATAGCGTCTCCACATCTTCAGTGAAAAAAACACTACAGAAAGCTCCAAATCATGGGAAGGATAGTTTCGTTCGTGAGACTTGAGCTGACGAGACGCACCGGCCACAACTTTCCCTTTTTGCATCAAAACACATCCCAAACCATTTAATGACGCATCAGTAAATACAATGAAGTCTTTACCAAATTTTGGATGTGTCAAAATGGGGGCTTGCGTGAGGATCTCTTTTAACTGATCCAATCTCTATTGGCACTTCTCGTTTCATACAAAAAGAACTCCTTTTTAATGTAGCTTGGATAATGGTATCACAATCATTGGGAAACCCTTAACTGAATGGTGGTAGTATCATGATAGGCCTAAAAAACTGCACCTTGGTGACATTCTTAGGCACTTCCCACTCTAACACTACCTTAATCTTATAAGGATCCACTCAGATGCTATCAGCTACACATGACCTAGAAATGCCACTTCGATCAACCAAAATTCACACTTCCCAAACATGGCATGTAAATGACACTTTATAAGCCTCTTCAGAATGATGCAGAAGTAATGATCATCTCTTCCTCTTACGGGAGTACACAAGGATGTCATCGTTGAAAACTACCATAAACTGATATATGTATGGATTTATGACCTGATTCATAAATCCGAATACTATTAGGGCATTGATGAGTCCGAATGGCATCACGAGAAATTCATGATGGTTGTACCTTGTCCTGAAAGTGGTATTGGAAATATTGGTATCATTGACCTTCAACTAATATTACCCTGACCTTAAGTCTATCTTCAAAAACAAACATGTTCCCTTGAGCTGGTTGAACAAATCATCTATCCTAAGGAGAGGGTAGCGATTCTTGATAGTCTACTTGTTCAACTACAGTTATTCGATGCATAACCTCACCGACCTATCCTTTTTTCTTGACAAAGAGGATCGACGCTCTCTAAGGTGAAATGCTCAGTCAAATGAAGCCCCTATCCAATAACTCATGAATTTGATTCTTAAGTTTCTTCAACTCTGTCGGTGTCGTACGATACAGTGAAATAGACATCGGAGCTGATCCTAGCAAAACCTCTATATTGAATTCGACCTGAAGGTTAGGTGGTAACCCTGGTAACTCTTCCAGGAACACATCGAAGAACTTTCGCACTGTACGCATGTCCTCAATTGGTTGAATAGAAACTCACATATCCAAAACATGCACCAAGAAGGCTTCACACCCCTTACTCAACAATCTATGATCCCTAATTACCGAAACAACTTTAGCAGTGCAACTTGCACTCTCACTGGTCATCACTACCTTGGTCACATCGTCTTTTTAAAGTTTAAGTTATCTTGAATTGTACCTCAAACTTGTGTTGTGCTTAAAAAGCCAATCCATGTCTAATATCACATCAAACTCCCAAAATGGTAGCTTTATTAAGTCGGCTAAGAATACTTCACCATGAAGCTCTACGGGGTAACGACAGTGAACCTTGTCAACCAAGACGTCTAATCCTAGGGGACTAGAGAATTTAACTCGTATTTATAGATCCTCATATGGGATATTTCTCTCTTAGACCAAATCATAACAAACAGGAGTAGGTGAAACCCGGATATACCAATATAGTAACAAAAACGAAGAAAACTGTAAATATACCTGAGATCACATCCACATAATCACACTTCTCTCGACACTATAAGAAATTTCTACTATTATGACAAATTTAATTTTGTTAAAATTATTTTTGTCTCTATTAGTAGCTTTTTGGTGACAAAATAAATAATCATCGCATTAAATTAAAAAAAGATATACAATTATGACAAAAGTTAAAATCGTCATAATAATTTGTCACAATTAGCAAACATGTTTAACATATGGTGACAAAATAAATTTTATTATGATTTTTTGGCACAAATGTTTCCCTCCATTTTTTGGCGTCAAATTAAAGGAATATAGTGACAAATTTTATAACTAAAAGTTTTAGTAACTATGGCAGAAAAAATTGTCACAACAAATAATGAGAGTTAGATTTGTTGTGACAAATTTTGTTTATAATTATATATTTTAATTATAGTGACCAAATGTATAGTCACAAATGATTATCTCCAATTTTTTGTACAAAAACAAAATCATATAGTGACATGTTTTGTAACTATAAGCTATAATTATTGTTACAAAAAAAGTTGTCACGACAAATAATGAGATTCAAGTTTTTAGTAAAAACCAGTTTTTGTCGTTATATGTTTTAATTATAGTGACAAAATATATTGTCATAAAGATTTCCCTCCATATTTTTTGTGCCAAAAAAGTCATATAGTGACAAATTTTGTAACTATAAGTGTTAATACTTATTACAAAAAATATTGTCACAAAAAATAATGTTATTCATGCTTTTGTGACAAATTATATTTGTAGTTACAAATTTTAACTATTGTGATAACATATATTGTCATAACTATTTTTTCTCTACTTTTTTGTTTCAAAAGTTATATTGGAAAGTTTTATAATTATAATTTATAGTTATTGTTATAGAAAACATTATCACATCAAAAAATAAAATTCAAGTTTTTTTTAATAAATTATTTTTGTACTTATATATTTTAATCATTTTGAAAAATTATACTATCAGAACCATTTCTACCTATTTTTTAGTGTCGAAAATGTTATATAATAACAAAATATATTGTCATAAAGATTTTCCTCCATATTTTTTTGTGCCAAAAAAATCATATAGTAACAATTTTCGTAACTATAGTGTTTATAATTATTACAAAAAACATTGTCACAAAAAATAATGGTATTCACATTTTTGTGACAAATTATACTTGTAGTTATAAATTTTAATTATAGTGATAAAATATATTGTGATTAATATTTTTGTCCACTTTTTTGTTTCAAAAAGTTATATTTATAAGTTTTGTAATTATAATTTATAGTTATTGTTATAGAAAAAATTATCACATTAGATAATAAAATTAAAGTTTTTTGTAATTAATTATTTTTGTAGTTATATATTTTAATAAAACATTATACTATCAGAAACATTTCTCCCTATTTTTTGGTGCAAAAAATGTTATATAGTAAAAGTTTTATAGTTATTGTTATAGAAAAATTATAACAACTAAAAAATTATTTTTTCATTAATAAATGATTTTAGTTTTTTATGAAAAAAATGTTTGTAGTTATACATTTTGATTATAATGAGAAAATATAATTATTCTTATTATAAAAAAAATGTTCAAAAAAATCAAATTTATGTGATATATATAATTCAATGGCATTTTCAAATAAAATATAATAACAAAATATATTATCAAAATGTTTCATTTATATTTTTGGAGCTAGTTTGAAACTTTTTTTTCTTAATTATAATTATGTAAATAATTTAATCAAGTAAAGAAATTGAATAAATCAATATGCCTAATTGAACAAATCAAAAGTAATTTCATCTAGAAGCATAGAAACAATCATAATTAATTAAACTAAATAATATATTTTAATAAAATAATTGTCTAAAGTAAAATTATAAGTAATCCTCCACCTCCTGTTCGTCTTCATAATTGAACAAATCAAAAGTAATTTCATTTAGAAGCATACAAACAATCGTAATTAATTAAACTAAATAATATATTTTAATAAAATAATTGTCTAAAGTAAAATTATAAGTAATCCTCCTCCTCATGTTCGTCTTCATATATTTGGGTTGTACTATTTAATTATTTACAAATCATTTTCTTTGAAAAATTCATTAACTATGAAACAACATTTCCTTAAAATTTTCTTGAGAAAACCAACCGTTGAGTATTTTCTAGAAATATTTGTTTATCCAGCTATTTTCGACGAGTTATTCCAATTCTATCAAAATCAACAAACCAACCCTCTTATCCATACAATTTTTTAATCGTTTTGAATCGAAATAAAGCAATATTTAATCGTTGTTTGATAAATTTAAAATTTAAAATCAAAATTAAAATGTTAAGTATTAAATTTAATTTAAGAAGCATGTTTTATATTTTTATTTAAATGTAAATAAAAAAATAAGTGGATTTGGGTCTCGGTTGACATACAAAAAAAAATTAGAGTTCTTTAAAAATGAATATAAAAATATTAAAAATAAATTTGGCATTCCTTTTAAAGAATATTAACACCATTTTAAAATAATTGACATTGTAATATAGATTTTATGACATCATCCATAAATATAATTAAATTATTTTATAAATATAAATTTTAAAGAATAAATTACTTTAAAAGAAATAAAAATAGTAAATTAAATAAATTATTGAATATAAAAGGGCTAAATTAAAATAAAATAAAAATGTAAAGCTAAAATTAAAACATAAAGTAAAAGGACAAAATGAAATAAATAAAAAAAATAGCACAAAATTGTATTAAAAATAAATATCAGAAACATGAATGACCAAAATATAATAAACAAAAAACAACATGCAAAATTAAAATAACTATAACATAGATAAATGACAGAATATAAAACAATAAATTGATATGCTCAAATTTGAAATAAATAAAAAACAGAGAAATCAAGTGACTAAAGTGTATATAGTCGGCAAAGTTAAGGGGGCCTACATGGTGATTGACCCCTAAACTAGTGATTAAAACAAAAAAGGTGCTAAAATTATGGGGTTCATTTGACGATTAACCCATAAAATAGGTGAACAAAGCAAGAAGCTCCCAGAAATCGGGGACCTGGTGCATGATTTACGTAAAAGAATTAAAATGAAAACCTCTCCCCCGTTTATTCTGCTTAACTCTAAATCTTAAACCCAAAAAAACTAATATACTCTCAACCCCCTCTCACACGTGAGTCACTCAGCTCAACACAATAAACACATTCGGACGCCGACCACCATGCTTTGATGGTCGTTTCTTATCTTGGCCGACACGGGTGACGTAGCAACCCAAACGAGGCCAAACTGTGGCCCCTAGAAATAAAATCGACCTCGCTAGAGCCACACCGATCCCCTGACGACCCAAAGTCGATGGCGACCAACTCGGGCTTCGACCAAAGAAAATTGAACGACGCCGGCGAGGTAAGGTCTCTCCCTCCTCTCCCTACAGTTTTTATTCGAAAATGCTAATAAGAAAGAAATATAAGTTGCTAAAAAATCTAAAGGAAACAAGTTTTTTTATTCTCCAATGCTCTTTGCTATTTCAAATCAATCGGAGGAAATTGTTACAAATGTTCAGCCACAAAACACAATTACTTCAAAGATTTATTTAAGAATTTATAATGTCAAGTTTTGTGATAAAAATGAAATTAATGTGTTTAAATTGTGTGAGAATCGAGTAAACATTATTTGAACTATATTTAAATCACTTTAAAAACTTTTAAATTTTTATTTTATTTTATTGCAGGTATGTTTTTAGACCCTTTTCATTTAAATTTTACGAGGAGTTCTTTGTTGTCTTTTAAATGTTTGATATAAGTCCTAAAAGTATTATTAGACCCTTTTCACTCAAATTTTGTTCTTTGTTGTCTTTTAAATGTTTGATATAAGTCCTAAAAAAATTTTTTGGGCGCTGCATAGCATTAGAACTGCTCATTGATTCCTTTTTACTCCATGAAGATTAAAATTTGAGCAATTGTGGTGTGGGTTTCCTCAAATTTGGTGATTCCAGAAGCCTAAGCTTATAGGAAAGGGCCCAACAATACGTTTAAGTTCTGACAGGTTCAAATAACTTCATTTAGGTTATATGTGGTTCATAGGACAAAATGCTTTAGTTGGTTGTGTTTATACAGCGGGTTTGACAAAATTCATTTAATGAGCTGAAATCTAGGAGATTTTGATTATTGTATGTATTTTTATTAATTAATTCTAAATGCTTGTTATGCTACTCTTGTAAGCCTCAAATCATAGTTAAATCTGTATATTCTCGAGTTAGCTATCAAGTCCAGTATCATAAGGGTAATGGCAGTCCATACTCCATAGTTTCCCTGAGTAGGACTAAGAGTACTGTAATTATTCATGAAGTTGCCAAAAGTAGTAGAGAGTGAGAAGCGGGAAGCATAGCTTTCTCCTCCTATGAGTGGATCCCCAAGGAATCAAGCTATCCTGAATAAGTGAGATCAATTATGATAAGTATCAATATCGAGAGGGATGGAGAAAATATGCATGCTAAAATAGGATGAATATTTGATCATTTTCCTGTACAATTATTCCATCCTTAGGGTGAATTACCATCTAGTTGATGGTAGTGCATGGCTAAGGAAACAAATTCTAAATTGTTTCTCAGAGCAATTTTTATTTGCTTGATTCTTCTTGTGTTGTTGTGTGCATTATTTCACTTATATGTTTGATTCAACCCCAAATTGATTCTCCCAGTGTCCATTTATAGTGAACTAGAATGATTTGGTTACCAGTGGTTTCTAGTTTTGTATCGTATAAGTACGTTTTTGACTTTACTAGATAAATTACTTGAATGAGCTAAAGAATTACTTGAATTGGCTGCATGCTTTTTTACTTGGTTTAGAACTTTGTTTACTATACAAGGTTAGGGTTGTAATACATTAAGTAGGACCATATATTACTGAGCGGAAATGGTCTTCAAGGCTATTTTATCCATGCTTCTTTAAGTTTGATAGTTCCTATTAACAAACTAAATATTCTTAAGACAACGAATCCAAAACTAGGTCGAAATTAGTAACGGAAAAGAGAATACAACAAATTGAGTCTGTTTCTAAACATTATTCCCTATTTATGACCAAATCCTCACTCGGCAAACTTGAAACAATTGCTTCAAAGATTTGGAGGAAACTCATCTTCTTGAATATTCAAGGTAATATTATAATTTAATTTTTAATAATAAAATATATTTCATGTGTTATTTTTAAAATTTTAATTAAAAACTTTATATAATTTTAACTTTTTTATTTACAAGTAGGTGTGGAAGAATTTATGGATCTTCATTGTGGATTTTAATCTACATTTATTTATAGGGAGGATTTTTTTTTTAGGAAATTTATTATAAACATTTTATGTTTATTTTAAGGATATTTAATATTAGTTTTATTGTTATAATATTTTAAAATATATTTTTAGTTATCATAACAAATTATTTTAGTTATAATAACAAATTTAAATAAAATGCTATTTTGTAACATCAAAAAAATTATGATAATTTATTTAGACAAAATAACAAATTAAATTTAGTTAAAATAAAAAATTATGTTAAATTTATTTAGTCAAAATATTTTGTCAAAATGTTTTTTGACAAATTTATTTAATCAAAATAATAATTTATAATAAATATTCATTTCTCAATATAAAAAATTGTGACAAGTAATATTCTTTCACAATAACAAATTGTAACAAAATGATTTAGTCATAATAACACATTAAATTTAATCAAAGTAAAAAGTTATGTCAAATTTCTTTAGCCACAATATTTGTCAAAATAAAAAATTGTGACAAATTTATTTAATCAAAATAACAATTTATAACAAATATTGTTTTCATTATAAAAATTTGTGACAAATAATATTCCTTTACAATAACAAATTGTAATAAATTATTTAGTTACAGTAAAAAGTTATAAAAATATTTAATGACGAAATAAAAGTAGTGAGAAAATATATTTTGTTTTAATATGTTTTTTGTCAAGAAAACCTGTTGAGTTAATCGATCGACGAAATAGCCAAGAGGGGGTGAATTGGCCATAAAATTTTGGTGGAAGCTTTTGTAGAAAATAATTGCACAACGATTTAGAGTGGTTCGACTTTCTCAATCATAGTCTACGTCCACTACCTTAGCTATCCACACTAAGGATTTTCCACAAATTCACTAATTTGTCTTTCTTTTGAGGACAAAGAGTAACCTTACAAATCCCTCAAGAATTATACCCCAAATTCTTGAGAACACTCTCTCCCAAAGAGAACAATACAAATTTCGCAAAGTTACAGAAAAACCTCACAAGGTAAGATGTTTGCACAATTATAGAACAAAGAAAGAACACTCAAGAAAAATACAATTGAGCACAATAAGTGTTCTTGAAAGCAAAATGAATATTGAATGAAATAGGCTTGAAAATGCTCAAACTTGAGGTTTGATGCTTTCTCTTTGATTCTCTCTCTTTTCTTCTTGATTGTTGTTGATCAATGGATCCTAAGCTTGTTTAAATACTCCTTGGATCACTTCTAAACGTTGGGGGTCATTAGTGGGGTCAATAGAGACGTTATTGTGTGAAAACAATTAAATAAAACAGTTGGGTGCATGTGTGCATCGATGCATAGCCAAGGTGCATCGGTACACTATGTGTAAAATTCAAATATTTTGACCGTTATAAGACATAGTGCATCGGTACACTAGGGGTGAATCGGTACACTAATTACATTCGATGTTTCAAACAAGCCTGGAGTGCATCGATGCATGGTCTGTACATCGGTACACAAAATGCATTCGATGTTTCAGAATATTCAAGAGTGCATCGATGCATGGCTTGTGCATCGGTACCCAAAATGCATTCGAAATGGGTGTACATCGATGCATCAAATGACTGCATCGGTACATCCCTTAATAAAATTTATTTTTGGCTCGTTTTTTGTTTGAATTACTTTTGTAAAATTGTTTTAAAAAATATTATAAGTTTAAAACACAATTTTACACTTTAGTAAGGTTTGAAATTGATCTTTAAAACACTTGGGTAATATTTTTAATATTCAAATAATTGAATCAAATATACTTTAAAAATTATTGTAAAATCTTAAAATTCAATAACACTTAATTTGTTATATCGAAACATCAAAAAGTTTTCAACAATCTCCCTCTTTTTTATAGAACAAAACATTTGAGTAATTTTAAGATTTTCATTTGAAAAAAAATTTTTGACAAACATTTTTGTAAAATTTACTCCCCTTACTATAACACATCTTCTTCCCCTTTTTGTTAAAGCAAAAAGACTCTATAAAACATTTTTAAACAAGATTTTATAAAACTTAGCCAATTGATTTTAAATAAATATAGCTTAAGCTGCTAAGATCAAAATCAAGAGAGAGGCTAGCCATTAGTTTCATAAATCAATATTCAATAATAATATGCAATGGTAATTGGTCATAATATGCCTATTGATGCAAAAATTAATAATCATTAAGCTTAAATTAAAAATACATCCAAACCAAATATATATAAGCATTTAAGTTCAAACTAAAGATTCAACCAAATATATCAATCCAAAAACATCAAAATGTTTTAACAAGAGGTTCTAAATCCAAGGAGGATCGGGAGGAGAAGGATAATGTGCTCGCATCTCGAGTGTGAGCACATCTAATCGTTCGTTCATATCCCGTTGTTGAGCCCCTATAGTAGTTAAGTGAGACTCTATGGATGCAAACCTTATATCAAATGACTCCAAAAATGATCAAAAATATGGAGGCATTTGATACTCTTATTGTGTCGGCTCGTCCTCGGGTGCTTCATCGTCGATATCTTACATAATTTGTTGAAGCTCGGATCATCATCCGTTGCCGGTGTCGGAGGAGGTAGAGCTCGTGAGGAGCTAGCTCCCGGTGTTTTCTCATAGGTTCGAACCTATTGGTCACCTTCCTTTTTCTATCCCGATTTCTTTAAGAATGTGAGATTTATTTGGTTCTGAAGATGGATAGGAATATTAACCGAAACCTTAAGCCTGAGTTTGATAAACAGGTTACTGAGGAGACAGTCGTAAACTAAAGTTTCTACATTTTTGAATGGGACAACGTTTATGGTATCTACTAGCTCACCAAAAATAATCTGTGGCAAATTTAGTTTCTTGTTATGTTTAATACAATGTATCCACCATAAATCTATAACCCTAAGAGAAGAGTACCTACCTCCGGATGGTCTAAACCACTAAGAGATCCTTAAATGAAGGAATCGCTCGTGATGAGTTTGTAAGGTACTTACATTACTCTTAGATTGATAGGGTGTAGCCACAATGTCTCTTTCATTATATATATTGTCATTGTCTAAACCAAAGCATTAGTGATTGTGTCCGAGTCAATATAAATAGTTTAACCTAAAAGATAGGATCGAATTCATATGGTTGCATTTTAACGCTCATTTTGGACACTTACCGCATTGGAGTAGAAAATACAGACTAATTGGTGATAAACGATGGGCTAAATTTGTCACATTTTATCAAACATCCAGGAACAGAGGATAAGAAGATATTTGAAGTTCATATATCATTGCTTGAATGGAGGGGATACGTTCTTCTCGGATTTTTTTACAATTGGAACGAATCAACGAACCTATGATAAGGTTTTTCTCGACGACAACCAGATTGGTTGAAGCAAGAATTAAGAATGGTTAATTCGGGTTCGTTTGGGTTTGGATTTGGATTTTGTTGTGGAGGAATGGTAGGACGGTTTTGACTCGAACGACTCGATGAAGACCAAGGGTGTTTAGGATTAGACATGGTTTACGAAATCGGAATAGGATAAGATAACCTACAAATTTGAAACACATGCATGCAATTCAATCAATCCCAAAACTTAATTTAGTCTGCAATATTTCAATGTTCTCTAAACGAATCCTAATGGGCAAAGTTTTGAAAAACTATTTGGAAAACAATGTTTGAAAATCATAATACGTATAGTTTTCATGAAAATAACATAATTGAATCAAAAACATCAATTTAAAACAATGATTTTCGAAAATAATAATTTTTTTTATTTATTTCAAAAATTCAAAGAAAATGTTGAAAAATTGTGTGTTTTTGATGAAATTGGTTGTTGAATCTAGTTTCTTAGCACTAAACAATCAATACCCAATACTTTCTTCAACCTATAACTAATCAAAACTAGTCCTAAGTTTAAAAATTAATAAAACAGGGGTTTTAGAAAATTTTACCTTGAAAATTTAGATTGAGTGGACTTTGTTGTTGATTGCACAGATTTAATGATGTTAGTAGGATTAGAAGTTGAAGAACGAACTAATTTCGACTTGATTTATTTGTTGGTTTTGGAATGATTTTAGAGATTAGGGTGAGAGAGAGGGGCGACGACAGAGTGTATGGGAGTTAGGGGTTTTGAAAGAATGAAGAAAATTAAGCATTTAAACCCAAAATCCCGATGGGTGTATCGATGCACAGTAGAGTGCATCGATGCTCATTCAAAGAATGCATCGGTGCACCTTCATGGTGCACCGATGCACATTCAAGGGATGCATTGGTACACTCTCTAGTGTATCGATGCATTATGCACAAAAATGTCAAAAAACCGTTTTAAACACTTAAAATGCTAAACTAATTAGTTCTAGTAGTATTGTCAACTCATATATCGAAAATTAACTATGTTCAATCAAATAAATCTATCCTTAAACATTATTTGAACATATAATTAATTTTCATTAAGAATCATAAACTCCCCTAACTAATAGCAAAGAATGTAATCAAAAATATTATTTTTATAAGCATTTTTCATTTCTAATTAAAAGTGCTAAACTTATTTTAAACACTAAGTGAAGATAGGTCAGTTAAACCTAATTCTCTCCTAAGTATCCAAAATCTTTCTTCTAAAGGTTTTGTAAAAATATCCGCTAATTGGTGCAAAGTATCAACAAATTCTAGAACTATATCTTCTTTAGCGACATTATCTCTAATGAAATTATGTCTAATTTCAATGTGCTTAGTTCTAGAGTGTTGGATGGGATTTTTAGTGAGAAAATAGCACTAGTATTGTCACACTTGATAGGAATGGTACCTACTTCAATTCCATAATCTAAAAGTTGTTGTTTCATCCACAAAACTTGTGCACAACAACTACCAGCTAAAATGTATTCCACTTCAGTGGTAGATAATGCAACACAATTTTGTTTCTTTGAAAACCATGAAATCAACATATTTCCTAGGAATTGGAAAGTACCAGAGGTGCTTTTCCTATCTATTTTGCATCCTCCATAATCCGCATCTGAGAAGGCATGCAAGCTAAAATTAGAGTCTCTAGGATACCAAAGTCCTAAACTAGGAGTGTCCTTAAGGTATCTAAAGATTCTCTTAACAGCTAGTAAATGTGATTCCTAAGGGCATGATTGAAATCTAGCACATAACCAAACACTAAACATAATGTTTGGTCTACTTGCGGTTAGATAAAGCAAAGAGCCAATCATTGACCTATACAATTTAACATCCACACATTTAACTCCTTTATCTTTGTCAAGCTTTGTTGATGAGCTCATTGGAGTGGCGTGAGGTTTCCCATTTTCCAATCCAAATTTCTTAAGCATATCCTTGATGTACTTAGCTTGATTGATGAAGATTTCATCCTTTCTTTGCTTGATTTGGAGTCCCAAGAAAAATGAGAGCTCCCCCATCATGTTCATCTCGAATTCACTCCCTTTTGATGGATCACCTATTATTTCACCATCCTTGACATAGTTGTATTCACTTGGGTAAGAGACTTCCCTTTCTTCAATGATTACATTCTCGAGGACATCATGAATTTCCTCATCTTTGTTTCTTCCTTTGATGATGGTTCTCCAACGTCATGTCCAACGTCATTTGTGTTTACAATACCTACATCATCATTCACAAAAGAATCCTTCCTCGGAAGGGGATTATCATCGAAAACAACATGTATAGACTCTTCTACAACTAAAGTTATTTTATTAAATACCCGATAAGCTTTAGAATTTAATGAATAACCCAGAAAAATTCCTTTATCACTTTTAGCATCAAATTTGCCAAGATTTTCTTTACCTTTGTTTAAAATAAAACATTTACATCAAAAGGATGAAAATAACTAATGTTAGGCTTTTTATTTTTGAAAAGTTCATATGGAGTTTTCTTTAAAATTGGCCTAATCATTACTCAGTTTATACATAACAAGTGGTATTTGTGGCTTCCGCTCAAAAATATTTTGGAAAATTGGTTTTACAAAGCATGGTTCTAACCATTTCTTCTAAAGTTTGAATTTTCCTCTGAATAACTCCATTTTTTGAGGGGTTCTAGGTGCTAAAAAATTATGGTTAATACCATTAGAATTACAAAACTCAGTAAATCCAAGATTTTCAAATTCAGTACCATGATCACTCCTAACGCTAGTAATGGAGTAACATTTTTCGTTTTGGATTACTTTTGAAAACGTGATGAACTTTTTTAATGCTTCATCTTTAGTACTTTTCTAATGCTTCATCTTTAGTACTTAAGAATATAACTCAAGTATATCTAGAATAGTCATCTACAAAGCAATATTATTTTCCACCCAAGCTAACATCCCTAATTGGCCCAAAAAGATCTATATGGATCAATTGTAATATTATACTAGTTGATGCATCATTAATGGACTTAAAGGAAGCTTTGTATGTTTTCCTTTAGCACAAGCATCACATATTTTATCATTATCAAATTTTAGCTTTGACAACCCTCTTACTAAATCTCCTTGAATTAGTCATTGTAAAACACTCATGCTAGCATGTCTAGTCTCCTATGCCATTACAGCTATCATTTCATCCTTAGCAACTAGGCATAAATTAGCCATATGTATAGAATCTAAATGCACCATGTATATGTTTCATATTCTGTGACCAACAAGCATAATCCGATTAGATACAATGTTAATGACTTTACAACCATTAGTTTCAAATAATACATTGTATCCTTTATCACATAATTGACTAATACTAAATAGATTATGCTTTAACCCATTCACTTATAAAACATTTTTAATTTGTATGGAAGAGGTATTACCTATAGTACATATACCTTCAATGTGACCTTTTGAATTATCACCAAAAGTCACCTCTCCTCCATTTTTTTCTTTAAGCTCTATGAACCGACTTTTGTCTCCGGTCATGTGTCTTGAGCATCCACTATCAAGGTACCATGAGTTTGAATTTGTTTCCCATGCCTTGTAGCAATGCTCATTTCCCTGTAAACATAGTTTAATTTTTTATTTTTGGCACCCAAATTCTTTTGGGTCCATATTCATTAGTTTCCAAAATTCTAGTCCCCTTGGGTATCCATTTGTGTAGGATATCCTTATCTTTAGTAGTAATGAGTTCTTTAGGAACCTATATACTTCTAACGATTTTTCCATTAGAGGTTCTTTGGGGACCTCTATGATTGTAGTTTCTAAAACTTTTTCTAACAAAGTTGGTTTTTGAACTTTCTCCATTTCAAAACGTTTTGTTCTAACTTTATCAAAAGAAGCTTTAAGATCATCAATTTTCTTTTGATGATCATCATTCACTCTTGAAAGTAAATCATGCAAATCAGTATTTTTCTTTTCAAACTCATCTAGTTTGATTTGCAAATCCTTAATTTTACTTTCAAGATCAATGTTGGTCGTGGATTATGAGATTATTTTTATTTTTCCATTTTGAAATATCATTTATGTATTTTAAAAATAATTTCTCATAATCCAAAGCTAACCCAGTATATTCCTCTAATAACCCATCAAAAGAATAATCTTCAAAATTGGATGAGTTAGAGGTTACTTGAGAGTTTTCCCCGATGGCCATCAAGCACAAGTTTGCTACTTCTTGTTCCACTTCATTGGAACCTTCCTCGTCGCTCCATGTAGCCACATGTGCCTTGTTTTTCTTTAATTGTGGGCAATCGTATTTGACATGACTCAGCTTTTTGCACTCATAGCAAATGATAGGGTCTTTCTCCTTCGGTTTGTTTTTGAAGCCTTCGGTTCGTTTGAATTTTCTTCCTCGGTTGGGCCTCATTAATTTTATGAACCGTTTGGAAAATAATTTCGTTTCTTCGTCATCTTCGTCATCTTCATTCGAATTACTCTCATCTCTTGTAGATTTGAGAGCAACTCCAACGTTCTTCTTCTTTTCTGTCTCCTTCTTTGGTTCGTCAATCTTCTCGAGGTCTACCTTATCTTGAAGCATCATTACATGATTGAGGAGTGAACCAATTAACTCTTCGAGAGTTAAAGACTTTAAGTTCTTAGCCTCTATGATTGTCGTTTTCTTTGATTACCAAGCTTATTGAAGAGAGTAAACTAAGTTCCTTACAAGCTTCTCGTTTGGAATGATCTCTCCATATGATTTGAGACCATTGACAACCGTTGAAAATCTATTCGTCATAGCTTTGATATCTTCATCCAGTTTCATCTTGAAATTTTCATAACTATGAGTTAGGAGACTAGTTTTAGATTCTTTTACCTCGTCTGTGCCCTCATGAGTGGCTTGTAGTTTATCTCATATCTCCTTGGAAGTTGTAGAAGATGAAACTCTCTCGTATTCATCCAGTCCAAGAGCACAAAAAATAATATGGATAACCTTTGAGTTGAGCTGGAACATTCTCGTCTCTGCTTCACTCCACGATCTTGAAGGAGTGGAAGGTATGATGTATTCGTATTCTATGATATTCCATGCTCCCATGTCACTAGATTGAATGAAGTACCTCATTTTATTCTTCTAATAAGCATAATTGGCTCCATTGAAGAAATGAGGCTTGTTGACGGGCATTAAATCAAGACCAAAGTCGAAGTTTGAAGTGGAGGCCATTGATGACTTGATTATCGATATACTCTTCCCGAATCGGCTCAAGAGGTGATTAAACCTTCAAATGAGTGAGACTCTGATACAAATTGTTGAGTTAATCAACCGACGAAATAGCCAAAAGGGTGGGTGAATTGGCAATAAAAATTTTGGTGGAAGCTTTTACAGAAAATAGAAAATAATTGCACAACGATTTAGAGTGGTTCGACTTTCTCAACCAAAGTATATGTCCACTACCTTAGTTATCCACACTAAGGATTTTCCACAAATTCACTAATTTGTCTTTCTTTTGAGACAAATAGTAACCTTACAAATCTTCAAGAATTATACCCCAAATTTTTAAGAACACTCTCTCCTAAAGAGAACAATACAAATTTCGAAAACTTACAGAAAAACCTCACAAGGTAAGATGTTTTCACAATTCTAGAACAAATAAAGAACACTCAAGAAAAATACAATTAACACAATAAGTGTTCTTGAAAGAAAAAATGAATATTGAATGAAATAGGCTTGAAAATGTTCAAACTTGAGGTTTGATGCTTTCTCATTGATCTTCTCTTTTCTTCTTGATTGTTGTTGATAAATGGCTCCTAAGCTTGTTTAAATACTCCTTGGATCACTTCTGAACGTTGGGGATCATTAGTGGAGTCAATAGAGCCGTTATTGTGTGAAAACAATTAAATAAAATAGTTAGGAGCATGTGTGCATCGATGCATAGCCAAGGTGCATTGGTACACTATGTGTAAAATTCAAATATTTCGACCCTTATAAGACTTAGTGCATCGGTACACTAGGGGTGCATCGGTACACTAATTACATTCGATGTTTCAAACAATGTCAGGAGTGCATTAATGCATGGTCTGTGCATCGGTACACAAAATGCATTCGATGTTTCAAAATATTCAAGAGTGCATCGATGCATGGCTTGTGCATCGGTACACAAAATGCATTCGAAATGGGTTGTATCGATGCATCAAATGAGTGCATCGGTACATCCCTTCATAAAATTGATTTTTGGCTAATGTTTTGTTCGAAATACTTTTGTAAAATTGTTTTAAAAAATATTCGAAGTTTAAAATACAATTTTACACTTTAGTAAAGTTTGAAATTGATCTTTGAAACACTTGGAGTAATATTTGTAATATTTTAATAATTGAATCGAATATACTTTAAAAATGATTGTAAAATCTTAAAATTCAATAACACTTAATTTGTTATATCGAAACATCAAAAAGTTTTCAACAAAACCTTTTGTTTGATGTTATAATTTAAGTTAATTGTGAAGAAATTTATTTTTTTCGACAAAATAATTATTTTATTTTAACAAATATTTTATCTCTGTAACTTATATTTAGTGACGAAATAGTAACTGTGACAAAATAATTTTTGTTTCCTTATGTATTTTCATCACAAAAACCCTTTATATTTGATGTTTAAATATAAGTTAGTTATGAAAAAATGTACTTATCGCGATGAAATAGTTAATTGACTGTGACAAATATTTTATTCCGATAAGTTAATTATAGTCACCAAATTTCATTGTTACAATAAATACTATACAATGATGAGCCTCAGTCGAAATAAACTCTAGAGTATACTTGCTTAGCGGAAGAAACTCTATCTCGTACTCAAGTAAGGTTCGATCACCCTGGGTCAGGTACATAAACTAGTCATATAGATCATCAGTGTGGGCCTCATCGATGTACCTCTCACTAAACTCTATCAAAAAATGATCCCAGGTGGGCAACTTTGGCTTCATTACCAACTCTATAGTCTCCCACCAATCAATCAATTAACCCTTCAGAAGGGCGGTGACACACACCAATTTACCCTATTGAGTGAGGTACAATAAATGAAGGGTATATAACGTCTCCTGAAGCCACTAATCTGTGGAGATGGGGTCATCATCTTTAGATCCATAAAAGTCTATCGTCATGTAACAACAGAGCCTCTCGACTGGGAACTATTGAGCTGCCACAGCAAGTTGAGCTAGGGGTACAGGTGGGGGAGGTGGCATGGTGGATGGGTTCGGTATAGCTCAGACAATCTGTCTAAGGGTTGAGGTTAGATCACAAAACAATGTCACCTCATCGACACCAGCGTCTGCAGGTACCACCTGATAAAAATCTAGGGCGAACTCGTCACCAAAATCTATAGCCAATGATTCACGACTCTCCTCTTGGCCCTCATGACAAGGGATCGTATTGTCGACCATGTTGAAATCATGAAATTAGAATGAAAAGTGAGGTCACTATCGGCATCCCATAAACATAAATATTCTTGACACTCTAGGTGCATGTACTCACATAGACACTTACTAACTCTGGCACGCGGGTCCTAGGAATGACTAAAGCTGGACGCTCTGATACCACTAAATGTAATACCCTAATCTAATCCGACCCAAAGATCCATGGATTAAGATGTAATGCGGAACCATCAAAATGGTCACTAAAATTTTAGTTTTTAAAACATTTAATAACATCAAAATCATTCATCATAAAATAAACAAAATAGAAATCATGTTTACAAAATATGGGAGTCTACCAAATATGTACAAATACAATCAGTGAGTTATAAATCAAAAAGAGTTATGACTCGATCTAAAAAGGTCCAATAAAATGCATGCCCTCTAAAATAGACTCAAGACATACTCTGCAATGACTGAATTGTGTACTGATGCAATAGGCTCCTTGATGATCGCTCAACTAACATGTGCACGGAAACACATTCTATACGTTAAGCTCACAAGCTTAGTGCCACGAAAATAACTATGAAATATTATATGCATTCCTTACATGAACATGTTGGTGTGCAGAGTCATAATATGCTAAAGTACAGAACAACATGAGATAGGCTAAGTGTGTGATAGGAGGAATTTACGTGCATCTCGGACGACACAGTAGCCCATCTATAACAGGATAGCTTCGGGTAAAAACCAAAATTTACGTGCATCAAAACTTATATAACTTCGAGGTAAGAACCAAAATTTACTTTCATCAGAACTTGTAGCCCTTAGTCTACCTCGGATCCTCGATAGGTTAGGTGAGATCCGAAATTTACTTGTACCGAAAGCTCACACTCCGAACCTAGTCAAGCTTAATTTACTATTTCAAAATTTATGTGCATTAGAATTTGTACCGGTATAACCCGGAATTTATGTGCATCAAATGCATACCAAACAGACAATATATGGATATTCACAAATAAAGGACGATCGTCAAAATGCTAGAGTAACTAGGGTGTCCTAGCCATTTCCCGAGCATCATGCAATGGCCAATCTTATGCCATCCTATTTTTCTTAATTTCTAGGTGAGAATTGAGTTAATTGTTTATTTTCACTTCTATTGAATGTAATTAACTAGAAATTTCATGAAAATAAGGCCTTCTTCAAGCTCCATTTCGTGCTTCTTCTTACCATAGGTAAGAGAAATTTTATTTTCATTTTGAGCAATTTCTTTTGGATTTTGGGTCGAACCGTGAAATAGAAATTTTTTCTATTCGAAGAGCTCTATCATTTGGTACCATTATTGCATGCTAATCTTGCTTGAACGTCAAGTTCCCAAATTTTACGGTTTATAAATATGTTAGGGTCTTATGATTTGATGATGGATTTTGAGGTATTGATGTTGTAGAATCAATTCCAAGCTTAATTGATGATTAAAACTCCTATATATGCTTATGTTGAATTCAGCCTAAACCCTAGAATGGGGAAAAGTTGTGAATTGATTAAATTATGTTAGGGGTTTGAATTTAGAAGCTTTGAAGTGTTGTTTAGAGGTGAAATTCATCTTGAATCAAAGTAGAAACCATGAAATTGGAAACCCTAATGTTTCATCCCTATGGAATAAATTAAGGAAAAATATGAAAATTTGTCTAAGCATAGAAATGATATTTGGAAAGTTCTACAAGCTTTAGAAAGTTGTTTGTGTAATTTGCAATTTTATGAAATTTGGGAGACCTAATCGATAATTATGGAAAATTATGGGATCAATGTGTATTTGTTAAATAATTGAAATTGATGTTAGGATGTGAAATTGGGCCATTTTGGAAAGTTAGTAAAAATTGAGGATAAAATCACAAATATGAAAAAATTGGGAACTTAAGTGAAAATGTTATTTGAAGTTTGGATAAATATGGATTAAAGAGAACTTCAATGATCAATTTGAAATGGTAAGATTAACATAGATTTTGGTGACATGAAATTAGTATTGATAAGCATCGGAAGATTTTTAAGAATTTATTTTCTAATGTGTGTGTAACACCCCGTATACATACTCGAATGTGAGTTAAAGATGTCGCATAGCTTTACATACATTCTAAGGTTGAAAATTCGATAAAGTTTGATTTTTTTAAAAAATTCCAATTTAATCCTTTCAATAAATAATATAATCACATAAAATCATATTATAGTATTTAAGCCTTCAAATCAATATTGTTTCAGGTAACAACTAGACAGTTCTATACTGTTCCATATCATAAGATAAACTATCTAATTACTGTCTAATTTAAAATGTTTCTTTACCTTGTCAAAATATATTTTTTTTATCTAAAACACAAAACTTAAATTTGTATTTATATCCATAATAACAAATCTTAGACTTTTCTTATTCGTATAAATGCCATCTAGAAAACTTTAAAATAGTAGGATGTCATTACTGATACCTGTAACGTTTTCTTTATTGATTGATGCCTGCTCAGCTCCTTACTTCACATGCTCTTCTTTACCTATGCGTGAAAATCGTTACACGCTAAGTATACACTTAATGAGACATTATAAACAAACCAAAGTGATATAAATATCAAACAACTTAACAAATTAAAACATTTTAAACATTAACTTAAATTTAAAACTTAATAATATCATAACAATTTAAAACATTAACTTAAATTCCAATAAAATCACTAAATATCCAAACCAATTTATTCAAGTAATTTTTCCTCATCAAGGACCTGAAAATCATTATCTCATGATTTTATTAAATTTGTATCATACAAATTTTACCCATTTGGGTTAAGAAACATTTTGAATATTTGATTTGACATCTTTAACTCGTAATAGTACACGTATACGGATTAAGGGTGTTACATTGAATACTTGTATCTTATACTAACTCAAACACCAAGCCCGAACAAACAAACTGATTGAACCAAAATTGCCAAAAATCACAGTGGGTATCTATACTGTGCCAACAGTAATGATACTAACCCCTGGGGTATCGATACTCACTTGAGTATCGATACCAAAATTAGCTTCGATGTTTTGAAAAATACCTTGGTATCAATACTCCTATGGGGACTATGGATACTCTACCTTGGGTATCGATACTCCCATGAGTATCAATACCAAATTTGGCTTCAATGTTTTCAAAAATGCCTCAGTATCAATACTAACCCTCTAAGTATAGATATTGAACCCCAAGTATCGATACCCTTTGATGAATTATCGATACTTCCCTTATAATTTTCCTTGTTTTTACCCTTCACGAAGAACAGTATCAGTATTATTCTTCCATTACCGATACTGATGGACTTGGGTACTCTATTCTGAGCACGAAATAATACCTAAAACTCACTCATTCACTCCTCTAATATTAGCTAAATTTTTTAAAGTATTATTTGATATCTTAAAGGTCAAAAGGTGTTATCATTCATGCTTACAAACATCAAATACAAATTATTCCATGGATTTACTCTAGCATGCTTTCATGAGCTTAACATACCAAATATTCATATAAAATGACCTACATGTGTAACACCCCTTTCCCGTATACATCTCCAAACACGAGTCAGAGATGTCACATGCTTTTTAAAACAGTTTTTTACTCAAAAAATCTATAAAATTTTGTTTCTTAAAATAATATGGCTTGCTAATATAAAATAATATATACTTCTACTATAAAATGTGTCAAACTCATATTAAAATAATAAAGACTCTTTTTATATGTATACATGCTAACCAAAACTTGAAACAATAGTAGGATGTCATTACTCATACTGGTAAGTAGTCTTCGATAATTGATGCCAAGATCAGCTTGTACTTCACTTGCGTCTTTTACCTACGCGTGAAAATCATCACACACTAAGTATGTACTTAGTGAGGCATAAGAAATTAAGTAAAGCATTTTAAAACATAAATAAACCATAAAATATCAAAATAAGAATTATATTATATAAAATATATAAGCTCATAAAGCTGACTTGATAAGCCAAGTTTATGTCACATAACCCACGAAATACCATTTCATGTGCATAACATATTTACCAGTTGATGTATCAATGAATGACAGATGAGAATGCAAGGTATCCAATTAACACTTAAGTGCTACAATGAAGTATAGGTACTACGGTACACTGCGACACTATACTAACAATTATGGAGTGGTAATTCACTAAGAATACCATCCTTGCACACATAGTGCCATAGTACAACAAATGTACTACTACAATAACATAATAATGCATTAGGCAAAATCGATCGATAACTTTTTGGGTCGACAATTCACAAACTCATTATGAACACCATCATTGCACATATAGTGCCAAAGTACAAAAAGTACTACTACAAGAATGCAATAATGAATTTAACAAAATCGATTGATAACCACCTTATTCAAGGTATTACAATTGCACCTATGACTCTCAATGTACATACAATGGGCTATTATATCCAAATAGCAGATTAAACATTTATTCCGAAACATCAATAGATGATCAATAGTGTGAAACACATCAATTCATGTTACGACAATTCATACCCTAAAATCATTTAATAAAAATCAATTTCATAAAACTTTATGAAAATATTTAAAAATGTGTTCAAAATATGTTTAATAAAAACACTTGAGGTTGACTCATCGCAAGTTTTCCTCATATCATATAAGTACATAATAAATGTACTCACTTTGTCACTTTATATACAAGTTAAAATATAAGCCTCACCAAGATTTAAGCTTGATCTTCTTCTTTAAATTCGCTTCTATTAGGAAGTTTATCACAACTTCCTACTCTGGCAGTTTGTACTACCTTCAAAGAAATATTATGTATTAATATACACACTTAAAAATTATTCTATTTATACCACTGGAAACTAGACTCAAATAGAAATCTAACCATATAAGACACTCCTTCTAGTTCATCTTGTACAATTCCTAAAAAAATTCAAAGCTAACTTACATAATTTGTTTTGAGCAGAATCTACTACCTTGTTTTCTGACCTATCCTCTATTAAAATTTTATATTGTTTTGTATACTCCTCGAAATCAGTAAATGTTTGATTTAATCCCATATATTTTGATAAAAAAATACAACGGTATAAGATTCATTCTCTAATCATTTCTATAGAATTTCTAGTGATTTTCTAAACTTATTGTTCTGATCACATATCTGGGCAGATTTCATCGATTTGCATTTTCAGCTTATTCACTAATTTTTTTAGTTCACCAAATGTACATACATTCATGAATCCCAAATTCACACAACATTAGGAGTCACTTTTTACCATAAAAACTCTTCCAATAGCTCGTCGCAAGCCAATGTTTGCAATAGCATAAATATGAAATAAATATGCACTCACCTGGTGTCCATAGCTTGCAAACCTTCCTTAGAAATTCTCATTCATCCTTAACTCTATTATTACTTTCTCCGACTTTAATCATAATTTAAATATACATCATTATAAGACATATACATTTCAACCATATGTTAGAATCTAACATAGGAACACAATAGAAAATAAATTTCTAAAGACATTTAGATGCTCATTCGATACAAATTCTATGTCTCAACGTAAATGTTGACTTTATCAGTTCAAGATGATTATTCCAATTCCTTTTCATCCAATTTATCCAAACGTCACATAACACTTTCACTTAAGTTCCCAACTTTTTCATATTTGTGATTTATATCCTCAACTTTTACCAACTTTCCAAAGTAACCCAATTTCACACTCTAACATCAATTTCAACATTCTAACATTAATTTCCAGCATAGTTCAACAAGTATTAAACAATTACACCTTAACCTCATAACTTTTTATAATTGTCGAATAGGTCCCCCAACTTTCAAAAAATTACATATTGGCCCAAATAATTTTCTAAAGCTTGTAGAACCTTCCAAATACATTTCTAATCTTAGGGAAATTTTTCATAATTTTCCCTAATTATTTCCTTAGGGCACAAAATCATAGGGTTAGGGTTTCATGGTTTTCACTTGATTCATGCATGAAATCAACCTCTATTCATCATTTTGAAATCCCTACAACCAAACCCTTAACTTAATTTCATCAAATCACAACTTTTTCTAAACTTAGGGTTAGACTGAATCTACTATAAGCTTGTATAGATGGTTTTAATCATCAATCAAGATTGGAAACGATTATACAAAATCAATAACTTCCAAATCCATCAACAATTCCTAAAACCCTAATATGAACATAAACCCTAGAATTTGGGATCTTTGAACTCAAGCAAAATTAGCATGCAATAATGGTACCAAATGATAGCTTTTTCGAATAGAACAATTTTCTATTTCACGTTTTAATCCAAAAAAACAAAGGAAATTGCTAAAAAATGAGAAATAAATTTCTCTTACCTTGCTTTAGGGTACACGGCCATGGGAGGATGAAGGAACCAAGCTTTCATGAAATTATCCTTAATTTCATGTTATTTTATGCTTTATTTAAGCTTAAATGAATTTAATTGAGAAATGAAAAATTTACCATTAATGAAAGTTGATAATTACATCAATACCAAGCCACATAACCCTTATTATCTTTATAAAGTCAAATATAAACAAATTAATTTACTCTTTACAACTTTACCCATGCACTTTTCCAAAATTTTCAATCTTACCATTTTTCATCCAACAGAACACGGAAATAAATTATCAAATCCAATGGTCCATTTTATTTTCCATCATTTTAACATGTGGAAATAATATTTCTAAGCTTAATTTAATAACTTTCAAAATTTCCTGGAATTTCTATTTGGTCTGATTTACCGAATTTTTACAGGACTTTAACACTTTATAACTTTTAACACAAATTTCGAATCAATCAACTGTTAACCATCAAAATTTCATTCTAGGGATGAAACTATTCATTTATGAATTTTTTGAAAATTACATTTTTAGTCCCAAAAAGTTTCTAAACTTTATACTTTGGCCACTAAACTTTAAAATTTTACATTTTGGTCACTAACCAAAATTTTGGGGTATTGGCCCAAATAATTTTTTAAAGCTTGTAGAATCTTTCAAATACATTTCTAATCTTAGGGATATTTTTCATAATTTTTCCCTAATTATTTCCTTAGGGTACAAAATCATAGGGTTAGGGTTTCATGGTTTTCACTTGATTCATGCATGAAAGCAACCTCTATTCATCATTTTGAAACCCCTACAACCAAACCCTTAACTTAATTTCATCAAATCATAACTTTTTCCCAAACTTAGGGTTAGACTGAACCTACTATAAGCTTATATAGATGGTTTTAATCATCAATCAAGATTGGAAACGATTATACAAAATCAATAACTTCCAAATCCATCAACAATTCCTAAAACCCTAATATGAACATAAACCCTAGAATTTGGGATCTTTGAACTCAAGCAAAATTAGCATGCAATAATGGTACCAAATTATAGCTTTTTCGAATAGAATAATTTTCTATTTCACGTTTTAATCCAAAAAAACAAAGGAAATTGCTAAAAAATGAGAAATACAATTTCTCTTGCCTTGCTTTAGGGTACATGGCCATGGGAGGATGAAGGAACCAAGCTTTCATGAAATTATCCTTAATTTCATGTTATTTTATGTTTTATTTAAGATTAAATGAATTTAATTGAGAAATGACAAATTTACCATTGATGAAAGTTGATAATTACATCAATACCAAGCCACATAACCCTTATTATCTTTATAAAGTCCAAATATAAACAAATTAATTTGCTCTTTACAACTTTACCCATGCACTTTTCCAAAATTTTCAATCATACCATTTTTCATCCAACAAAACACGAAAATAAATTATCAAATCCAATGGTTCATTTTATTTTCCATCATTTTAATATGTGGAAATAATATTTATAAGCTTAATTTAATAACCTTCAAAATTTCCTGGAATTTCTATTTGGTCTGATTTACCGAATTTTTACAGGACTTTAACACTTTATAGCTTTTAACATAAATTTCGAATCAATCAACTGTTAACCATCAAAATTTCATTCTTGGGGTAGAACTATTTATTTATGAAACTTTTGAAAATTACACTTTTAGTACCAAAAAATTTCTAAACTTTATACTTTGGCCACTAAACTTTCAAATTTTACATTTTGGCCACTAACCAAAATTTTGGGGTATTACAACATGTAGTATGGTCAAGGTAGAATCGTGTTACCTTGATGTTAGGTGACTGAAAATGCCTTGAATCACCCAAGAATTGGCTTTTCCTTTTCCTTGCCTTAGAGCTCTCACCCTTTTCTTGTACTAAACCAAAACCATGAAAATGAGTTGTTAACTCATTTTTAAGCCTTAGGAATATATTAAAAAGGTTTCCCTATAACTCAAATCTCACAAAATGAGTTGAAACTAAAGAGTCTATAACCCCCCACAAAAACCTATTTTTGGTTGTTAAAGCCAAAACATGCAAACTTGAGCTTGAATGAAAACTTAAGGGGATGAGATCAATATTCTTACCTTGGTGTGGATGGAAAATTTCTAAAACAAGGTAAATTTCTCCCTTTCTTGGAATATTAGAGAGCAAATGATATTTTGAAATAAGAATAAGACAATGAAGTGATGAAAATAAGATATGAAAGGGGGTGTTTCAGACGTGAAGTCATCATTCTTAATGGGAAATTAACCTTATCTTTAAAAAAGGGATAATAAGTTCCCTAGTCCCTCCACATTTTGGTCCAAATTAGAAACACCCTTTTAATAATTATTGAGCTCATCACAAGCCCAAATCAAATTTGTTTGGGGTCCAAAGCTTTATGGGTTTGGGGAAAATATTTTAAGGTCCAAATTGAATATACTTGAAACTCCTAACCTGGAATTTTGGGCATTACAAATACTCCAAATAAATGCCCACTGTATGTTCATTTATAGTCTTTGGTACAATTGGCATGCCATGGATCCAGTGTCTATCGTACTCCTGTATTAGTCCATACATGCACTCCTATATTAATACCTTTGGGTACTCCTGTATTAGTACATTCGTGTACTCCCAGCACTATATGTGCCATTATGGTTCTCATGATGTTTTGACGTGTGCACTACCATTTCGATGATTAGTATAGTGATGTTGTGTTCTACATTACCTATGTTGTTGTTTAGCACTTAAAGTGCATATGGTATATGTGGTAGTTTGAATACAAATTGTGCACACTCGTCTGACTCAGGTACAATGTATTCTCATTTGATATACTTTGGGATGTGATTTGCATATGTGAAAAATATAGGTTATATGACTTGATTATGAATAAGTACATACTATGAACTAAATAAATATGATAGGTACAGATTATATGTTTTCAATGAAATCACATGTCCTACTGAATACTTGGTTTGGCATAATATGTCTTATATATGAAATGTTGATGTTACATGTTATATGTTGATAGAAATAACCTTAATAAGTTTGTTTTACAAGTTCATATATATTTTGTATGATATTTACAATACTTTGGTTATTATGATATTTATATGATTGTATTGTCTTATTTTATTTTATATAGTTATGGAATTGCCTCAATAAGTGTATACTTGGCGTGTGATGATTTTCATGCGTAGGTAAAAGAAAACAAGTGGAGTAAGGAGCTAAGCTTGTCATCAATCATCGCAGACTACTTACTGGTATCGACAATGGCATCCTACTGTTGTTTTGATTTCTAGTTGGAATGTATACATATAAAAAGAGTCTGTAATATTTTAAAATGGATTTTGATACATGATATAGTAGAAGTATATTTTATTAGCATAAAGATGGATTTATGTTTATGCAATTTTTAGGCAGTTTCAATTATTATAGGAAATAGTATTGAACTACCATGTCGCTGTCTGAAATTAGATGTGAAATATATTTTTTAAATATTACTCCTTTATTTATTCAATTAAAGAGTTTTGATAATTTATATTAACTAGTATTAATTCAAAGAAACAAAATTTTTTTATCAGTTTTCAATTACAAAATGTCTGTTAAAGTTCTATGGCATCTCTGACTCGTGTTCGGGATAGGATATGGGAAATGGGTGTTACGTATAGGGTAACACCCCAGGGTTGAAATGAGAAAATTTTAAACGAGTTATTGTACAATTTTATTATGCATGAGTAACGTATATAATTGAAGTTAATATATATATTTGATATATATATATATATATATATATATATGTTGGGACCGTCGACGCACCCCATGACACAACGAAAAAAAACTCAAAGGTCTCACCAGCGATCCAAGTACGAAAAACCGAAATCGTTAGAAAGGATGCGAATACTTACAATGGGTTCCTTGAAAAAAAGAGCAAAGGCAACAACGACTATTGGTGATCACGAACATTTTGAATTGTAAGCCTATACGAAAACGTGTCTCGGCCTCTACTTAGTTCACCCGATTAAGAGCAAAACTTCTTTTCCCAAAAATAGTTTTGAGAAAAACAGTTGAAGAAGAAGTGGTTGTTAGACCTTACCTCACTTTAAATATATCAGTTACCCTAACATATTAGGGATTTTAATTTAATTTGAATTACAATCTTTAACATTTATTTAAACTCTTATTTAATTATCCTGAATTAAATAATGATTAAAAGAGTTGTAATAAAAATTACATTCTTGTTGAAAACATTTTTGTGTTTCGATATAACAAATTAGTTTAAATGAATTTTAAGATTTTACAATTGATTTTCTAAGTATATTCGATTCAATTAATAGAATATCAAATTACTTTTAAGATCAATTTCAAACCTTACTAAATGTGTAAAATTGTGTTTTATACTTAATATATTTTTGAAACAATTTTCACAAAGTATTTTGAACCAAAATCAAGCCTAAAATCAATTTTTCAGAGTGATGCACCGATGCACCAATCCATGCATCGATGCACCATGAATTAAATTGAACATCGAATGCATTTCATGCATCGATGCACATACCATGCACGGATACACTGAGGATTTTATGAAAACATCGAATGCATTTGATGCATCGATCCACCAGCCATGTATCGATGCACTATGGCTATTTTAAAACATCGAATGCACTTGATGCATCGATGCACTCTTAGTGCACCGATGCACTGAGAGTCCAACGGTCAAAATATTTGAATTTTACACTGATGCACCGATGCACCTAGGGTATGCATCTGACGCTCTCAACTGCTTTAATTAATTGTTTTCACACTTAAATGGATCTATTAACTCCACTAATCATCCCCAACGTTCAGAATCATTTGAAGGTGTATTTAAACAAGCTTATAAGTCATTGATCAATAACAAGAAACAACAAGCAACTAGAATCAAGAGAGAATCAAAGAGAAAGCATCAAACTCATTGTTTGAGCAATTCAAGCCTATTTTTCATTCAATATTCATTTTGCTTTCAAGAACACTTGTTGTACTCAATTGTATTCATGCTTGAGTATTCTTGAGAGTGTTTTAAGGTTATCTCTTTGGCCTCAAAAGAAAGAACAAATTAGTGAATTTGTTAGAAAATCCTTAATGTGGATAGCTAAGGTAGTGGACGTAGACTTTGATTGAGAAAGTCGAACCACTCTAAATCGCTGTGCAAATCTTTTCAATTTTCTGCAAAAGCTTCCACCAAAATTTTAATTGCCAATTCACCCCCTCTTAGCCGATTCCATCAATCGATTAACTCAACAATTGGTATCAGAGCCTCACTCATTTAAAGGTTTAATCGCCTCTTGAGTCGATTCGGGAAGATTTACATCGATAATCAAGTCATCAACGGCCTCCACTTTAAACGCTGACTCTGGTCTCGATTCGATGACCATCAACAAGCCTCCTTCTTCAATGGAGATAACTATGCCTATTGGAAGAATATGATGATGTATTTCATTAAAGCAAGTGACATGGGAGCATGGAATGTTGTAGAAGATGGATATATCAAGCCTCTCACTCATCCAAGATTGTGCAGCGAATGAGAGACGAAAATGTTCCAGCTCAACTCCAAAGCCATCCATATCATATTTTGCTCTTGGACCAAATGAATATGGAAGAGTTTCATCTTGTACAACCGCCAAAGAAATATGGGATAAACTACAAGTCACTCATGAAGGCACCGACGAGGTAAAAGAATCTAAAATTAGTCTTCTAACACATAACTATGAAAATTTTGAGGATAAAACCAAATGAAGATATCAAAGCTATGATGGATAGATTCTCAACGATTGTCAATGGTCTCAAATCATGGAGAGATCATTCCAAACGAGAAGCTTGTGAGGAAATTAGTTTACTCACTTCCAAAATCATGGCAATCCAAGAAGACGACAATCATCAAGGCTAAGAACCTAAAGTCATTAACTCTTGAAGAGCTAATCGGTTCCCTCCTCACTCATGAAATGATGCTTGAAGATGAGATGGACCTCGATAAGATTAAAGAGAAACCAAAGAAGAAGGAGAAGAGGAAAAACATTGGAGTTGCTCTCAAATCCACAATAGAAGAGAGTGATTCGGATGAAGATGACGAGGAAATGGCATTGTTTGCCAAACGGTTCAAAAAATGATGAGACCTTACCGAGGAAGAAAATTCAAACGAAATGAAGGCCTCAAAAATGAACCAAAAGAGAAGGACCCGATCATTTGCTATGAATGCAAAAAGTCGGGGCATGTCAAATATGATTGCCCATAATTGAAGAGAAAGGGTCAATCAAAGAATAAGCACAAGGCTCATGTGGCTACATGGAGCGATGAAGAAGGTTCCGATGAAGAGGAACAAGAAGTAGAAAACTTGTGCTTGATGGCATTCAGGGAAGATTCTAAGGTAACCACTAACTCATCTGATTTTGATGATTTATCTTATGATGAGCTATTGGAGGAATATAATGAGTTGGCTTCGGATTATGAGAAATTGTTTTTAAAATATAAAACTGATATTTCAAAATTGATAAATGAAAATAAACTCATATCCAAAACCAACAACGATCTTAAAAGTAAAATCAAAGATTTGCAAATTAAACTAGAAGAGTTTGAAAAGAAAAATTCGGATTTATAAAATTTACTTTCAAAGGTTAATGATGATCATCAAAACAAAATTGATGATCTTAAAGCTTCTTTTGATAAAGTTGAAACAAAACGTTTTGAAAATGGAGAAAATTCAAAATCCAACTTTGTTAGAAAAAGTTTTAAAAACTACAATCATAGAGGTCCCCGAAGAACCTCTAATGGAAAAATTGTTAGAAGTATATGGGTTCCTAAAGAGCTCATTACTACTAAAGATAAGGATATCCTACACAAATGGATACCTAAGTGGACTAGGATTTTGGAAACTAATGAATATGGACCCAAAAGAATTTGGGTAACAAAAATTAGAAATTAATATATGTTTGTAGGGAAAGGAGCATTGCTACAAGGCACGGGAAACAAATTCAAACTCATGGTACCTTGATAGTGGATGCTCAAGACACATGACCGGAGATAAAAACCGGTTCATAGAACTTAACGCCAAAAATGGAGGAGAAGTGACTTTTGGTGATAATTCAAAAGGTCACATTGAAGGTATAGGTACTACAGGTAATACCTCTTCCATACAAATTAAAAATGTTTTATATGTGAATGGATTAAAGCATAATCTATTAGTATTAGTCATTTATGTGATAAAGGATTCAATGTCATGTTTGAAACCTATGGTTGTAAAGTTATTGACATTGCATTTAATCGAATTATGCTTGTTGGTCATATAATAGGAAACATATACATGGTGCATTTAGACTCTATTGATATGACTAATTTATGCCTAGTTGCTAAGGATGAGCATGTTAGTTGGTTATGGCATAGGAGACTAGGACATGCTAGTATGAGTGTTTTGCAACGGCTAATTGAAGGTGATTTAGTTCGAGGGTTGCCTAAACTAAAATTTGATAATGATAAAATCTGTGATGCTTGTGCTAAAGGAAAACAAAAGCGAGTTTCTTTTAAATCCATTAATGATGTATCAACTAGTAGAGTATTACAATTGATCCATATAGATCTTTTTGGGCCAACTAGGACTACTAGCTTGGGTGGAAAACAATATGCATTTGTCTTGGTAGATGATTATTCTAGATATACTTGGGTTCTATTTTTAAGTACTAAAGATGAAGCATTAGAAAAATTCATCACGTTTTCAAAAGTATTCCAAAATGAAAAAGGTTACTCTAACACTAGTGTTAGGAGTGATCATGGAACTGAATTTGAAAATCTTGGATTTTCTGAATTTTATGATTCTAATGGTATTAGCCATAATTTTTCAGCACCTAGAACCCCTCAACAAAATGGATTTGTTGAGAGAAAAAATCGAACTTTAGAAGAAATGGCTAGAACCATGCTTTGTGAAAACAATTTGCCAAAATATTTTTGGGCGGAAGCTAAAAATACCGCTTGTTATGTTATTAATTAAGTAATGATTAGGCCTATTTTAAAGAAAAATCCATATGAAATTATCAAAAATAAAAAGCTTAACATTAGCTATTTTCATCATTTTTGATGTAAATGTTTTTGTTTTAAACAACGGTAAAGACAGTCTTGGCAAATTTGATGCTAAAAGTGATGAAGGAATTTTTCTGGGTTATTCTTTAAGTTCTAAAGCTTATCGAGTATTTAATAAAAGAACTTTAGTTATAGAAGAGTCTATACATGTTGTTTTCAATGATAATCTCCTTCCGAGGAAGGATTCTTGTTTGAATGATGATGTAGGTATTATAAATAAAAATAATGTTAGACATGACGTTGGAGAATCATCATCAAAGGAAGAAACGAAAGATGAGGAAACTCATGATCCTCTCGAGAATCCAACCATTGAAGAAAGGGAAATATCTTACCCAAGAGAGTACAACTATGTCAAGGATGGTAAAATCATAGGTGATCCATCCAAAGGGGTAACAACTCGATATTCTCTTAGAAATATTTGTAATTATGTTGCATTTATCTCATGCATAGAGCCTAATAATATTAAAGAAGAATTAAATGATGAACATTGGATTATGGCTATGCAAAAAGAGTTAAATCAATTTGAGAGAAGTAAAGTATGGACATTAGTTGAAAGACCTAGTAATAAATCTACTGTGGGTACTAGATGGGTGTTAGGAATAAGCTTGATGAGAGTGGTAATATAGTGAGAAACAAGGCTAGACTTGTTGCTCAATGGTATACTCAAGAAGAGGGCATAAACTATGATGAAACATACGCTCCTGTAGCTAGAATGGAAGCAATTAGAATGTTATTAGCATTTGCATGTTTTCATGAATTTAAATTATATCAAATTGATGTTAAACGTGCATTTTTAAATGGTTTTATAAAAGAATAAGTGTATGTGGAACAACCTCCAGGTTTTGAAGACTCAAAATTTCTGGATCATGTCCTTAAATTGACAAAAGCACTTTATGGTTTAAAACAAGCTCTTAGAGCTTGCTATGAAAGTTTGTCAAATTTTTTTAATTCAAAAAGGTTTTTCAAAAGGGAAGGTCGACACTACATTATTTTTAAAGCATAAAGGTAAAGATTTATTAGTAGTTCAAATTTATGTTGATGATATAATATTTGGTTCTACTAATGATGTTCTTTGCCAAGAATTTTCTAAGCTAATGCAAAGTGAATTCCAGATGAGCATGATGGGGGAGCTCTCATTTTTCTTGGGACTCCAAATCAAGCAAAGAAAAGATGGCATCTTCATCAATCAAGCTAAGTACGTCAAATATATGCTCAAGAAGTTTGGACTGGAAAATGGGAAGCCACATAAGACTCCAATGATCTCATCGACAAAGCTTGACATAGATGAAGGAGGTAAATGTGTGGATGTTAAATTATATAGGTCAATGATTGGTTCTTTGCTTTATCTAACTGTAAGTAGACTGGACATTATGTTTATTGTTTGCTTATGTGCTAGATTTCAATCATGCCCTAAGGAATCACATTTACTAGCTGTTAAGAGGATCTTTAAATACCTTAAGGACACTCCTAGTTTAGGACTTAGGTATCCTAGAGACTCTAGCTTTAGCTTGCATGCCTTCTCTGATGCGGATTATGAAGGATTCAAATTAGATAGGAAAAGTACCTCCAGTACTTGCCAATTCTTTGGAAATATGTTGATTTCTTGGTTTTCAAAGAAACAAAATTGTGTCGCATTATCTACCACTGAAGCGGAATATATTTCAGCCGGTAGTTGTTGTGCACAAGTTTTATGGATGAAACAACAACTTTTTGATTATGGAATTGAAGTAGGTACAATTCCTATCAAGTGTGACAATACTAGTGTTATTTGTCTCACTAAAAATCCCATCCAACACTCTAGAACTAAGCATATTGAAATTAGACATCACTTCATTAGAGACCATGTCGCTAAGGAAGATGTAGTTCTAGAATTTATTGATACTTTGCACCAATTAGCGGATATCTTTACAAAAACCTTTAGACAAAGAAAGATTTTGGACACTTAGGAGAGAATTAGGTTTAACTGACCTATCTTCACTTAGTGTTTAAAATAATTTTAGCACTTTTAAGTATAAATAAAAAATGCTTATAATAATAATTTTTGGTTGCATTCTTTGCTATTAGTTAGGGGGAGTTTATGTTGCTTGATGAAAATTAATTTTATGTTCAAATGAAATTTAAGGATTAATTTGATTGATTGAACATGATTAATTTTCATTATATGAGTTACCAATACCACTAGAGCTAATTAATTTAGCATTTTAAGTGTTAGAAACAGATTTTTGACATTTTTGTGCTTCATGAATCGATACACTTAATAGTGCATCGATGCATCCCTTTGAATGTGCATCGATTCATCATGTTGATGCACCGATGCACGCCTTGAATGTGCATCGATGCACGGGGTCATGCATCGATGTATCCGTCGGGTTTTGGGTTTAAAAGGCTTATTTTCTCATTTATTTCAAACCCTAAACTATATCCTCATCAGTCGTACGCCCCTCTCACTCTCTAAATCCTCCCTTTGCTCAAAATCAACGTAATTTTGTCAGAATCTTCGAGCTTTTCAATTCCTTATCCTGCTTCTATCATCAATTCGTGCAAAACAACATCTCATTCTCATCAATCCAAAATTTTCAAGGTAATATTTCAAAAACCTCTAATTCATTGATTTTTTATCTTAGGACTAGTTTAGGTTAGTTCTAGGATGATCATTATATCGGGCATTGATTGTTTGATGATTATAAACTAGATTTTACAACCAATTTCATCAAAAACTCACAAATTTTCAATAAATTTTTGAATTTTCGAAATTAAAAAAAATTAAAAATATGATTTTAGTTTTTAAATTTGATGTTTTTGATTTAATTATGTTGTCTTCATGAAAAACTACACATATTATAATTTTCAAACGTTGTTTTCTAAATAGTTTTTCAAAAACTATGCCCATTAGAATTTGGTTTAGAGAACCTTGAATTATTGCGGACTTAATTGAGTTTTGGGATTGATTAAATTGCATACATGTGTTTCAATTTGTAGGTTATATTTCTTATTCCGATTTCTAAACCATGTCTAATCCCAAACGCCCTAGAACTTCGTCGAGTCGTTCTCGTTCAAACCAACCTCCTAATCCCATTCCTCAACCTCCTAATAGCCTATTAGGATCTTGCTTTAACATGCCTGAGCGTCGAATAGACGAATTATACTCTAGGTACAGAAATTCTTTCCAAACTTATAGAATTCGTGAAGAGCGTATTCCTTCGCTTCAAGCCATGATTGATATTGACTTCGAATACCTTCCGATTTTTAAAGCTTGGAAGTTTTATAAATTGATTCAGCTTAAACCTATCGTCTATCAACAATTGGTCCGCATTTTCTATTCCAATGCGGTGTGTATTCAAAATGAAACTCAATGTTGAACTATAGCCTTAGATCCTATCTTTTAGGCCAATATATTAATATTGACCCCAAGACTATAGCTTTCCGATTTGGGTTAGATGATAGTGGTATATATAATGAGAGTGAAAATATGGATATTATATTCAGTCAACTAGTGGACATCATAAACATTGTTCCTTCAAAACATGTTGAAACATAATTTATGGATGTCTTCTTAGTAACCTCTTTATCAAACTTGGTCTAGACGTCTCTCGACAATCCTATCCCACTCCAAAATCAAATCAATCTTACTTCCTTGAAGAAAGTGGATTGGAAGCAAGACGAGGAAACCGGTCTTTGGGTATTTCGACCCTATAAGAAAATGCCGGGAGCTAGCTCTTCACGAGCTTCTCCTAGCTCTTCTCGTGCTCCTCCTCCTCCTACGCCACCGGTTGCTGACGATGATCCTGAGTTTCAACAACTTTCTCGTGCTCCTCCTCCTCCTATGCCACCGGTTGCTGACGATGATCCTGAGTTTCAACAACTTATGCAAGATATCGACGATCACGTTCCAGACAATGAGCCTGCACCGGAACCGGCACGATAAGAAGATCAAATGCCACCATATTTTCGATCCTTCTTGGAGTCGTTTGATCTGAGGTTTGCCTCCATGGAGTCTCAGATTACTGAGTTTCAGCGGAAGATGCGTGAACGTATGGACGCGCTCACTCTTGAAGTTCAAGCTCATTATCCTCCTCCTCCAACCCTCCTATGGATTAGACATTTTCCTTGCTTTCTTGTTTTTTTTTAAAAAAAAACATGGATTGATTTTGATGTTTCAGGACTGTTTGTTTTGGATTGATTAATGTTTGAATTTGTTATGGTTTGGATGATTGGATTTTGAACTTAATATATATATATATATATATATATATATATATATATATATATATATATTTGGTTTGGTTGAATTTTCTTATTTTTTTCATCATTAGAGATATATGACCAATTATGCCATTTCACATTTACTTATGAATATTGTTTATGGAACTAATGGCTAATCTCTCTTTTGATTGTGATCTTAGCAGCTTAAGCTATATATATATAATCAATTGGCTATGTTTTTCAAAACCTTGTTTAAATCGATTTTTAAGTCTTTTTGATTTAACAAAAAATGAGAGAAATGTTAAGTGTTAAAATGTTTTAAAAGGGATAAGTGTTATAGTAAGGGGAGTAATTTTTCAAAATTGATTTCAAATTTTTAGAAAATCTTAAAATAACACAAATGTTTTGTTATATCAAAAAGGGGGAGATTGTTGAAAACATTTTTGTGTTTCGATATAACAAATTATTTTAAATGATTTTTAAGATTTTACACATGATTTTCTAAGTATATTCGATTCAATTAATCGGATATCAAATTATTACTCCAAGTCTTTTAAGATCAATTTCAAACCTTACTAAATGTGTAAAATTGTGTTTTATACTTAATATATTTTTGAAACAATTTTCACAAAGTATTTTGAACCAAAATCAATCCTAAAATCAATTTTTCAAAGTGATGCACCGATGCACCGATCCATGCATTGATGCACCATGAATTAAATTGAACATCTAATGCATTTCATGCATCGATGCACATACCATGCACCGATGCACTGAGGATTTTATGAAAACATCGAATGCATTTGATACATCGATGCACCAGCCATGCATCGATGCACTTTGGCTATTTTTAAACATAGAATGCACTTGATGCATCAATGCACTCTTAGTGCACCGATGCACTGAGAGTCCAACGGTCAAAATATTTGAATTTTACACTGATGCACCGATGCACCTAGAGTATGCATCGATGCACTGACGCTCCCAACTGCTTTAATTAATTATTTTCACACTTAAACGGCTCTATTAACTCCACTAATCATCCCCAACGTTCAGAATCATTTGAAGGTTCATTTAAACAAGATTAGAAGCCATTGATCAATAACAAGAAAGAACAAGCAACTAGAATCAAGAGAGAATCAAAGAGAAAGCATCAAACTCATTGTTTGAGCAATTCAAGCCTATTTTTCGTTCAATATTCATTTTGCTTTCAAGAACACTTATTGTACTCAATTGTATTCATTCTTGAGTGTTCTTTTCTTCGTTCTAGAATTGTGGAAACAATCTACCTTGTGATGATTTCCTTGTAAGTTTGCAAATTTGTAATCTTCTCAGTGTTCTCAAGAATTGGGGTATATTTTTGAGAGTGTTGTAAGGTTGTCTCTTTGGCCTCAAAAGAAAGAACAAATTAGTGAATTTGTTAGAAAATCCTTAGTGTGGATAGCTAAGGTAGTGGACGTAGACTTTGATTGAGAAAGTCGAACCACTCTAAATCGCTGTGCAAATCTTTTCAATTTTCTGCAAAAGCTTCCACCAAAATTTTAATTGCCAATTCACCCCCTCTTGGCCGATTCCATCAATCGATTAACTCAACAATTCTTTTAATGTTTACTTACTGTATTCGAGATAATTAAAATCATATGTATATCAAATATACATATATTAACTCTAGATATATTTTAGTAACATACAACAAATTGTAAATCTTTTCTCATTTCAATCCTAGGGTGTGACCCTGTAGGTTCTTATAACGTTAGTAGTAATTATTAGAACAATTCTAATATTACATACAATGAGTGATATCCAAAAATATATCATTGTCACCTAACTTACAAGAAATTATTATTCGACATATCATCTTCGTGATGAACTCTTTTATGTATTACGTCCTTTTGTCCTTTTTATCTAGAATAGGCACAAGTCTTGAAATAGTCTTGTATAGTCCATTTATTGTTTCATGATATCTAGATAGACTATAATTAACAAATAATTTGTGATATCTTATATCAACTTATTCGAGCATGGCCATGCATCTCTAGTCTCACTCAATCAAGTAACCTGTGATATATTTCCTATTATGCAGGAAGGACAAATCCTATCTTAATCATACGCACCCTACTACATATATCGAGATATATTCAATAACAGTATTTATAGTGCAACCAATCACGGAGCATGTTTAACTGTATCAAAACATACAACAATATATGTTGGGATAACATTGATCTCAAGTCTGAGGATCATACATATAGTCATCACCATGAGCAATGTTATGATCGTTACATAATAATCCAAGACATATGCTAATGGTGGGTCAATCCAATACATTGTTCTCTAACAATATAATCATGTATCAATTCTGACATCTCTATGTCAATGACAACTCGTTTGTCATCAATCAATAACATGTTAGTCTCAAGCGTATTATTATTGTCCATGCCCATAATAATACTTGACTATGGATCTTTTAATAATAATAATGTTATATACCTATATATGTGTGTGTGTGTGAAATTTCAATTATCCCAAATTTAATAAATATTAAATAATGTTATTATGATTACAATTCCTTTAATAGAAATAAAATCATAATAATAAAATTCAAAATTAAATATGTTTCGAATAAAAACCCTAAGGGTTGGGCAACTTGATATAAATGGGAAAGTATGGTCTAGTAGCTGCTTATCCCACTTTAGACGAAATTCTCAAAAACAGTTTTTGAGAAAAAGAAAATTACTCTCAACCGAGTGAATTGAGTAGAGGCCAAGATGATTTCGTGGAGGTTAGGATTCAAACTTTTCGTGACTGCTGTCGATTTGTTGTTATTCCAGGAACCCAAGGTATATATCGTAACTCTTCCTCCCGAATTCGATTTTTCGCACATGGATCACTGGAGAGATCCTTAGATAATTTTTCCGATGCGCCATGAGGTGTACCAATGATCCTAACAACATCGGTATAAGTATGTACATCTGCCAATATCTTGAACCTGTTAAATGTAACGATTGTACAGGTTGACAGTAACAGTTTTTTAGACACCCTTATCTCTTTCATTATAATTTAATTTTTTATAGTTTTAAAAATATATATATTTTTATATTTTAAAATTTATAATTATTTTAAAATTTATTACAAAGACGTTAAAAATGTACTATAATAAAATCTTATTTATAATTAATAAAATAAATGAGATATTAAATATTATTGAAGTATCAAATCGTCCTTTAACAAGTAAGGCGACAATCACTATTTTATAACGGTTCAATTAATTTAATGATTATTTTAAGTTTATTAACCAAAATGATAAAGGAAAAAAAAAACTCTTGTTTGTGTTAAATACTTGATTACCAAAGAAACGTTTGTCAGGTCAGCATCTCATCGAAATGGGAAGAACAGTAATAGGTAATAATAAACAGAAACAGAAATGAACCTTTAAAATTAAAAAGAGTAAATTACACACTTATTTACTTAACTTTATTTTCTTCTATTTTACTTACTTTGCTATTATTTTTTTTCAATTTGCTCACTGAATTTTAGACATTGAATTTTTTTCATCATTCGACCATTAAATTTCTAAAAGGCGTTAAAACATTGTTAAATTAAAATTACAATGAGTGAAAGAAGAGAAAGAGTAAAGTTCAGTGAGTAAATGTGTGACATATTTATTATTAAAATCGAGTGATCAAAAAAGTTAAATGTTTAAAGTTTGATGAGTAAATTAAAAAAATTGAAAGTAAAATGAGTAAAATAAGAGAGAGAATAAAGTCTAATGAGTACGCTTGTATTTTACCCTAAATATTGTAGGAAAAGCAAACAAACAATCACGCGATTTAGCAGCCATACATACTATTTCCTTCCTTTGAAACCACAAACTCTCTGTTTCAACTTTCACTTTGCATCTTCTGAATCATTATCTGACGAGCTCAATTACTAGGTAAAAAAGAAAACCCAACACTTTGATTTTTCCCAATTTTCAGTTTTCCGATAATCTGTGATATTTTTTTTTGCTTTTTTATTGTATTGATTCGATGGTGTTATGCAAACTAATCAGTCTTTTGAATTGGGCTATTTTGATCTGCTTATTTAGATTAGAAGTTTCACTTTTTTATTATGTGTAAATATGCTGAACGGTGAGCAAAAGATTATGATAATAAAATACATGAACTTAAGATAAAAGGTATAGATCATAAAGGTGTGATTAAGAATTTGATAAATATTAATATAGGCGAAAACTTCAAGTTATTAAATCATAATAAGTTTTCATATATGAAGAATTTGAATTGCATTCTTATATTTTGTTCCAAATAATGGATCTTAATGTCTTCCTTGTAGCTGCTTCATTTTTCCCTCCACTATTGCTGCATTTGCTCTTGTTTTTCTCCGATTTATTTTTTCGAAGGTCTTTTTCTCCGATTTAGTTATGTCTAAATGTGGATGGTTTGTTTTTGATGCGTTGGATTTGACGTTGGAACTTTTGTTCTGTTCTTCACATAGATTTAAATAGCGGTTGTGGGTTTTTGGTTGCGATTGCAACACTAGTGGGTGCCATTGCAGTCATTGCGATATAACAGTCATCCAATAATGGTTTCAGATGACACTTTTACCGCTATTCCGATAGCAAACCGCTATTTAAATCCATGGTTTTTCATGCTTCTTGATTTGGGCATAGATCCTTGACAACTTTTCTGAATTCTGATTGCAATGACAGTACGAATTGGTTATTGTGTTTCATAGTTTTGTACATGACTAATGCTTGGTTGTTCAGGAGTATGTCCTGTAAAGGAAACTGTTGCCTCTTTAAGAGTAGCTGCAAGAATCAAGTAGATTGATCCCCAGGTTCATCACCCTTAAATGTTTATGATTGTCCATAATTTTATCATTTTAGAGCTTCCGAATCTGAATTGATTGTTTTAATGAAGGTGATACGTAGAGGAGAGCTCTTTTAGTCCTTGGATTGTTTACAAAACTTTTATTTTCCTTTTCCTTTACGTGTGCATTCTATCATCGTTTCTTTGTCTTTTTTTCATATTTGGCTTTTTTTTCATATTTGGCTTTTTTTCTGTAATTAGGATAATTTTTTGCTTCTATACCAAGCTAATTTTTAGAAAATGTGATTGTATCTTCATCTCTCTCGGCCTTGATACTATTTTTCAATTGTTGTTTTACCTTGAAGGAGTGTCTGTAATTAATGGCTTTGGTTACAACTGCTGAAGTTTGTGATGCAAATCCACAGCTAATTGTGGGTGGTGAGCTTCGGGCTTTCCAGCCAATATTCCAAATATATGGTCGTCGCCCGGTTTTCTCTGGACCTATAGTTACACTTAAAGTGTTTGAAGACAATGTTTTGATCCGTGAGTTCCTTGAGGAGAAGGGTAACGGAAGAGTTCTAGTTGTTGATGGGGGTGGTAGTTTAAGGTGTGCCATACTTGGAGGCAACCCTGTGGTTCAAGCTCAAAATAACGGATGGGCTGGAATAGTGGTTAACGGCTGCGTAAGGGATGTTGACGAGATAAACGGTTGTGACATTGGGGTGAGAGCGCTTCATTCTCATCCTATGAAGGCCAATAAGAAGGGAATTGGGGAGAAACATGTCCCAATAACCATTGCCGGGACTAGGATCTGTGATGGGGATTGGCTCTATGCAGACACTGATGGTATCCTCATCTCCAAGACTGAGTTATCCGTTTGAGTGATCCTTTTCTACCTAAAGCTAAAATGTGCAGGATGCCATTCCGCCCTGGTAAGTTATGTGTTTCCGCCATTCTGTTCCCGAGTTGAGATTTCGAGCATCGGATAAAGATGCGTGATGTATCATTAACTCTGTGACTATGAATGTATGCTAGTCTGTCGTATTGTTTTAGATAAATGAGAATGGTTAATAATTTTTATCCATTGTGGCTCACATGGCTTCCATGAGAAGTTACATGATTTCCAGAACATAGGTTGCCACAAGGTTTCAAAGAAACAGTTAGGACTCCAAATGGATCGGTATTTTTTCTAATAACAGAAATACTTTATCTTATTTCTTTTTGCCTTTGGCGTAAGATTTTGAAATACATTAGAATGTTGTTATTGATACCATACACAATTTTCTTATTGATCGGCTACAAGCTTAACGATTAAAATCACTTTAATGACATATTACTTTTATTTAGAGTAGAGCTGTTTATCAAGGGACTCGATCATGAGTTAAGTAATACATGACTTGAAAATTGTTCAACTGTTCAATTTTACTTGTTTCTCGTTAAGCACGTTAAAACTTTGTTCGGCTCGTGCTGGTTAAAAAAATAGTTGTTCGACTTGACTCGTTAATCTCGTTAGAATTTTTACCTTGTCTTTATGAATAGATGTAAAATCTAGCTATATGAAATTTAATACAAACTTACATTAATAAATTTAACAAATTTTTTTTTACCAAAATAGTGTGTAAAGCAATTTTAAAGTTTAAACTTTAAAATAACATCCATAAATACACTAAACTAACATATTATAACTAAAATACCAATCCACAAATACACCTAACTAATATATATTACAACCATTCATAAAAAAATCAACAATACATAATCAATAGTAAAAATGAAGTAAATATCATCTTAAATAATTATAAAATATTAACAAATTGTTCATAAACTTATCGATTCTTGTTGAACCTTGTTTGAATCGACTCATTACTATTTTGAGTCGAACTTAAAATCAAATTGAATTAACTCAAACCGAACATTAATCAAATCAAATTTAAATTACTCGTAAACTGCTGCACTCAATTAGCATCCTTGATCTAGAGCTATCCAAGACTGCATAGAGGACGAGCCTTACAACTTTTCAAATTTGATTATTTTTTAATAAAAAAAAATTATTTTTAAGGGTAAACTACGTCAAATACCACTCATTTTTAAACTCGGGCTCGAAAATACCACTGAGGTTTCAATTTTGTTAATTTTAACACGGACATTTTTGTTTCACTGCAATTTTATCACTCCGCCATTAATCCGTTAACGGGACGATGACATGGCATCTTTGTTCCATGATAGCGATGACATGACTCCCTCGTCAAAACGACGTCGTTTTGACACAACCGTTTTGATGCTCAAAAAACTCAAAACGACGTCGTTTTGTTGATAACCTACGGTGTTCTGAAGCGTCACAAGCCTCAGAACCAAGCACCGCCCATTGTCATAACCTACAGAGAATGTATGAAGAACCATGCAGCCACCTTAGGCGGCTACGCTTTAGACAGTTGCGGCTAATTCATGCCCTCCCCGACAGCCACCCCAACTGACCCCAACTTCCCTCAAATGCGCTGCTAGTGGTTGCCACCGAAACTTCCACCGCCGTGAACCCGATGATCCACCACCCACAACAACCACCGCTACTATATAATATCAGCTCCACCATCCACCACCATCGGCAAGCCAACCATATCGTAGTCCTAACTCAGCTTCCCCGCCTTCGATCTCATCATCTTAATACCCTTCAGCTCCCCACATGCTTTTAGCTCTTTCAGGAAATCTAAGAAACTCCCATTTGCCAGCTGGTGGCCTTGCACCCAACACTGCGAATCTCGGGTCGAACTTGAACTTGAAGAAAAGATTCAGAACAAAGTTCAGTCAGTACCAGAAAGATAAGATGCTGGAGTTTGCTGAGAAAATCGGATGGAAAATCCATAAAAGAGATGAAGAAGACATTCAAGAATTCTGCCATGAGGTTGGGGTTGATTGAGGGGTTTTAAAAGTCTGGATGCATAACAACAATAACACTTTTGGAAAGAAAGACGCCATTGGAGGATCGAGAGATGGAATAATTGAATGTATTGGACTCGACCATGAAGAACATCTACATAACAACAGCAGCATCAGCAGCAGCGAGCACAGAAATGGTCAGAATCTGATCCATCACTTCGAAACTGATAGTGTTGCTCATGTTGGAACTAATGGCTGCTCTTCTTCTTCCTCTTGATGCGGTTGATGATGATCACCTTCATCTTAATGATCACCACTTTGCTACTGATATAACCTGCTGGGAATTAAGAGCTGCTTTGAATCAAAAAGGGGGTTTTTCTTTCTTTCTTTCTTTCTGGGATCATAAACTTTTCCTTGTTTTCTTAGTTTCCGAACAGTGAAAAACATCTTAAAAGGTCCTTTGAATCTATGATATTTCCTTAATCAAGGTTAGAGAGAGAGCCATGAAAAGCATTTTTTTCACCAACAAAACGACGTCATTTTAAGTTTTTTGAGCATCAAAACGACATCGTTTTGATGAGGGAGTCGTGTTATCGCCATCACGGAACAAAGATGTCATATCATCGTCCCGTTAACAGATTAACGGCAGAGTGATAAAATTGCAGTGAAAGATATACGTCCGTATTAAAATTGGCAAAATTGAAACGTCAGTGGTATTTTCGAGTCCGAACATAAAGATGAGTGGTATTTGACGTAGTTTACCCTATTTTTAAATATAGTAATAGATGCTAAGTTAGAATATGTTAGTGCCCATGGACAGTTGTATCAAAGAATTTTCCAGAAACTTTTATTACTCACTTTAATGTAAGAATTAATGAGCACAGAATCAAGTCTAAGCATATCTATCAACAAAAATATGGTTTCTTCAAATCAAATAAAAGAGTCATTTAATTGATACGCCACAAGTAATTCTTTAGTTTCTAAGTTTATATATAAAGAACTTATTAATTAAGCCACGAGAAAACAATTAAAATAAAACACTACACAAATATACAAAGGCTAGAAAGTTATACATAAAAATTGTATAAATTCATAATAATTTCGAATAGACAAATGAAATATAAATTTCTTTACAACAAATTATTTAATATTTTTATGGAAGCACGTTGGTCTCGTCGTTCGTTGGCAGTTTTTTTTTAATCAGGTCTTTGATAATTTATCCCATTTAGTTTGGGTGGAGAGTCATTTGGTCGAAGGAATGATATAAAGTAGCTTGATTCAAGACTTATGGTGGAAAATACATTTTGTGATAAGTTGTTGGTTGTTCACCCATTATGGTTTGGAAAAAGAGTCACGATCGATGAGAGAACAACCGCCTATATTGTTTTGAAACAGAGACGGCTTTTTTCAGCCTGGTTCGCATTTATACTTAAACGGATGACAATAATCACCATTGGACCTTGGAGGAGACTTTTTTCTTTCAACGTTATGTGATGATATTGTTGGTAGTCGATATATTCCTACTATTAGAGCAAGCATGTATTGACTCTCTTATTTAAAGAGGAGACAATTTAACATTCAACCTTTCCAAAAATATCAAAATTGTCCCTTCTCATTTAACTTCAAATTCCTAACATCTAGTAACACATTCAAGCATTCCAACAAATTTGATCATTGCATATAAACTTTTAATCAATTTTCATTTCAAACCCAATATTCTTACATTATGCAATTTGGTCCCAAACCTTTACAAGCTTTTAAATTGGTCTGAACAACATTACAAAGCTTGTAGAATCATTCATTCATCATCTCTAACAAAGCTTGTAGAATCATTCATTCATCATCTCTAACCATTGTATAATTTTCCAAAATTTCCCCTATTTTCCCTCTTCAAACCGAATATGAAGAGCAATTTTAGACAAGGTCTTTAACTTGTTTCAAACATGAATTCAATCTCTAAACCTCATTTCCAAGCAATTACAACCAATTCTATATCAATTTCAATTCAAACATCCAATTTCCATAAAATACTTAGCTTGGACGAAACTTATTTTAACCATTTCCTATTGGTTTTCATAATCTTTCAAGCACGAAAATGAATCAACAACATCATAAACAAACCTTAGTACATCAAAACCTAACATCCCCTTCATCCATCCAATCCATGAACCTAGCGTTTCAAGCATGAAAAGCATGGACAAATGGTACCAAATGATAGAGAATCTCTTGTAAAAAATTTGTATTTCATACTTTCATCCAAAATCCTAACAAATTGGCTTGAAAATTGAAAAGAAAATATTTTCTTACCTATGGAGGAACTAACAGCAATGGCTTGTAGATGATGAAGAATTCTTGAAATTTCTAAATAAAAATCTTAATTCATTTGTCATTTTAATGCCAAATGACCATTTTACTCTTATGGTCACATGTATCTTATTTTTCCATATGTTAAAATTATTCATCCAATGGTCAAAGATGAACCAACTTATTAATAGATACCAACTTTTCCCTTAAATTTTTCCAAAATTACGATCTAGCCATTTTTATCTAACGACTCATATTTAACATCGAATTTTCAGTACGTACCTTGTTCAAAAAGACGAGGATACTACTTTTTTCCTATCTTCTTCTCTTTCCCACATGGCTTCCCCAACCTTATACTTTCTCCAAAGAACTTTACGAGCGGGATCGTTTTGTTCCCTAGTTCTTTGACTCCATGTACTAGGATATTTACATGTTCTTCCTCGTATTTCAAGTCCAGTTGTATCTCAATTTCCTATGATGTACTAACATGTTAAGGATCTGATTGATACCTTCAAAGCATCGACACACGAAATACAGTATGAATCTTATCCAATTTCGGAGGTAGAGCTAGCTGATAATGTAACACCTTAAACCCGATTGGGCCTAAAGTGCCACATTGGGTCAGCAAGGTAACCCCTGATTTTCTAAACGTGTTCATTTCCTTTTCAAACATACTGAATGGTATCATAAATAAAACATAAATAATTATTATAAAATATTTTACAAAACTGGAGCTCAGTGACACATAATTTAAAAACCAATTTAATACAGACTTTGAGTTTAATAAACTGAATACATGAGTAAGGTCCTTTGAATACATATGCCCACTTAAACTATAGTAAAATACTCTGTCGGAGATGCTGCAAATCCTGCTGTGGCGGTGCTCCACGAACTACCCAAGCTACTAACATGCCAAGGAAAATATCTAAAGGCTGAGTTTACAAAGCCCAACAATATAATCGCTAATCTAGAGCATCATAAGAATTTCATAAAATAAGCATGTTGAAGACTTCATACTAAGTTATTGGTGCATTCATACTAAATCAAGTGCTAAGCCTTTACTGCTCTATCATTGAAATAAGGGCTCACACTTCCCTTAATCCTCTGCTAAGGGCCTCGCCATGAGTACACCTCTAAAGGGTCTCTAACCATAATGCCTGAACTACTACGCATTATTTAAATGTGAACCTGACATGTTGTGCATTATCTGAATGCAAACCTGACTAGTATCTGGTCTCATATAGCTCTCATACACTAGTTACTGAGAGAACCCATGTGTCACATAGCATCATCATAATTCCCATAAAACGTGTTGGATGATCTCCTGGTCCTCACATAGCCATCAGGCAGATTATTGAGGGGAACATAGTGTCACACATCATTGGTACAATTCCCGCCTAACTGAAGCATTGGCTCGGTCTCACAAAACCTTCAAACAAAGATTTAACATAACCGACATATCAAACTGATGGGACTAACCATGCATGACTTAAACTAACATACCTGAAGTAGATCTGGTGGTGTGATAGGAGAAATTTTATGTGCATCTCGAATCAACATCCCAACCTACCTTGAATATGGAATATCCTAGGGTATGAATCCAGAATTTTACGTGCATCCGAAGTTTACCTGACTATATTGAACTGAAATAACTAACCATGTATATCTAAGACCCATAGGGTACATAACACTGACATCGCTAACCCACTCCTTGCGAATACTCGAGCCTCGTACCCTTGTTAGCCCCTGAAGTACCTCGCGCACTAGTAATGCCCAACTAGGGAAACTAAGGCAACCTGGGTATACCTTAATATAGTTGGACTCACTAAAGTGAAGTCAATGTGACTAGCTGATATTTTGCTCTCTCTCTCATATAGAATGTTATGTGAAGGCTTATTTATTAACTACGGATCTGGCTAGCCCGATATTTGGATCGGGTTCATTTTTGAGTAGTAGTACTCTATTCGACATTATCATACTTCCCTTTAGAACCTCTTGATTTGGAAAGACGCCTGACTTTTCCTTGATTCATTGATATTCTCAAAACTCATGCTTTTCACTATCACTAACTCTGACATATTCATCGTACCTCTTATCAAATATCTCCTGTAACTATCCTCAGTCCAAACTATCCGTATACGTTCTCATTGAAGACACTTCGGCGTATTAGGCTTATTATGGTTACATTTTTTGTAATGCAGTCCTACTAGTTTTGTTGGGCCCCTTTGGCCATTTACGTCCCTCACAGACTAATTCTTACTATTACAGATCATTCTTAGCCATTACGAGCCTTAAATAGGTCAAATCTAATAATCCAAAATGAGTAGTATCGATACTTTACTTGTAGTAACGGTAGCCTATGGTTAAGTATCGATACCCCTTTGAGTATTGGTATCAAAAATGCATTCTGTTATGAAAATAGGGCCCTAGTGTCCATACTGCCACCCCTTACAGTATCGATACTCCCCTTGGCAGTTCGATACTCCCTCCTAAAATCCCTAATTTTAGCACCAATTCAACCAATATCGATACTATTCATCATAGTATCAATACTTGAACCCATAAATGATTTATTTAGGCCCATACATCACTCAAAAATCATCCCAAATCTCTTAGTTTGGTTTCTAAACTTATTTTGAATATTTAATAAGTTAATTAGGGTCATAAGGTGTCATAAAAACACTTCCTTAATTCATAAAATGTGATTTGATCATGATTTCAAAGATAAACCCTAATATGCTCAACTATACAAATCTTAGCAAAATATTGGAAAGTTATGAAAGCTTAATACTCCAAAGGACTATAAATACACTACCTTGATGTTTGAATCCCGAAATAAACCTCCTTTAGCTACCAAGCACTTTCATTTTTTAACTTTGTTGATTTTTCCACTTTTTTTTCTCTAGCCAAATGAAGACAATGATTTCTTAATACAAAATTGAAATAAGGAAGATTATTGACGAATTTTGAAGCTTAAAGGGAGCATGGAAGAACCCCAAACACTTACCTCAATTTTTTGCCTTATCAATGGATAATGAAAATGAAGGAAGAGAAGAGAAACAAAGAAGAAAAGTTGGAAAGATGAAACCCACACCTAAACACAAATAAAACGCCAAAAAATTTAGCTTGATTTCTTTTGACGATATAATTATACATGTAGTCCTTGACATTTTAACTGATAATCAAAAATCCCATTTTTAAGGCTATTTGGGCCTGAATCCAAACCCAATTAAGCCCAACGACTTTACTTATTAATTTCAAGAGTTACACTTACCTCTCGGGTAAACCTAAAAATACTAGCCCAAAATTTGATGTATTACAACTCTCCCCTCCTTAAAAGAAATTTCGTCCTTGAAATTTACTCAGTCCAAACAACAACACATCCTTAAGTCAAACACATAGAAATCTTGAAGCACCTAAACTCATTTCAAAACTGATTATGAAGGAAGAAACCCTCACAATCTAAGAAGTAACTTGAAACTCGCCAAATTAATCTACGATTTTCTGAAGGAACTACCAACGTTGAACTTAAACGAAAACATTCGAAAAGCACAAAAGTAAAGAAGTCACACCTTTTCTATCTGACACTATACGCTCTGAATGTTCCACAAGGATAATGCCACTCTTCCATTCACTACTATCGCTAAAACTGTAACACCCTCAGACCGATACGGGTAACATGATCCGATCTGAGGTTTCACATTAGAGCCACTAGAACGACCCAAAATAAAATTAATAGAAAATTTAGAAGTGGTATTAAAATATATAAAAATAAAATTGTAGAAATATTTCAAATCAAAAAATAGAATTTGTTCATACCTCCTATCATAAAAGTTTCAAACTCAATATAAAAATCAAATGTACATGCCCCCTAATTAAACTTGTACCATACTTTATAAGCAAAGCCGAAGGAACTCCCATAAATGAAGTCGATAACTACATTGGATCGATCTTTTAACCTAAAATGATGAATAACAGAGTGAGCTTTGGGAAGCTCAGTAATACAGAACTACCAGGTGATGCTGAAGGACATGTAGATAAATAATAAGCATAAAATTTTTCTTATTGATTCAAAGATCTACAGGGTTTCGTAATGAGTTGAGGTTCTACTATTGTTTCTTCAAGTAAAAGACAAAAAGCTTACAGTTTAGAGGACCAGGTTCAGGAGATCAGAATAGAGTATCTAGTGTGTTCCCACAAATCCAAAACAAATAAAATCATAGATTAAAAATAATATTATTTGATTTCAGTAAAACAAAATTTTAAAATAACTTTAATACCCTTCACTCGAACACTCCATACGCAGTCCCCCAAAACTGCATCCATAAGGGCTTACCCTAAGCACACAATAAATTATCCACCCTAATGGAGTACCTTAGGGCCTACCAAGGGTCACCTTAGGTCTGTAAGGAATTTCCAACTTGATCAGAGCTGAACCTCCGTACTCTAGACTCCTACCCATACACTATCCAGTAGAAATCAGATTGAGTAGTAAACTATAATATCAAAATAATGATCCAATAGAATATTGTAAAAATGGCAATGTAGTTATTTAAATCACATAAATGCCCTCCACCCAGAAACCATATGCAATTCCCAAGAACTGCATCCATAAGGACTTATCCTAAGTCCAATGGACCTATGAGCCAACCTAAGGGAATGTCTTGGAGCCTAAGAGACTACCCACCTAAGAGCCTACCCAAGGTCACCTTAGGTTCGTAAGGAATTACCAGCTTGATCAAATATGAACATCCATACTCCATCATCCTACCCAAACAATATCTCAATAATCGATTCATGTCATAAACAGTAAATTCCATGTTCAATAAATTAGGCATAATATATTTCTAGTGGAAACAGGTAACCAAAGAGCATATATCATGTAGCCCTAGTTCACAAACAGTAAATAAATAAATCTATAATTTAGAATTTTGAACAATTAAAAGACTCAGTAATTCAGTAACTTCGGTAAATCACATTCCAGGACAGATAAAACAATCATATAGTTTAGAAGGAACACACTAGAAAATTTAGTTATTTTTCGGAGGCACATAGTAATTATCAAGAATAGGAACACGAGCTTCTGTAAGTTGATTGGATTTTAAAAATAGGATCCTACTGAAAAGGGGTTTAATTGGGATCTAAACAGATATTTAGAGATTGATACTTAAGGACCGTTTAGGATTTTAGGTGTATCATAAATATATTTAGGAACCATTACATCAAAATAAATTAAGATTTTGGATATAACCAGAGTGATTCCATTATTTAGGCCATCAGGGGTAGTTCAGACACTTTGATTTCTAATGGATTTTTAGAACTTAATCCACTAAGAATGAAACGATGATTTATCGTATTCAATATTCTTATCGATTTATCAAAATATCAGATCAACTCAAACTGAATAAATCCCAGCATGCAATACATGTCAACCACTCAAATCGATGCACTTCAGGAGTATTAACACTTAATACTGACAATACCAATTGAACTGATCATCTTCAGAACAATCGTTGAACGAATCTTGAGGAAATGTATATATATTCCGATGGTATTTGTTTTATTTATGTATTGCAACAGTCTCTAACATGAACGATGTACTTAAGTCGTACTCGACAACCTTTAAGGACGATATAATACTTAAGTTTTCTTAGTGTTTCCAAAATTATCAAATAACATTCACTTATTTCTAGGTCTTGAGGGTAGTTGGATTATTTTTGTACTCGAGATTGCTTCGGTCATATTAGAGTTCAAGGTATTTCAATCATTTTCTTTGATTCAATTAAATATATCATGACCAGTAATTTAATCATCGAGTGATTATTCCAAAATCAGAAATTCTAAATCTTTTATCGCCTCTCGAATAAAAATTGATAAACATGATGTTTCTAAACAAACCAAGTATTTATCAAGTGAATAAGTAGTCTATTAGATCAAGGATTACTTTTTAGGGTTATTTTAGTTATTACTGATCTTGAGGATTAGGAACTGATATTCAGGTCTTCCAACCAATTTACAAGTCTTCTAAACGAGTCAGGAGTTCAGTCAGTTGATCTATAGTTCCATCAGGTCAAGAATAAATTATCAGGATAATTCCACTATTCAGGTCAATTCCATTCTCTTTTTACTTCAAAAGGGTAATTTCATTTCCAAACATTTTCGACATCAAAACATTTAACGATAATATTCATAGTTTAAGGATTCCAAGGTTAATTCCTTTGTCTATTAATCACTAACCTTAAATTTATTTCCTATTATTTTAGTAATTCCTTTGTATAATTCAATCGAATCTTAACCAATTTATCACTTAAACAATATTCAGTTCGATTCTATTCTTAACTAAACATGCATAATAGACCAATCATAAATATCCATGCATTTATCCTGTATCAACATGTTCCATAAAGCATGCAAAGAGGTAGTAAACTATTACCTCAATTTTTTAACCACATCAGTTGATCATTTATCTCCATTTCATCACTCTCAAACTTTAAGTCCACGTCCCATAATATGTCAGGTACATGGAAAAACCAATTACATTAGAAATAGAACTTAAACGTGAAAATTTGTATGGAATCGGGAGATAAAATGCCAAAAATAGCTTACCGAGTTCGAATTTGGCAAAACGGACCTCAGATTAAAACTCAGAACGTCGAAAAACATAAAATATGACTTGTCAAATTTTTGACTTTTTGGTCAAAGTCAATGGTCAAAGTCAAAGTCAACCATGGTAAAAATAAACGGGTTGACTCAATCGGGTTGACTCAGTGAGTTGACTCATCATGACAAGTTCGGGTTGACTCAATCGGGTCAAACAGACCTGGTTCCGACCGGGTTAGGCCGGTTCGGTCCTTCTGGACTATTCTAGAAGGGACCAAGGCTGGGGAAGGACCCCCATGCATATGCAGCGGCGTATGACTTCACGTGACGGGGTTGGGTAGGTCGACCGATCACTCCAACAGCTTCAACAAACCCATTAATCCATAATAGTCTAATTTCAGCCCAAAATAATTTAAATCAATCTGATAAAACATTCGAAACCCTACCCAACTGACCATTGGTGAAGATCTTAGTTGGGTTTCGAGCGCATGACTGTGAGGAAGGTAACGATGTAGGCAGTGAGATAATCGAATGGCTAGATCGGCGGTAATCGAAGAAAAACCAAGCGACGAGGAAAGACTTTCGACAAATTTCTCTTACATTATTCACGACAATCGGCGACACTACCCAACAAGGGGATAGAGCGGTTTTAGCCACGGAAGGTCGCCTGTCACGCTGATGGTGATAATACACACTCACGACAACTGGACCAGGAGCAGATTGAAGAAGGACGATAGGGTTAAGAAAAAATTGGGGATGGTTTGGGTTTACGTTGGGGGATTGTAAAAAATGGGTTATCACCCATTATATAAAATATAAAATAAATTTTTTTTACATCCTATCAACAATAGTGGCCTAGCCCGATTGGTAGGGCATGGCCGGCCATGTAGGATGTCAGGGGTTCAACATCCCTCAGCTACATGTTTTCCCATTTTTTAAATTTTCTATTGATAAGAAAAATGGGAATATTCCAGGGTTAAGTCCCTAAACTTCCCAAACTTACGAGATTGACCCATTTTGGTCCCTTAATTAAATTAAATAAGTTAAATGTAGTTTATATAAAAGTTGGCGTGTGACAATTCTCATCCCATGAAAAGAATTTTGTTCTCAAAATTCATTCGAGTCACATAAATGCAGAAGTGAAGCTTTCAACAATTCTTCAATATCTTCAGTTAGCTTTTACAAAAGTACGAGTCCTCTACTAATCCTTAACTAGTTGAACATACATTCTAGTCAGAATTCTTCCTCATCATAATAAAAGAATCTGAACATAATTATGCTTGTGGAAAAAAATTAACCCTGGCTATAAGGCTAGGTTCATAGAGCGGTAACATATTCCAATTTCATTTCTAGAGTCATGTCAAAATTTCTCGGATAAGTAACTCTCACAATACTTATGAGGCACTTTACAGAATTTGGATAAACGTTAGTGATATTCTTTGTATGCATTATATAGAGCCCTAACATAAAGAAAACTTAGGTTAGCTTATTACAGAGAGGAGCTCAACCTTGAAGTTCTGGCTTAGAGAAGTACAATTATAGTCTAGGGGCATGTACTCACCAGACATCTTATGCAGTTGACCGCTCGGCCTACCCAAAAAAACTCGACTCAACATAAACTTTGATACCACTGAATGTAACAGCCTCAGACAGATACGAGTGACTTGATCCGATCTGAGGTGTCACATTAGGGCCACTAGAGTGACCTACAATAAAAATAAATAGAGAAATTATAAATTGGTATTAAAACATAAAAATATAAGTGTTGAAATCTTTCAAATCGTAAAAAAAATTTGTTCATATCTCCCATCATAAAGTTTAAGACTCAATATAAAAATCAAATGTACCCTACATGCCCCCTAATTACACTTGTACCATACTCTATAAGCAAAGACAAATGAACTCCCACAACTAAATTCGATAGCTGCACTAAATCGATCTCTTAACCTGAAATGGTGAATAACATAGTGAGATTTGGGAAGCTCAATAATACAAAACTACTAGGTGATGCTGAAGGACATGCATATAAATAACAAGCATAAAAATTTTCTTATTGATTCAAGCTTCTATAGGTTTTCTTGGTAAACTGAGGTTCCAATGATATTTCTTCAAGTAAAAGACAGGAAGCTTACAATTCAGAGGAAAAGTTCAGAGGACCAGGTTCAGGAGTTCGAAATAGAGTGTCTAGTGTGTTCCCACAAATACAAAATAAATAAAATCATAGATTAAAAATAGTTTTATTTTATTTTAGTAAAATAAATTTTTAAAATCATTATAATACCCTTCACCCGAATACTCCATATACAGTCCCGCAAAACTGCATCCATAAGGGCTAACCCTAAGCACACAGTAAAGGAGCCACCCTAAATGAGTACATTGGGGCCTATGGGCCTACCAAGGGTCACCTTAGGTCCGTAAGGAAATATCAGCTTTATCATAGTTCAACCTCCGTACTCCAGACTCCTACCAATACACTATCCAGTAGAAATCAGATTGATAAGTAAACTATAATATCAAAATCATGATCAGATAGAATAATATAAAAATGACAATGTAGTTATTTAAATAACATAAATTCTCTCCACCCTGACACCATATGCAATTCCCAAGAACTACATCCATAAGGACTTACTGTAGGCCCAATGGACCTAGGAGTCAATCTAAGGGAATGCCTTGGGGCTTGAGAGCCTACCCAAGGTCACCTTAGGTTAATAAGGATTTACCAGCTTGATCAAAGTTGAACCTTCATACTCCATAATCCAACCCAGACAATATCCTAATAATCGGTTCATATCATAAACAGTAAATTGCAGGATCCATAAATCAAGCATGCTTATATTTTCTAGTGGAAATAGGTAACTAGAGAGCATATATAATGTAGCCATAGTTCACAAATAGTAAATAAATAAACTAGTAATTCAGAATTTTGAACAATTAAAAGAATTAGTAATTTAGTTACTTCGATAAATCACATTCCATGACAGATAAAACAATCATATAGTTCATAGGGAACACACTAGAAAATTCAGTTAGCTAACTGCTATGTGTTGTAAATAGCTCGCACTCATATACAAACATGAAGACATAACTAACGAGGCTTGGTTCACTTACTGATCATGCACGAATGAACATCGACGAAATAAAATGAATCTCTGCACTTCAAGATTCACAACTCACTACCTGACCTTTAGTACTCTTAGTACTTAGGAAGGAATTTTGAAACTGATATATTGTAATATGTAATTTGCTAACTTACTCATCGAGAGTACTTGGGACATCTGTGCATAGTTAGCAACTGAAGTGCCTTTACAGTGATTGAGGTACATTTCGACATTTCTAGCAAACAGAGTGGTTGACAAACTGGTTAAAATGACTTGGGTATTTTCACACTCGTTGAGATCTTCCTTTCCAACGCAGAACTTGGGATTTCAAAATTTTCTGTGGGTCAATCACACGAACCCACGAAGAGTATCTATGGTAAACTTTTCTTAATTTGATAAATTCAACCTACTCGACACTTGGGTTCTTATTCTAAGATACTCTACATGAATACTTTTCCTATTTAGTTCACTTAACACTATAGAATAATGCATGTCCTCATGCCAATTAAAGCAACAGGAAAATCTAAGACATCTGAAAAAATACCTGTAATACCCTAAAAATTTAGATAATAACCAAAATGCAATTTTGAAAGTTTGATGTCAAAGTAGAAAATTGGTAAAAGTTTAAGGAATTAAGTGGTGATTTTTCTCAAAAAGAATTTTATTTCATAAATAGATTTATTTAATGACCAAATTATAAATTTGGTAAAGTTTGGTGATCAAAGTATAAACTTTGGAAAGTTTAGGGACCAAAATTTAATTTTGGAAAAGTTAAAAATGGGTCATGAAAATAATAAATAAAAATATTATTTCACATTTTTAAAATGTTGGAAAATAATATTTAAAGGTTTAATTTCATGTTTAATTTGAATTGTTTGATTAAAGTGACTGGATTGTAATTTTTGGAAATTGCAAGGGCAAAACGGTAAAGTGGAAAACTAATTTGTTCATCTTTGACTATTAAATGATGACAAGGCTGATATTTAATTGATTTTGAAGATGATAAGGATATGTATCTTGGTTTTATGGTAATTATGAGGTTATATTAAGGGTATATTGGTATTTTCACAAGTTAATGCTTTAAATAATGTTTTAAAGGATGATAAGCATGATATCAAAAACAAAATATCATGCCAAAGTGTTCTTCTCCAGCATCTTCACGTGAGAAGGCTTCCAAGGTAAGAAAAATATTTATTTTCCATTTTTGAGCTAATTCCTTTGGAATTGGAGTTATGACGTGAGATAGGAAAGTGATATAAGCGAAAAACGCTATCATTTAGTACCAATATTGCTTTCTAATCTTGTTGGATTTAAAAGATCCCAAATCTAAGGGTTTATGTTCATGATATGATTCATGAAATTGATGATAAATCTTGATGATTTACATGTTGTAGATTCATATTCAAGCATGAAAGATGATTAGAACATATTTAATCTTTCTAGAACTTTTTCCTTAAATTTCGGCCATGAATGGTTTAATTGAGAAAAATTATATATGGGTTGGAGATGATGAAGGAAGTATTCTACAAGCCTTAGAAAAAATTGAGGACCATTTTGTAATTTTTTAAAAGTTGGAGATCAATTCGTAAATTTTGGAGAATTGATGAAGAACCTAGGGATGAAGTTAAAAGAAACAGTTAGATTCTGAATTTGGCAGTAGGTTCGAAACTTCACCAGAAATTATATAAAAATAATTTAGAGATTATTTTTATATATTTGTGTTCATATATCGATCTAGTTTTGTTTAAAATAAACGGGAATAATTTCAAGGTGAATACAAAGAGATATTAATTTTTAACCGAGGAAAGGTCAGAAATTTCAGACAGCATATTCTGCAAAACAGATTCTGTTGATCAACTTTGAAAATTCACCATAAATTGTACAGAATGAATTAGAAGGAGTTATTTATATGGATAGATTTTTATTCGAGTATAGTTTTGAACGGAATAAACGAAAATTAAATTCCAGTGTGTATATCAATACAGAATACGGATTCTTTAAAGGTAGTGCGAGTTGTCTGAATATAGAGTTATTATGGGATATGTTTATGTTAGCACAATACTAACATATGTATCGTTATACATTTGTGATTTATACAGATTGTGATTTGATTTGTAATCGAAACAAATCAAATATAAAAAGGGCTTTTGGTGGTGAATAGTGAGGTTCATATATTTTGAAAGACATAAAGTGTCAAGGTGAGTCCAATACATGCATGAAATTATACATGGATGTTGTATACATCATCAGCAAGACTTGCGATAAGTCGACCTTGTTTATATCAGCATGATATACGTCATTTATCATATATTTGATATATTTTTAAATATGTCAAAGGTTGAAAAATATAATGCATTGATTATGGAAATTATGATAATTTACCATGAATGTTTTTCGGGTATGAACTGCCCAATGTTAAATATTGATAATATACTTTGCCATGGATGAATCAAATGAAATAAACTATATGCCCAAGTAAGCCATTGAGGGACAGGGTATAGTTGGCATGCCATAGAGTATAGTAGCTGCAAGTTTATAAAAGCATTATAGTGTGAAAGGTCACTAACTACGGTAAGGTGGATACGACTTAATGTATCGTGTTCGGATTAGCACTATAGCGTAAGCTTAGTGTAGGTGGTGGGCACGACCTTATGTGTCATATCTGGATTGGCACTATGGTGTAAGCTTAGTGCAGGTTTAGCACTACGGTGCATGTATTTTACTCGAATACCCAGGGTCCTTGGGGTTTTATATTGGGCTATTGTCTATGAGTTATGGTTTATTGGTTAATAAATGGTAAGTATGCAAATAATCTTACGAGCTTATGGAATTTAAATGGTAAGTATGTTGATAAAATAAGCTTAAGAGCTTATGGAATTTAAATGGTAAGTATTTTGGTAAAATAAACTTACGAGCTTATAAGATAAATGATAAAAGATTTTATATTATATTGATCATGATAAAATATTGGATATGCAAATAAAATGATTTTATGGCATTTTTAATTTGAGATTGAAAATCATGCATTAATTGTATTGCACTGTTAAATGTTTTAATTGCCTCACTAAGTTTATACTTAGCGTCTGATGATTTTCACGTGTAGGTAAAAAGCCAGTAATAGAATAAAGAGTTCGAAGCGTCATCAAGCATCGAGAGGTATATTTCAATATCAGTAAGACATCCTATGATGGAATTTGATTTAAATAGTGGCATTTAATTTTATAAATGTTTAATTTGTTTTGTTAAACAAATTTGTAAACAAAATGGAATTTTATTGAATTTATATGTATTTTTGAAAGTTACTGTAGCAGTTACTGTAACAGCATTATAGCATGAACAGTAACCACATTTTAAGCAAAATTTTTCAGTATATAAATGGGGTACTGATTCCCCCTACAGGGAACCGATTCCCCCACTGTTCATCGTCACTGTTCACTATTCATATAAAAAACTTTTGAATTAAATTTTTTATAATGAATCATAAATTATATGGAATGATATTTTTATAATATCAATTACCATTTTAAGAAAATAAATTTTAAATCACTTGTAAAAGTGGAAATGGTTTTAAGAAATTCGGGTGACATCCATATTCTGTATAGGTATAATTATACGGGTTATGGGTGTTACAATACCTGATAGTTGATCTGCGTCATCAACATTTTGACCCTTCCCCTCTGCTATTTGCCAAGAGGGATCGAACATCATTGAACTAGATACAGGTCTAACCTCTCCTCTACTCTCTTGTCTAATCATAGAACCAACGCTTACTGAACTAGTATAATCCCTCACCATATGTGCCAATGATCTACACCCATAAGAACCAATGCCACAATACTCACACTATGGATACCTCGAAACTCTATAAGAGCCTTTAGAGCTTGTCACAAACAAAGAAGCTGGCGGTCTCCTACGAGACCCTACGTCTTACCTCTGACTCAAATAGAGTGACAAAGCTAACGTCACTCTCCTATGCTCACGTGAACCTCTAGTTCTCTCGACCACTGAATAATATCGATCTATTGGAACATAGGTTCTCATACTTGGGCTATCTGATTTGGCCAACAAACTCTTCCTTATAGCTTTCACCATCATCACGACCTTAGCTTGCCATGTCAACTCAAAAAACACTATAGTCAGGTCTACCTCTAACTACTCATGGATATCAATATGAAGTTACTCAAGGACTAAGTTACAACTAAATCTGGAGTGTAACGGATCAAACGGAGGAAATATCTCTTGTACTCCTACACCGGATGGTCCCCCTGAACTAGCTGGGAGAACTGTATCCACAAACCATCTATGTTCTCTTCACCAATATACTTGCCTATAAACTCATTTAAGAACTATTCCTATGTAGGCACATATGACTATAGAGCCATCTCTATAGTCTCTCACCTATCGATAACATCACCCTTGAGTAAAGCAATGACATACTCTAACTCACCCTTTGGGGTAAGATGAAGCGGCCTCAGAGTCCTCATGATCTCTCTTAACCACTGATAGAAATCGGATCATCATCTCTTGAACCATAGAAGTCAATTGTCTTATACCTCATCTGTCTCTCTACTAGGGTCTCATCTGACATTAACGTACTATAGGTGGTTGACTGCACAATATACGCTCTTGGAATGGTATCCATTATCTCCTTGATAGTGGAGGTCAAACCTCTGAAGAAAGATGCATCTGCAACTCCTGCTCCTAACGGAATCCCATGACCCTCAGCCCTAGGCAGTAACTCTTCATTCACACTGTATGGATGAGAGGTTTGGCTCTAAATCCTATCCTAAAAACCATGCTCGGAACTATCGACCATCATAACACCCTACAACACAGATTAAGAAAGGAAACACTAACAGGATTCTACACTTATACATGTACTTTAAGTAGCTAGGGGCATGTATTCACTAGCACCTAACTAAAACTGACCACTCCTAGGAAAAACTCAAATGACGCAATGATACCACTAAATGTAACACCATAAACCCAGTTGAGCCAAAAGTGCCACACTAAGCCACTGAGGCAACTGATAACTCTCTAAAAGAGTTATCTTTAATAGCCTTTTCTATCTAGGTTTAGTTTGAACTTAAGCATGTTTAGGAGCTTTTGAAGATTATATTTACTTTGTTTTATAAATTTTGCATTGGAGGAGCATTGCGGGTTGTTAAGGGTTAAAATAGAATTTTGTTGTTAAAAACTATTACACTGATGCCATATCATTGCAGGAAATGTTGAACGGATGTTGCAGCTGTCGTCTAAGCTCTAGAATATTGGGAGAATCTTCTGGATTGGGACAGTTAGCTTGGGTAACTTTCATTTGGTTGGATATCACTTGAAACATGGACTTTTTTTTATTAGGAGATGAAATTCTTATCCAAGCTATAAAAGGGGAGTACTTGAGCACAAAGAGTGTGATGATCGAGAGCCTTTCCAAGTATCCAAATTTCCACGTTAAACCTTCAAACACCATGGAAGCCTAAGCCCCCAGCTAGGGATTATTACAGCATAAGGGAAGCTTGCTGAGTAGCATCAGTGGTCAGCAGATCACCGTTCAAGGCCTTCTATTTAGAGAGGGAGTGATTTGAATGTTTAAGCATTTGTTGGATGATATTGTGAATTTCTTATTTTAGGTTTATCTGATAGTTATTTATTAGTGTGGTACTTTATGATTGTGAGTAAAAACACTTATAATTAAATATATAGTATTTTTGATTAATTCTAGAAATAATTTTAGTCAATTTGCTGTATACTTTTGTCAGCATTGGTGTTGTTGAGTAGCATAGTGTGTGCTAAAAAGTATGCGACCAATTGATTTGTGTTGTCAATATTTTGAGCCTTTAATTAATGAAGGTGGTTAAAGTAGTTCAAAAGGTCTTAGTTAATACTAATCACATAAATTGAGTGTACATTGTTTGCATGTGATTTGAAGTTCATAATATTTTATCCATTGTTTTGATAGCTGACCAAGTGCTTTCTGGAATACTGTAGCATGAACTAGTGTTTTTCCTTATTGATTTTATTATATTCTTTTTAGTGATTCTTATACTTGACAAATCCTATTTTAACAAACTCTAATGGTAACACTTTGCTCATCGTGGGTTCGATATCTGTAGCATCAATTGTTACCACTTTATTACTTGAGTGATGCATATACTTGCGTTAAATGCTATATCATCTTACCTAACACCAAGTTTTTGGAACCGTTATCGGGGAACATCGATTTAATTTAGGGTTTTATTTATTTTTCTTACATAGTTGTTTTCTTTTGTAGATATTCTTTTTTATTAGTGTATACCCTGAAGCGACGAACAATTAGAGCCATTTGACCATGAGATTGAAAGAACTTTTAGGAGATGTCCCCATGAAGCTGCTATGGTTGGAAGAGGGAATGATATTTTACCCCCCACTATAAAATGGAGAGAATTATGAGCTGTCAGCTAGCATTGGAGCTGGGAAACCATATCAGAACTTGGATGATCGTAATCATCCTATTCAAGAGTATGCACTACCGATGTTGGATGATATTCATTCGGGCATTATGAGGCTAGATATTAATGGTGCGAATTTCAAATTAAGGCCATTTATGTTCCAATTACTACAATATATGTGAAAGTATGGAGGATCAATGCTGAAGATCCTAGGGCTCATTTGAGAGGATTTATGGAGATTTGTGATTCTTTTATTCAGTAAGGTGTTCCAGAGTAGGTACTGAAACTGAAGCTATTTCCTTATTCGTAGCATGATAAAGAACGATTTTGGTTGAGTTCACTACCACCAGGTGCTATAGCATCCTGGAATGAATTAGCGTATAAATTCTTGTTACGGTTCAACCCACCGAACTTGAATACTAAACTTGAAAACAATTAATCTTTGTTCAATCATACGGAAGATGAAAGCTTGTATGAAGCATGGGAAAAATTTAAAGAATTGTTGTGGAATTATCCTATGCATGGATTCCCACATTGGAATCAAATGAAGATGTTTTATAATGGGCTAAATATACACACTCATGTGGTGGTTGATGCTTTAGAAAATGGAGCTTTGTTGGATAAGACATATAATTATGCATATGACATTCTAGAAAGAATCTCCACTAATGATTGTCAATATCCTAATACGCGTAATACGTTTGGTTGACATAATGTTGTAGCAACAGACTCTGAAGCTTTCAATTCTATGTCATCTCATATTTCAACATTGACTGAAATGGTGAAGAAGTTGCACAAGCCAGGATAAATGTACGAAGAGAAAGCCATATCTCTTATCACTTGCGTATACTGTGGAAATAACCATAATTTTGATGAATGCCCCCAAAATTCAGAGTCTATTTACTATGTGCAAAATTATCAAATGAATGATAATGCTTTTGGCAATGCATACAATGAAAATTTCAGAAATCATCCCAATCTTTCTTGGAGAAGTTAGAATGTTGCCAATCCACAACATCAGCAGTATCAACAACAACATTATACTCAGAAGATCCACATGCCATAGCCACAGCCATGACAACCAGTTACTTAACCATAAAAAAAGGTAGAATTATCAAGGTCAATCTTCAAACCAAACTTCAAATTTAACACTTCTTGAAGTTATGCTGAAAGAATATATGGAAAGCCAATCTGCCTCATTAAGGGCTATAGAAAATCAGATGGGACAAAGGGCTAATGCTTTAAATAGTCAATTGCAAGGAATGTTTCCTAGAGACATTGAGAATCTCAAGAAAATGGTAAAGAGCATTGCAAGGCCATTACTTAAAGAAGTGGAATTCATACTGTGGAACTAGTCGAACAACCTAGGAGAAATAATGAGGAAGCTCACAAGCATGGTAAAGGGAAAAGCAAAGAAGTTGAGCCCGAATCACTTGTGAGTAAATTCATAGCACCAGAAGCAGGGAAAAGTAGTAATTCAGAGTCATTGCTGATAAAAACCGCTATTGTATTAGATGTTCAACCGACTTTAATGCCTAAACAATAACCATAGTGCTTCAAAAAGACAAAGAAAGATCATTAATACAAAGCTTTTATTGATGTTTTTCGCTAACTAACAATTAATATTCCATTGATAATAACTTTAAAGAAAAACCCGAACTATATCAAATTCATGAAGGAAGTTCTTTTAAAGAAACGGAGACTAATGAGTTTGAGACTGCTGCTCTTATGGAAGGCTGTAGCGCTATAGTTACAAGTCAATTGCCAATGAAGCTTAAAGATCTAGGTAGTTTTACTATTTCTTGTAACATTGGTGACACATTTGTAGGTAAAACTTTATGTGATTTGGGTTCCAACATAAATCTAATGCCATTTTAAATCTTTAGGAAATTTGGGAGTGACGAAACAAGGCCCACTACTGTTACTTTATAACTCGTTGATCGCTCTACCGTACATCCTAGTGGTATTGTGGAGAAAATGTTTGTGAGAGTAGACAAGTTTATCTTTCCTACAGAATTCATCATTTTGGATTGTGAAGCGGAAAAAGATATTCCAATTATTCTTGGCCGCCCATTCCTTGCCACAGGTTGAGCTTTAATTGATGTTAAAAAAATATAATTAACTATGCGCTTGAACGATAATCACAATTCTTTCATTATCTTGAATAATGTTTCTTGAATGATGTAGAATAAGAACGTTTAGCAAATATTTACAGAATATTGAACCTTTTCAAATGAATGATCATACCATTCAAGCACCGAAGCCATCTATTGAAGAATCACTAAAGCTTGAATTAAAACCCCAGCCAGAGCATATGAAATATGATCATACCATTCAATCACCAAAGGCATTAGTGTTGGGACCATCGGCGCACCCCATGGTGCAGCGAAAATAAAACTCGACGATCTCACCAACAATCCAAGTACGAAAAATCGAAATCGGGAGGAAGGGATGCGAATACTTAAAACAGGTTCCTTGAAAAATAGCAAGGACAACAATGAATACTGGTGGTTTAGATCGGTTCAAATCGTAAGCCTCCACGTAATCACATCTTGGCCTCTACTCCGTTCAAACGATTTAGAGAAATATTTGTTTTCCCCAAAACTATTTTGAGAGAAAATGGCTGAAGATTTATGTGTGTGTGATAAAAACAACTGCTAGACCTAACACAACCTTTTATATTCATTACCCTAACATCTTAGGGTTTTCAATGTTATTTTGAATAAACAATAAAATATTATTTAGTTAATTCAATTAAATATACATTAAAGACTTATAATCTGAATTATAATCCTTAATGTTTATTTAAAAACTTATTTAATTATTCTGAATTATATATACCAATTAAAATAGTTGTAATCTAAATTACATTCTTTTAATGCTTACTTACTATATTTGAGATAATTAAAATCATATGTATATCAAATATACATATCATAACTCTAGATATATTTTAGTAACATACAACAAATTGTACATTTTTGCTCATTTCAATCATATGGTGTGACCCTGTAGGTTCTTATAATGTTAGTAGTAATTATTAGAACAATTCTAATATTACATACAATGAGTGACATCTAGCAATATATCATTGTCACCTAAGTTACAAGAAATTATGATTCGACAAATCATCTTTGTGATTAACTCTTTTATGTATTACATCTTTTTTCCTTTATATCTAGAATAGTCACAAGTCTTAGAATAGTCACACTTGTATAGATCATTTATTGTTTCTTGATATCTAGAGTAGATTATAATTAACGAATATGATATCACATATCAACTTATTCAAGCATGGCCATGCATTTCTATTCTCACTCAATCAAGTGGCCTGTGATATATTTCCTATTTTGTAGGAAGGACAAATCTTATCTTAACCATATACACCCCACTACATATATCGAAATATATTCAATATCAGTCTTTATAGTGCAACCAGTTATGGAGCGTTTAAATGTATAAAAAATACAAGAATATATGTTGGGATGAAATTGATCTCAAGTCTAAGGATCATACATATAGTCATCACCATGAGCAATGTTATGACCGTTACATAATAATCCAAGACATATGCTCATGACGGGTCAATCCAATACATTATTCTCTAACAATATAATCATGTATCAATTCTGACATCTCTCTGTCAATGACAACTCCTTGTCATCAATCAATAACATGTTAGTCTTAAGCGTATTATTATTGTCCATTCCCATAATAATACTTGACTATGGATCTTTTAATAATATTATTATATGGACTTTATGATCTTTCAGTTTATGTTAAACACATACACATAACTGAAAATAATAGTGGCAATGCCTTTATTCAATAAAATAGGTAAATAAATATATTATTATAATCATCATATGATTGGTATTTGGGCATACTCTAACAATCTCCCACTAGCACTAATACCAATCACTCACATATCTAATACAATGTGACTCAGTGTGACGATCATGCCTCTGCTGTGTAAGAGGCTTCGTCTAGGGATCAACAATGTTGTCATCCATGTGTACTCTGCATATTTCGACATCTCCTCGATCTATGATCTCTCAAATGAGATGAATACGCCTAAGAATATGTTTGGATTATTGATGAGATCTGGGTTCCTTTGCTTGTGCAATGGCTCCTTTATTATCACAACAGAGTTCTACATCATCTGATATGCTGGGAACAACCCCTAATTCCAATATGAACTTCTTGATCCAAACAACCTCTTTTTCTACTTCACTGGCTGCAATGTATTATGCCTCTATTGTAGAATCAGCTACTGTGTCTTGCTTCGAACTTTTCCAGCTCACATCACCTCCATTAAGACAAAACACAAAACCCGATTGCAATCATGAGTCATCCTTGTCAGTTTGGAAGCTGGCAACAATATAACCTTTTATACTAAGCTCTTCCTCCCCTCCATAGACAATAAATTTATCATTAGTTCTTCTTAAGTACTTGAGGATATTTTTAACCTCAACCCAATGATTTTCACCAGGGTTCACTTGATACCGACTCGTCATGTTTAAAGCATACGATACATTTGGTCGAGTACATATCATGGCATACATGATTGAACCAATAGCCGAAGCATATGGAATCTTATTCATCCGTTCTCTTTCTTGTGGAGTCGAAGGACACATTTTCTTCGAAAGAGAAATGCCATGTCTCATAGGCAAAAATTCTTTCTTGGATTCTTCCATACTGAACCTTTTCAGCACTTTGTCTATATATGTACTTTGACTCAGACCTAGAAGTCATCTTGATCTATCTCTATAGATCTTAACTCCTAAGATATACGCCGCCTCACCCAAATCTTTCATAGAAAAATTATTACCTAACCAAGTCTTAACAGACTGTAAAGTAGGTATATCATTTCCTATGATGAGTATGTCATCTACATTAGGAAAGAAACAATTCTCCCACTAGCCTTCTTATAAACACAAGGCTCATCTTCATTTCTGATAAAACCAAACTCTTTGATTGCATCATTGAAACGAAGATTCCAGCTTCGAGAAGCTTGCTTTAGTCCATAAATAGACCTCTGTAGCTTACAAATTTTTCCAGCACTTCCTGGAATGACAAAACCTTCTGGTTGTGTCATATACACATCCTCTTCAAGTTTTCCATTAAGGAAAGCAGTTTTGACGTCGATTTGCTAGATTTCATAATCATGGAATGTAGCTATTGCGAGCAAGATCTGAATGGACTTAAACATAGCTACAGGGGAGAATATTTCGTCATACTCTACACCATGAATTTTTCAGAAACCTTTAGCGACTAATCGCCCCTTGTATGTTTGAACATTACCATCCATGTCAATTTTTTCTTGAAAACCCATTTACACCCTATAGGTTTGACCCCTTCAGGTGGTTCAACCAAAGTCCATACTTGGTTTACTGACATGAAATCCATCTCAGAACTCATGGCTTCAAACCATTTCTCAGAGTCTGGGCTAGACACTTCTAGTTGATAAGTCCTGGGCTCATCTTGATCCATAAGAAGAACATCTCCATGTGTCATAACGAGAAATCCAAATCTCTCAGGTGCACAGTGTTCTCTTGTGGATCTACGTAGTGGTTGTGTTTCTAAATCTGTTGAATGCTCCTCAACAACTTGTGAAACATGCTCAACTTCAAGTTCATTTATCTATTGTTCTTGAACTTCTCCAAGTTCAATATTTCTACCCTTCCCTTTCTTTGATAGAAATTCTCTTTCAAGAAAAACCCATGTTCGAGCAACAAACACTTTGTTCTTGTTAGGGTTTAAGAAATAATATCCCTTAGTTTCTTTAGGATATCCAACAAATATACACTTATGAGATTTGGGTTTGAGCTTTGTAGACATCTAATGTTTTATATAAGCTTTACAACCCTAAATCTTCATAAAAGACATACTAGACGTTTCCCAATCCATATCTCGTATGGTGTCTTTTGAACCGATTTAGATGGAACACGATTTAGTGTGAAAGAGATTGTTTCAAGTACATGTCCCCAAAAAGAAGTCAGAAGATCACTATGACTCATCATCGATAGAACCATGTCTAACAGTGTTGGATTCCTTCTTTTAGAAACTTCATTCCATTATGGTGTACCAGGTGGTGTTAGCTGTGAGATAATCCCACTATCTTTTAGGAGTTCATTAAACTCTACGCTTAAGTATTCTCCACCTCGATTTGATTGAAGTGCCTTAATACTCTTGCCTAGTTGATTTTGTACTTGATTTTTAAATTCCTTAAACATTTCAAGGGCTTCAGATTTATGGCGCATAAGATAAATATACCCACACCGACTGAAGTCATCAGTGAAAGTAATGAAGTAATGGAATCCACCTCTGACTTGTGTATTCATTGGTCCACATACATCACTATGTATTAACCCCAATAAATCAATTTCTCGCTCACCTTTACTATTAAAAGGAGCTTTAGTCATTTTTCCCAACAAGCAAGATTCACATACATCATATTGTTTGAAAACAAATGAATCTAAGAATCCATCTTTATGGAGTTTTGATATGTGTTTCTCACTTATATGGCCTAAACGACAATGCCAAAGATAAGTTTGATTCGAGTCATTTGTTTTTGATCTCTTAGTATTTAAGTTATAAATGGTATTTTCTTGATCCAAAATATAGAGACCATTAACCAATTGTGTTGAACCATAAAAAACACCATCGAGATAAAAAGAACAACAATTATTCTTAATAATAATCTCAAAACCAATCTTGTCCAAACAAAAAATAGAAATAATGTTATAAGTCAAACTAGGCACATAATAAAAATCCTCTAAATTTAAATCAAGTCCACTAGGAAAAGATAAAGCATATGTCTATATAGCTAATGCAGCAACTCTTGCTTCATTTCCCACTCGTAGGTCCACGTCTCCTTTAGTCAGATTCTTTCTCTTTTGCAGTCCCTGTACAGAAGTAAAAATATGAGAACCATAATCAGTATCTAATACCCAAGAAGTAGATGTTAACAAATTAACATCAGTAACATAAATACCTGAAACAAATGTTCCGTTTGCTTTTGCCTTCTTGACCTCTTTAAGGTAAACAGGGCAGTTTCTCTTCCAGTGTCCGGTCTTATCGCAATGGAAACATTTTCCTTCCTTGCTAACCCCCTTTATATTTCAATGCATTTTTCCCTTTTGGTTTGGTCTTACCATTGCCCTAAGACTTTGCCACTACCTTTTTCTTTCCCTTTCCTTTGTCCTTGTGGACTATCAGAATGGGCTTAGGTCAAACCTTTTTCATGTTACTTTCAGCAGTTTGTAACATGCCAAGTAACTGTGGCAAAGTCTTGTTAATTTCATTCATGTTGAAATTAAGGACAAATTGGCTAAAACTATCTGGAAACGATTGCAGGATAATTTCGATAGGCAATTCTTCTTTGAGAGGAAATCCCAACTTTTCCAACATTTGGATGTATCCCATCATCTTGATGACATGAGCTCCTACAGGAGTTCCCTCTGCCATTTTGCATTGAAAAAGAGCTTTAGAGGTCTCATATCTCTTTTGACGTGCTTACCATTCATATATTTCTTTGAGATTTTGAATCTCTCATATGTAACCATGTCCTCATGTTGCTTCTGAAGCTCAGGAGTCATGGTGGCAAGCATTAGACATCCAAATCTAACATATCATCTATATGTTTCTTAAATTTGTCTTTGTTAGCTCTTGAAGCATTAGTTTCCAGTTCATCAGAAACAAGTTCCTCAAAGACATATTCCTTCCTTTCCTGTTTGAGAACAATTCTCAAATTACAAAACCAGTCAGGAAGTTTATGCCATTAAGTTTATCCTTCTCAAGGAGTGATTGTAGTGATAAAGTGTGTGTTTAGGTAAATTTTAAAATTTATAAATAGAACTTTATTTACAAATTACTCCCACTATTTTATTCAAAATTAAAAACCCTCTCTATTTTAATTTTGGAAAAATTCAACGAAAATTTTTCTAGTGGGTGAGGATCCATAATACATCAATTTCCTAAATCAGCTTTGGTTTTTTTTAGGATAGTGATTATTTAGGTAAGTATGTTTAAAACATTTTGATATTTCGATATAACAAATTAGGTTAAATGAATTTTAAGATTTTCCGAAAAGATTTTCTAAGTATATTCGATATAATTATTCGAATATCAAAATATTACTCCAAATCTTTCAAATGTCGTTATTAATCCTTACTCAAGTGTAAAATTAAGTTTTAATATTAAAATAATCTCAAAACAATTTTACAAAATATTTCGAACCATTTCAAAGCCAAAAATTCCAGATTGCTCACAGGGAACCGATTCTCCCCAAGGGGGTACCGATTCCCCCTGAATGGTTTGGCTCCGAGAATTCCAGTATGCTCGGAGGGAACCGATTCCTCACAGGGGGTACTGATTCCCCCCACTGTTCAATGGTCGAAATATTTGAATTTTACACATAGGGAACCGATTCCCCATTAGGGGTACCGATTCCCCCCATGCTCCAATCAGAAATATTAATTGTTTTCACACTAAAACGACTATATTATCTTCACTAATCATCCCCAACGTTCAGAAGTGATTCAACGTGTATTTAAGCAAGCTTAGAAGCCATTGATCAATAACAAGAAACATCAGCGAACTAGAATCAAGAGAAAATCAAAGAGAAAGCATCAAACCTCAAGTTTGAGCATTTCAAGCCTATTTTTCATTCAATATTCATTTTGCTTTCAAGAACACTTATTGTGCTCAATTGTATTCATTCTTGAGTGTTCTTTTCTTTGTTCTAGAATTGTGCAAACAATATACCCATTGAGGATTTCCTTGTAAGTTTGCAAATTTGTATTGTTCTCTTTGAGAGAGAGTGTTCTCAAGAATTTGGGGTATAATTCTTGAGGGTTTGTAAGGTTACTCTTTGTCCTCAAAAGAAAGAAAAATTAGTGAATTTATGGAAAATCCTTAGTGTGGATAGCTAAGGTAGTGGACGTAGACTTTGGTTGAGAAAGTCGAACCACTCTAAATCGCTGTGGAAATTTCTTTCAATTTTCTGCAAAAGCTTCCACCAAAATTTTAATTTCCAATTCACCCCCCTCTTGGCCATATTCGTCAATCAATTAACTCAACAATTAGCATCAGAGCCTAACTCATTTGAAGGTTTAATCGTCTCTTGAGTCGATTTGGGAAGAGTTACATCGATAATCAAAGTCATCAATGGCCTCTACTTCAAACTTCGACTTCGGTCTCGATTCGATGCCTGTCAACAAGCCTCTTTTCTTCAATGGGGCGAACTATGCCTATTGGAAAAATAGAATGATGTACTTCATTCAAGCAAGTGACATGGGAGCATGGAATGTCATAGAAGAAGGATACTTCAAGCCTCTCACTCATCCAAGATTATAGAGTGAAGGAGAGATAAAAATGTTCCAGCTCAACTCCAAAGCCATCCATATTATATTTTGTGCTCTTGGACCAGATGAATATGGAAGAGTTTCATCTTGTACAACCGCCAAAGAAATATGGGAAAAAATTCAAGTCACTCATGAAGGTACTGATGAGGTAAAGAAATCTAAAATTAGTATTCTAACGCATAGATATGAAAATTTCAGGATGAAACCAAATGAAGATATCAAAGCTATGACGGATATATTCTCAACGATTGTCAATGGTCTCAAATCATATGGAGAGATCATTTCAAATGGAATGCTTGTGAGGAAGCTAGTTTACTCCCTTCCAAAATTGTGGCAATCAAAGAAGACGGAAATCATCGAGTCTAAGGATCTAACGTCCTTAACTCTTGAAGAGCTAATCGGTTCACTCCTCACTCAAGAAATGATGCTTAAAGATGAGGTGGACCTCGATAAGATTGAAGAGACACCAAAGGACAAGGAGAAGAAGAAAAACATTGGAGTTGCTCTCAAATCCACAAAAGATGAGAGTGATTCGGATAAAGATGACGATGATGAGGAAATGGCATTGTTTGCCAAACAGTTCAGAAAAATGATGAGACTTTACCGAGGAAAAAATTCAAACGAAATGAATGCCTAAAAAATGAACCAAAAGAGAAGGACCCAATCATTTGCTATGAATGCAAAAAGTCGGGGCATGTCAAATATGATTGCCCACAATGGAAGAGAAAGGGTCAATCAAAGAATAAGCACAAGGCTCATGTGGCTACATGGAGCGATGAAGAAGGTTTCGATGACGAGGAACAAGAAGTAGCAAACTTGTGCTTGATGGTAAACGGGGAAGATTCTAAGGTAACCTCTAACTCATCTGATTTTAATGAATTATCCTATGATGAGTTATTAGAGGAATATAATGGGTTGGCTTCGAATTATGAGAAATTGTTTTTAAAATATAAAAATGATGTTTCAAAATTGAAAAATGAAAATAAACTCATATCCAAAACCAACAACGATCTTGAAAGTAAAATCAAAGATTTGCAAATCAAACTAGAAGAGTTTGAAAAGAAAAATTTGGATTTGCAAAATATACTTTCAAAGGTCAATGATGATCATCAAAATAAAATTGATGATCTTAAAACTTCTTTTGATAAAGTTGGAACAAAACGTTTTGAAAATGGAGAAAATTCAAAACCCAACTTTGTTAGAAAAAGTTTTAAAACTACAATCATAGAGGTCCCCAAAGAACCTCTAATGGAAAAATCGTTAGAAGTATATGGGTTCCTAAAGAGCTCATTACTACTAAAGATAAGGATATCCTACACAAATAGATACCTAAGGGGACTAGGATTTGGAAACTAAGAATATGGACACAAAAGAATTGGGTACAAAAATTAGAAATTAATCTATGTTTGTAGAAAAATGAGCATTGCTACAAGGCACGAGAAACAAATCCAAATTCATGGTACCTTGATAGTGGATGATCAAGACACATGACCGGAGATAAAAACCTGTTCATTTAGCTGAACGCCAAAAATGGAGGAGAAGTGACTTTTGGTGATGATTAAAAAGGTCACATTGAAGGTATTGGTACTATTTGTAATACCTCTTCCATACAAATTAAGAATGTTTTATATGTGAATGGATTAAAGCATAATCTATTGAGTATTAGTCAATTTTGTGATAAGGGATTCAATGTCATGTTTGATATTAATGGTTGTAAATTCATTGACTTTGCATCTAATCAGATTATGCTTGTTGGTCATAGAATAGGAAACATATACATGGTGCATTTAGATTCTATTGATATGACTAATTTGTGCCTAGTTGCTAAATATGAACATGATAGTTGGTTATGGCATAGGACACTAGGACATGCTAGTATAAGTGTTTTGCAACGGCTAACTCAAGGTAATTTAGTTCGAGGGGTGCCTAAGCTTAAATTTGATAATGATAAAATATGTGATGCTTGTGCTAAAGGAAAACAAAAGTGAGTTTCTTTTAAATACATTAATGACGTATCAACTAGTAGAGTATTACAATTGATCCATATAGATCTTTTTGGGCCAACTAGGACTACAAGCTTGGGTGGAAAACAATATGCATTTGTCTTGGTAGATGACTATTCTAGATATACTTGGGTTCTATTCTTAAGTACTAAAGATGAAGCATTAGAAAAATTCATCACGTTTTCAAAAGTAATCCAAAACGATAAAGGTTACTCTAAAACTAGTGTTAGGAGTGATCATGGCACTGAATTTGAAAATCTTGGATTTACTGAGTTTTGTAATTTTAATGGTATTAGCCACAATTTTTCAGCACCTATAACCCCTCAACGAAATGGAGTTGTTGAGAGGAAAAATTGAACTTTAGAAGAAATGGCTAGAACCATGCTTTGTGAAAATAATTTGCCAAAATATTTTTGGGCGGAAGCCACAAATACCGCTTGTTATTTTAAAGAAAACTCCATATCAAATTTTCAAAAATAAAAAGCCTAACATTGGTTATTTTTATCCTTTTGGATGTAAATGTTTTGTTTTAAACAACGGTAAAGAAAACCTTGGCAAATTTGATGCTAAAAGTGATGAAGGAATTTTTTTGGGTTTTCCTTAAATTCTAAGCTTATCGAGTATTAATAAAGAACTTTAGTTGTAGAAGAGTCTAATACATGTTGTTTTTCGATGATAATCCCCTTCCGAGGAAGGATTCTTGTGTGAATGAATGATGTAGGTGTTATAAATACAATGACGTTAGAAATGACGTTGGAGAACCATCATCAAAGAACAAAAAATGAGGAAACTCTGATCCTCTTGAAAATCCAACTATTGAAGAAAGGGATGTATCTTATCCAAGAGAGTACAACTATGTCAAGGATGGTGAGAGTATAGGTGATCCATCCAAAGGGGTAACAACTCGATATTCTCTTAGAAATATTTGTAATTATGTTGCATTTATTTCATGCATAGAGCCTAAGAATATTAAAGAAGCATTAAATGATGAACATTGGATTATGGCTATGCAAGAAGAATTAAATCAATTTGAGAGAAGTAAAGTATGGACATTAGTTGAAAGGCCTAGTAATAAATCTACTGTAGGTACTAGATGGGTGTTTAGTAATACTTGATGAGAGTGGTAATATAGTGAGAAACAATGCTAGACTTGCTCAAGGGTATACTCAAGAAGAAGCAATACTATGATGAAACATATGATCCGTAGCTAGGATGGAAGCAATTAAATGTTATTAGCATTTTCATGTTTTCATGAATTTAAATTATATCAAATGGATGTTAAAAGTGCATTTTTAAATGGTTTTATAAAGGAATAAGTGTATGTGGAATAACCTCCAGGTTTTGAAGATTCAAAATTTCCTGATCATGTTCTTAAATTGACAAAAGCACTTTATGGTTTAAACCAAGCTCCTAGAGCTTGGTATGAAAGATTGTCAAACTTTTTAATTGAAAAAGGTTTTTCAAAAGGAAAGGTTGACACTACATTGTTTTAAAGCATAAAGGTAAAGATTTATAGTAGTTCAAATTTATGTTGATGATAATATTTGGTTCTACTAATTATGTTCTTTGCCAAGAATTTTCTAAGCTAATGCAAAGTGAGTTTTGAGATGAGCATGATGGGGGAGCTCTCATTTTCTTGGGACTCCAAATCAGCAAAGAAAGATAACATATTCATCATCAGCTAAGTACGTCAAAGAATGCTCAAGAAGTTTGGACTGGAAAATGGCAACCTCATGACACTCCAATGAGCTCTTCAACAAGCTTGACTTAGATGAAGGAGTAAATGTGTAGATGTTAATTATATAGGTCATGATTGGCTCTTTGCTTTATCTAACTGCAAGTAGACCGACATTATGTTTAGTGTTTGCTTATGTGCTAGATTTCAATCATGTCCTAAGGAATCACATTTACTAGCTGTTAAGAGAATCTTTAGATACCTTAAGAACACTCCTAGTTTAGGACTTTGGTATCCTAGAGACTCTAGCTTTAGCTTGCATGCCTTTTCTGATGCGGATTATGGAGGATGCATATTAGATAGAAAAAGCACCTCCGGTACTTGCCAATTCCTTGGAAATATGCTGATTTCTTGGTTTTCAAAGAAACAAAATTGTGTTGCATTCTCTACCACTGAAGCCGAATACATTTCAGCTGATGTTGTTGTGCACAAGTTTTATAGATGAAACAACAACTTTTTTGATTATGGAATTGAGTAAGTTACCATTCCTATCAAGTGTGACATACAATGCTATTTGTCTCATACCAAGCAAAAATTACAAGCAACTCGTAGCCATTTTTCGAAGCATTTATATTTTGAAAGGTAAAGTTCATACTTTCGCATGTTATTTTTCCTTACCCTTGCTTTGTTTTAATTCGAAAGAAAACCGAGAGAAGTGTTTTTGGCCAATGAACAGGGGCGTTTTTAAGATCTGTTTTTATAGATCTAGCCCCCGAGGCTTGTGTTTTTTTGAAACATTATTCGGATTTTTATAAACGGGTCGTGTGGATGTGTGTGTTTTGCCTCTACAGTGGGTTAATGCCCATTTCGGTCCCCCTGATTTTCAATACACGCAGATTCGTTTTTTCTTCAATTGGATTTTAATTTCGACCCCTAATTCATTTTTTGTTTTAATTTAACCCTTATTATTTATATGTATATATATATATATTTAATTATATTTTTATTTATTTATAGTTCTCTTTTTTTTCATTTTTTACGTTATATTACATTATTTCCTATTATATATATATATATATTATTTTTTATCTATGTTTACTTATTTACTATTTTTTACTATATTTTCTTAACGTTATATTATATTCTTACATCATCATTTTATTTTATATTTCTATGATTACTATTTTTTTAGTTAATATTATATGTATATTTATTTTTCATTTATTTATTATTATTATTACTATTTAGTATTTTATTATATTATACATACATTTTTATATTTTTATATATGTATATTTTTTATTATTTTATTTATACTATTTATTTATTTTCATTATATTTTTAGTTTTTTTTCTCTTATTATTATTTTTCATTTTTAAAAAAACACTTTACCTTTTTTATTCTTATTTTATATATATTTTATCTTCATTTATTTTATTTTATTCAATTTCATTTTATTTTTTTTGTTTTATCCAATTATTTTATGTTTATTATTATTGGTTTCATTTATTTCCTTGGTTTACTCTTTAGTTTTGTTACTTTCTTTTATTATTATTATTTTCTTTTAACATCTTATTTTTAAGGGTATTTCCATAAACTCATTAAGGGTAAGTAATTCGGATCAAATTTTACCTTTTAATTTAACTTGCAATTTTCTTAATCAAAGACAACTGGAAATTACGTAGTACCGAAAGGGCGGTTCAAGGGTGCTAATCCTTCCTTGATCGTAACCGACTCCCGAACCCGACACATCTTTGGAAAGACGCAGATCATGTAAGAAATAGGGTATCCGATCAACGCATTTGTTTTAAATAAATGATCGGTGGTGACTCCAACCCACATTTTTCAAGTCGAAGCCCAATTCCGGTGCCCAACCGAAAGACGATTGCGACAACTTGGCGACTCCGCTGGGGACAGGTAAGTGAGTCAGGCCGAAATTAATTTCTGGTTGTCTTTTTAGCGAAAATTACAAGTTTAAATTTTAATTTATTTATTCGATTCTAATTATTTGTCTTTGATTATTTTTCAAATAAATAGTTGTAATGATGTTTTTTAATGATTTCAGATTTTCAACTTTTTTCAGTCTAAGGCTCTATACCCGAGCTCCGAACCCTATTTAAGTGGGGGTGAAAGCGACGCCTTCGTGTGAATTTATTCACCGTGCGGCCTAGCAAGTAGCCTTCGGGATTCACCTTATGTCTTCGTGTGAATTTATTCACCGTGCGGCATAAGAGAATGTGTCCTATCGAGTTTAACTTAGTCCACACAAGCCTCTGATGGGTTTAGGACTAAGGGTCTGGTAAGCCCAAGGGGCACCGGCAAGGAGAACTCGGGTATTATTTTTTAGAACCTAAACCGTGAGGCTATGGAGAATTAGAGCCCACCCCAAAACCTCATTCCAAAACCTAGGCTGTTTTGTTTCATGATTATTTTTATGTTCAAAGCATGCGAACTAGACAAATATGTGGTTAGGATTTGTGTGGAATTAGCATGCGGGATAGAGATCATGTCCGAGTAGGAATTAAAGCATCTGGGGTAGATATCATGTGGGGTAGGATTTTTCATTTTATTATTTTGATTTACCTTACTAACTCTTTTCATTTCATTTCTTCTCTTTTATTTTATTTACATTATATGCATCATTTAAAAAAGGTGTTGATCCACCAAAAACATGTTTATTAAACATGAATAATATGCATTAATGGACAAAGGGGTTGTAATACAAGAGATGAAAATATAGAGGACAATCTACAGGGTGACTATGTATCACATTTAATCCAGAAGACATGGTACCCTCAATCGAAGAATATGTCACCTTGCTACATTGTAAAGGACTCCAAATGGACCGGAATTTACACCAAGCACACTAAAGTCAAATTTTTGAGAGGCAAAGATTGCAGGGGCAAGACGAGGAAAAAGTTACTGACCCGGAGATTCCTTTCAAAAACTACGAGAACAAGATGAATTCCAGAAACAAGTCGATAAGCTTTGGATTGAGGGACAGAGAGTGAAAGTCGGAGATGCAGTCATTCGATACCTTTTTTTGGGGTAAACAACTTGTCACTTGCACATTTTGGCCAAAAGAGTCTGAACGGTTCGACAGGGTATTCAACCGATGACAGACGAAGGCAGAAGACTAGTCAACATGTCAGAAGCTGTCAAGATATTTTTGTCTCTTAAAAGATAAAACACTTTTTGTCCCCAATAAGGATTATTCATAATAACAGACATGTTTTCGAATCAATGCCTAGAACATCTCATGCATTTTTCTTTTGCATTTTGCATCTACTTTTCATTTTTAAGAATTTTCATAAACATGAAATTTCTTCATGAAGGATTTGATGAAGTGGTTTTAACCACATGACACCACATGGAAGCAAGATTGTAACATCAAAAGAAAAAAACTGAAAACAATACAGTGGGAGCCTGATCAGCTGATTGTAGGACAAAGCCTGTCAGGATGATCTAAGAAAAGAATCCCCATATCCTAAGGGCTACAATGTTAAAGCTGTTAGCTGTTACCACATAAGAAGCCCCAAACATTCCTCTGAAAACTGTAAGGCGCTTGCCGAAGAAGGGGGCATGGCATATACCATTTGCACTTAGAGGATTGTTTTGTTTGAACACGTCTTTGATCTTTCATGTTTGCTTAATCTTTTAAATGATTGAATTTATGCTGCTTTCTAAGGTGGGCAATTGAACAAATTTTAATCTTTAGTTCTTCGAATATTAAATGAATTAATGATTATTTTAATTCTTCAAGAATTATAGATTTTTGACATATGGAAAGATTAGACCTTTCTTACCCTGTCTCAAACCCCAGAATAAAATACATTGATTCTTTGCACAAAACAACTCGTGGTCATTACCAAAAAGACGAAATTTTGACATTACCTCCTTTTGAAATTCTTGAACATTGCCTTTATCTTTTTGATACACTCATACCTTTCTTTGAGTCAATAAGATCACACCACTGTCTTTTTTAGACTAAAAAATAACTTTTCTTACCATTAAAACCCAAGGCATTGAGTTGTTCATTTTAACATAAGCATTCTTCTAAAGAACCAACTTGGGGCATCTCGCAGGGAGCCTGAATATTGAGACATCTGGGAAAAAAGAAGAAGAATTCATTCGAAATAATTCTATCATACATTAATTACACTGTTTTCATGTGAATAGAATTAATCTTGAAAATCTATCCCCCTGGGGATACCTCTTCTGTGAAGATTTATGTATGAAATGATGAATGGCTTTTTTTCTTTATCCATTCACAACAGGAGAAAAAATATATCCCTTGTGTCCCCTTTTGATCCTGTAGTATTTTTCTTCTGATTCAACCCTAACCAAGGATCACCCTCCACACTGGGGGGCAAGGTGGAAGAAATATGCTCACATGAGCGAAGATATTGATTCAGATGAGATACTAAAAGGTGAACCAAATGCTAAGTGCAAAGATTCAATCAAAACAAAAAGGGCAAAAACATAAAAGAAAAGAAGCAAAAAGGAAGAAAACAAAAAAAAACAAAAATCAAAAGAAAAAAGGGACAAAAAAGCACATGCAAAGATTCCCTAAAGACAAATGGTACATCAAGCTTCAAACTATGAGATTGATCAAGCACAAACATTCCCGAATCACTGAATCACTTCACTCGAAGATCATAGAGCTTCAAGAAAGAGACATTTTGAGCAAGACATGATTGAAGGCATCAGAATGAATTGATCCTTGGTTCAACACCCTGAAACACTTGTTTGGGCCTATTTATTCTTTTCTTTCATAACCATAAACCCTAACCTACATTACGTACCTTAAAAGTCCCTTCTAATCATACATGGATTTCTAAACAGAAGAGACTATCTTCAGATTTCATCCCGCCCATCAGGATTAATCTTTGTTTGCAAAAAACAATGTAATTAATGCATGGTAAAAAAACAAGGGGGGTTCAAGACATAAATCCTGAATAACATCTTGAAACCAAAGGAGGATTCGAGTTGAAAACCTGAAAAGGTGGCTCAAATATAAAAATTGTGCAACTGAGGCGATCACACAAATTCCTTGATAAGGCACCGCACAATCCAAATGTGACTATGAAAGCTGGGAGTCGGAGAACATTTCCAGTAGAGGAGCATGCAAGCTACCCCATCAAACCCTTGAGCATCAAATGCCAAACCTTTGAGCATCAAATGCCAAACCTTTGACCAAACACAATAACCTGAGTCCTTTTTATCCTTTCCTTACTTAACCATTTCCCAAAGATAGCTTTGATCTTGGCACGTGTCAAATAACTATAATTTAATGAAGGATTAACATTGTAATTAATTCTTTGATATCCGATGAACTCTAGTTTATGATTTGTCTCAATTGTAAAACCGTGAAAGTGACAATATTTTCAAAACTTTGGATCAAACATTTTTCAAAACTCTTTTAATTGATATTTTCATAACTTTGAAAATAAAAGAGAAAGAAAAACATTTTTTTCAAACAAGGCAGTCTCTCTAGAGTGGATCTTGGTAAATGACTGTGACTTTTAGACACAAACTCATGCTCAGAATCAATGTTGAAGCAAGAAATGAGGAACATTTGGGGCATCTTTGAAGATTCAACATCAAATATTGGGGCATTTTTGGATATTGGGGTATCATTTGGGGATTCAATATCCTAATGCAAATTATCAGACCTTTTTTAGGAGATAAAATATAACCAATTCAGTACATGCATCTTATGCATACATTTTAGAGCATCATATTTATCATTTTCCACATACATAAATTTTTGCAGCTTTTAGAGTCAAGTTTCAACTTCAAGACGAAGGATACTCGATTCAAAAGCACCTTTAAAGATTCATGTTGGTTTCTTAACTCAGTAGCAAGAAGCTACAATTCGACCAACTCAACATATTGAAAGTTTCTCTCGAACTCACAATTTACTCGAGAGTAGATTTCAACTTCACAACGAAGGATATCTAACTCGAAGCCAAACATTCACGATTTCAAATCCACGAAGGAGGATATCGTGCCACTCAAGACAACACAAGTTCAACTTCACAACGAAGGGACAATTTCAGTGCCAATTTTAACTTCACAATGAAGGATATTGGACTCCAGACAATGCAAGTTCAACTTCACGACGAAGGGACCGCTGGTTGTCAATAAACAACTTCCCAATTTCAGAGCCAATTTCAACTTCACAGCGAAGGATATTGGACTCCAGACAACGCAAGTTCAACTTCACAACGAAGGATGCTGGTTGTCAACAAACAACTTCTCAATTTCAGAGCCAATTTCAACTTCACAACGAAGGATATTGGACTCCAGACAACGCAAGTTCAACTTCACGATGAAGGGACCGCTGGTTGTCAACAAACAACTTCTCAATTTCAGAGCCAATTTCAACTTCATAACGAAGGATATTGGACTCCAGACAACGCAAGTTCAACTTCACGACGAAGGGACGTGGTTGTCAACAAACAACTTCTCAATTTCAGAGCCAATTTCAACATCACAACGAAGGATATTGGACTCCAGACAACGCAAGTTCAACTTCACGACGAAGGGACCGCTAGTTTGCAACAAACAATTTCCCAATTTAAGAGCCAATTTCAACTTCACAGCGAAGGATATTGGACTCAAGACAACGCAAGTTCAACTTAATGACGAAGGGACTGCTGGTTGTCAATAAACAACTTCCCAATTTCAGAGCCAATTTTAACTTCACAGCGAATGATATTGGACTCCAGACAACGTAAGTTCAACTTCACGACGAAGGGACCGCTGGTTGTCAACAAACAACTTCTCAATTTCAGAGCCAATTTCAACTTCACAACGAAGGATATTGGACTCCAGACAACGCAAGTTCAACTTCACAACGAAGGGACCGCTGGTTGTCAACAAATAACTTCCTAATTTCAGAGCCAATTTCAACTTCACAGCGAAGGATATTGGACTTGAGACAACGCAAGTTCAACTTCACTACGAAGGGACCGCTGGTTGTCAACAAACAATTTCCTAATTTCGGAGCCGATTTCAACTTCACAGAAAAAGATATTGGATTCCAGACAACGCAAGTTCAACTTCACGATGAAGGGACCGCTGGTTGTCATCCAACAATTTCCCAATTTCGGAGCCAATTTCAACTTCACAGCGAAGGATATTGGACTCCAGACAACGCAAGTTCAACTTCACGACGAAGGGACCGCTGGTTGTAAACAAACAACTTCTCAATTTCATAGCCAATTTCAACTTCTCAACGAAGGATATTGGACTCCCGACAACGCAAGTTCAACTTCACGACGACGGGACCGCTGGATGTCAACAAACAACTTCCCAATTTCAGAACTAATTTCAACTTCATAACGAAGGATATTGAACTCGAGACAACGCAAGTTCAACTTCACGACGAAGGGACCGCTGGTTGTTAACAAACAATTTCCCAGTTTCGGAGCCAATTTCAACTTCACAACAAAGGATATTGGACTCGAGACAACACAAGTTCAACTTCACAATGAAGGGACGGCTGGTTGTCAACAAAAATTTCCCGATTCCAGAGCCAATTTCAACATCATGACGGAGGATATTGGACTCGGAACAATGCTACTTACTTGGATTTCAACTTCATGACGAAGGGACCGCTGGTTGTCAACAAACAATTTTCCAATTTCGGAGCCAATTTCAACTTCACAGTGAAGGATATTGGACTCCAGACAACGCAAGTTCAACTTCACGACGAAGGGACCGCTGGTTGTCAATAAACAATTTCCCAATTTCAGATCAATTTCAACTTCATAGCGAAGGATATTGGACTCCAGACAACACAAGTTCAACTTCACGACGAAGGGACCGCTGGTTGTCAATAAACAACTTTCCAATTTCAGTGCCAATTTTAACTTCACAGCGAAGGATATTGGACTCCAGACAATTCAAGTTCAACTTCACGACGAAGGGACCACTGGTTGTCAATAAACAACTTCCCAATTTCAGAGCCAATTTCAACTTCACAGCGAAGGATATTGGACTCCAGACAACGCAAGTTCAACTTCACAACGAAGGGACCGCTGGTTGTCAACAAACAACTTCTCAATTTCAGAGCCAATTTCAACTTCACAACGAAGGATATTGGACTCCAGACAACGCAAGTTCAACTTCACGATGAAGGGACCGCTGGTTGTCAACAAATAACTTCTCAATTTTAGAGCCAATTTCAACTTCAACGAAGGATATTGGACTCAGACAACGCAAGTTCAACTTCACGACGAAGGGACCGCTGGTTGTCAACAAACAACTTCTCAATTTCAGAGCCAATTTCAACTTCACAACGAAGGATATTGGACTCCAGACAACGCAAGTTCAACTTCACGACGAAGGGACCGCTGGTTTTCAACAAACAATTTCCCAATTTCAGAGCCAATTTCAACTTCACAGCGAAGGATATTGGACTCAAGACAACGCAAGTTCAACTCATGACGAAGGGACTGCTGGTGTCAATAAACAACTTCCCAATTTCAGAGCCAATTTCAACTTCACAGCGAAGGATATTGGACTCGAGACAACGTAAGTTCAACTTCACGACGAAGGGACCGATGGTTGTCAACAAACAACTTCTCAATTTCAGAGCCAATTTCAACTTCACAACGAAGGATATTGGACTCCAGACAACGCCAAGTTCAACTTCACGAAGGGACCGCTGGTTGTCAACAAATAACTTCCCAATTTCAGAGCCAATTTCAACTTCACAACGAAGGATATTGGACTTGAGACAACGCAAGTTCAACTTCACTACGAAGGGACCGCTGGTTGTCAACAAACAATTTCCTAATTTCGGAGCCGATTTCAACTCACAGTGAAAGATATGGATTCCAGACAACGCAAGTTCAACTTCACGACGAAGGGACCGCTGTTGTCAACCAACAATTTCCCAATTTCAGAGCCAATTTCAACTTCACAGCGAAGGATATTGGACTCCAGACAACGCAAGTTCAACTTCACGATGAAGGGACCGCTGGTTGTAACAAACAACTTCCAATTTCATAGCCAATGTCAAATTCACAACGAAGGATATTGACTCCCGACAACGCAAGTTCAACTTCACGACGAAGGGACCGCTGGATGTCAACAAACAACTTCCCAATTTCAGAGCTAATTTCAACTTCACAACGAAGGATATTGGACTCGAGAAAACGCAAGTTCAACTTCACGACGAAGGGAACGCTGGTTGTTAACAACAATTTCCCAGTTTCAGAGCCAATTTCAACTTCACACAAAGATATTAGACTCGAGACAACACAAGTTCAACTTCACAATGAAGGGACGGTGGTTGTCAACAAACAATTCCGATTCCAGAGCCAATTTCAACATCATGACGGATGATATTGGACTCGGAACATGCACTTACTTGGATTTCAACTTCATGACGAAGGGACCGCTGGTTGTCAACAAACAATTTTCCAATTTTGGAGCCAATTTCAACTTCACAGTGAAGGATATTGGACTCCAGACAACGCAAGTTCAACTTCACGACGAAGGGACCGCTGGTTGTCAATAAACAATTTCCCAATTTCAGATCCAATTTCAACTTCATAGCGAAGGATATTGGACTCCAGACCACACAAGTTCAACTTCACGACGAAGGGACCGCTGGTTGTCAAAAACAACTTTCCAATTTCAGTGCCAATTTAACTTCACAGCGAAGGATATTGGACTCCAGACAATGCAAGTTCAACTTCACGACGAAGGGACCGCTGGTTGTCAATAAACAACTTCCCAATTTCAGAGCCAATTTCAACTTCACAGCGAAGGATATTGGACTCCAGACAACGCAAGTTCAACTTCACAACGAAGGGACCGCTGGTTGTCAACAAACAACTTCTCAATTTCAGAGCCAATTTCAACTTCACAACGAAGGATATTGGACTCCAGACAATGCAAGTTCAACTTCACGATGAAGGGACCGCTGGTTGTCAACAAACAATTTTCCAATTTTGGAGCCAATTTCAACTTCACAGCGAAGGATATTGGACTCCAGACAACGCAAGTTCAACTTCACGATGAAGGGACCGCTGGTTGTAAACAAACAACTTCTCAATTTCATAGCCAATGTCAACTTCACAACGAAGGATATTGGACTCCCGACAACGCAAGTTCAACTTCACGACGAAGGGACCGCTGGATGTCAACAAACAACTTCCCAATTTCAGAGCTAATTTCAACTTCACAACGAAGGATATTGGACTCGAGAAAACGCAAGTTCAACTTCACGACGAAGGGAACGCTGGTTGTTAACAAACAATTTCCCAGTTTCAGAGCCAATTTCAACTTCACAACAAAGGATATTAGACTCGAGACAACACAAGTTCAACTTCACAATGAAGGGACGGCTGGTTGTCAACAAACAATTTCCCGATTCCAGAGCCATTTTCAACATCATGACGGAGGATATTGGACTCGGAACAATGCTACTTACTTGGATTTCAACTTCATGACGAAGGGACCGCTAGTTGTCAACAAACAATTTTCCAATTTCGGAGCCAATTTCAACTTCACAGTGAAGGATATTGGACTCCAGACAACGCAAGTTCAACTTCACGACAAAGGGACCGCTGGTTGTCAATAAACAATTCCCAATTTCAGATCCAATTTCACTTCACAGCGAAGGATATTGGACTCCAGACAACACAAGTTCAACTTCACGTCGAAGGGACCGCTAGTTGTCAATAAACAACTTTCCAATTTCACTGCCAATTTTAACTTCACAGCGAAGGATATTGGACTCCAGACAATGCAAGTTCAACTTCACGACGAAGGGACCGCTGGTTGTCAATAAACAACTTCCCAATTTCAGAGCCAATTTCAACTTCACAGCGAAGGATATTGGACTCCAGACAACGCAAGTTCAACTTCACAACGAAAAAACTTCTCAATTTCAGAGCCAATTTCAACTTCACAACGAAGGATTGGACTCCAAACAACGCAAGTTCAACTTCACGACGAAGCGACCACTGGTTGTCAACAAAAACTTCTCAATTTCAGTCAATTTCAACTTTACAACGAAGGATATTGGACTCCAGACAACGCAAGTTGAACTTCACGAGGAAGGGACCGCTGGTTGTCAACAAACAACTTCTCAATTTCAGAGCCAATTTCAACTTCACAACGAAGGATATTGGACTCCAGACAACGCAAGTTCAACTTCACGACGAAGGGACCGCTGGTTTTCAACAAACAATTTCCCAATTTCAAAGCCAATTTCAACTAAACAGCAAAGGATATTGGACTCAAGACAACGCAAGTTCAACTTCATGACGAAGGGACTGCTGGTTGCCAATAAACAACTTCCCAATTTCAGAGCCAATTTCAACTTCACAGCGAAGGATATTGGACTCGAGACAACGTAAGTTCAACTTCACGACGAAGGGACCGCTGGTTGTCAACAAACAACTTCTCAATTTCAGAGCCAATTTCAACTTCACAACGAAGGATATTGGACTCCAGACAACGCAAGTTCAACTTCACAACGAAGGGACCGCTGGTTGTCAACAAATAACTTCCCAATTTCATAGCCAATTTCAACTTCACAGCGAAGGATATTGGACTTGAGACAACGCAAGTTCAACTTCACTACGAAGGGACCGCTGGTTGTCAACAAACAATTTCCTAATTTCGGAGACGATTTCAACTTCACAGTGAAAGATATTGGATTCCAGACAACGCAAGTTCAACTTCACGATGAAGGGACCGCTGGTTGTTAACCAACAATTTCCCAATTTCGGAGCCAATTTCAACTTCACAGCGAAGGATATTGGACTCCAGACAACGCAAGTTCAACTTCACGACGAAGGGACTGCTGGTTGTAAACAAACAACTTCTCAATTTCATAGCCAATGTCAACTTCACAACGAAGGATATTGGACTCCCGACAACGCAAGTTCAACTTCACGACGAAGGGACCACTGGATGTCAACAAACAACTTCCCAATTTCAGAGCTAATTTCAACTTCACAACGAAGGATATTGGACTCGAGACAACGCAAGTTCAACTTCACGACGAAGGGAACGCTGGTTGTTAACAAACAATTTCCCAGTTTCGGAGCCAATTTCAACTTCACAACAAAGGATATTAGACTCGAGACAACACAAGTTCAACTTCACAATGAAGGGACGGCTGGTTGTAAACAAACAATTTCCCGATTCCAGAGCCAATTTCAACATCATGACGGAGGATATTGGACTCGGAACAATGCTACTTTCTTGGATTTCAACTTCATGACGAAGGGACCGCTGGTTGTCAACAAACAATTTTCCAATTTCGGAGCCAATTTCAACTTCACAGTGAAGGATATTGGACTCCAGACAACGCAAGTTCAACTTCACGACGAAGGGACCGCTGGTTGTCAATAAACAATTTCCCAATTTCAGATCCAATTTCAACTTCATAGCGAAGGATATTGGACTCCAGACAACACAAGTTCAACTTCACGACGAAGGGACCGCTGGTTGTTAACCAACAATTTCCCAATTTCGGAGCCAATTTCAACTTCACAGCGAAGGATATTGGACTCCAGACAACGCAAGTTCAACTTCACGACGAAGGGACTGCTGGTTGTAAACAAACAACTTCTCAATTTCATAGCCAATGTCAACTTCACAACGAAGGATATTGGACTCCCGACAACGCAAGTTCAACTTCACGACGAAGGGACCACTGGATGTCAACAAACAACTTCCCAATTTCAGAGCTAATTTCAACTTCACAACGAAGGATATTGGACTCGAGACAACGCAAGTTCAACTTCACGACGAAGGGAACGCTGGTTGTTAACAAACAATTTCCCAGTTTCGGAGCCAATTTCAACTTCACAACGAAGGATATTAGACTCCAGACAACGCAAGTTCAACTTCACGACGAAGGGACCGCTAGTTGTCAATAAACAACTTCTCAATTTCAGAGCCAATTTCAACTTCACAACGAAGGATATTGGACTCCAGACAACGCAAGCAGTTCAACTTCACGACGAAGGGACGCTTTTCAACAAACAATTTCCCAATTTCAGAGCCAATTTCAACTTCACAGCGAAGGATATTGGACTCAAGACAACGCAAGTTCAACTTCATGACGAAGAGACTGCTGGTTGTCAATAAACAACTTCCCAATTTCAGAGCCAATTTCAACTTCACAGCGAAGGATATTGGACTCGAGACAACGTAAGTTCAACTTCACGACGAAGGGACCGATGGTTGTCAACAAACAACTTCTCAATTTCAGAGCCAATTTCAACTTCAACGAAGGATATTGGACTCCAGACAACGCAAGTTCAACTTCACAACGAAGGGACCGCTGGTTGTCAACAAATAACTTCCCAATTTCAGAGCCAATTTCAACTTCACAACGAAGGATATTGGACTTGAGACAACGCAAGTTCAACTTCACTACGAAGGGACCGCTGGTTGTCAACAAACAATTTCCTAATTTCGAAGCCGATTTCAACTTCACAGTGAAAGATATTGGATTCCAGACAACGCAAGTTCAACTTCACGACGAAGGGACCGCTTGTTTTCAACCAACAATTTCCCAATTTCAGAGCCAATTTCAACTTCACAGCGAAGGATATTGGACTCCAGACAACGCAAGTTCAACTTCACGATGAAGGGACCGCTGGTTGTAAACAAACAACTTCTCAATTTCATAGCCAATGTCAACTTCACAACGAAGGAGATTGGACTCCCGACAACGCAAGTTCAACTTCACGACGAAGGGACCGCTGGATGTCAACAAACAACTTCCCAATTTTAGAGCTAATTTCAACTTCACAACGAAGGATATTGGACTCGAGAAAACGCAAGTTCAACTTCACGACGAAGGGAACGCTGGTTGTTAACAAACAACTTCTCAATTTCAGAGCCAATTTCAACTTCACAACGAAGGATATTGGACTCCAGACAACGCAAGTTCAACTTCACGATGAAGGGACCGCTGGTTGTCAACAAATAACTTCTCAATTTTAGAGCCAATTTCAACTTCACAACGAAGGATATTGGACTCCAGACAACGCAAGTTCAACTTCACGACGAAGGACCGCTGGTTGTCAACAAAAACTTCTCAATTTCAGAGCCAATTTCAACTTCACAACGAAGGATATTGGACTCCAGACAACGCAAGTCAACTTCACGACGAAGGGACCGCTGGTTTCAACAAACAATTTCCCAATTTCAGAGCCAATTTCAACTTCACAGCGAAGGATATTGGACTCAAGACAACGCAAGTTCAACTTCATGACGAAGGGACTGCTGGTTGTCAATAAACAACTTCCCAATTTCAGAGCCAATTTCAACTTCACAGCGAAGGATATTGGACTCGAGACAACGTAAGTTCAACTTCACGACGAAGGGACCGATGGTTGTCAACAAACAACTTCTCAATTTCAGAGCCAATTTCAACTTCACAACGAAGGATATTGGACTCCAGACAACGCAAGTTCAACTTCACAACGAAGGGACCGCTGGTTGTCAACAAATAACTTCCCAATTTCAGAGCCAATTTCAACTTCACAACGAAGGATATTGGACTTGAGACAACGCAAGTTCAACTTCACTACGAAGGGACCGCTGGTTGTCAACAAACAATTTCCTAATTTCGGAGCCGATTTCAACTTCACAGTGAAAGATATTGGATTCCAGACAACGCAAGTTCAACTTCACGACGAAGGGACCGCTTGTTGTCAACCAACAATTTCCCAATTTCAGAGCCAATTTCAACTTCACAGCGAAGGATATTGGACTCCAGACAACGCAAGTTCAACTTCACGATGAAGGGACCGCTGGTTGTAAACAAACAACTTCTCAATTTCATAGCCAATGTCAACTTCACAACGAAGGATATTGGACTCCCGACAACGCAAGTTCAACTTCACGACGAAGGGACCGCTGGATGTCAACAAACAACTTCCCAATTTCAGAGCTAATTTCAACTTCACAACGAAGGATATTGGACTCGAGAAAACGCAAGTTCAACTTCACGACGAAGGGAACGCTGGTTGTTAACAAACAATTTCCCAGTTTCAGAGCCAATTTCAACTTCACAACAAAGGATATTAGACTCGAGACAACACAAGTTCAACTTCACAATGAAGGGACGGCTGGTTGTCAACAAACAATTTCCCGATTCCAGAGCCATTTTCAACATCATGACGGAGGATATTGGACTCGGAACAATGCTACTTACTTGGATTTCAACTTCATGACGAAGGGACCGCTAGTTGTCAACAAACAATTTTCCAATTTCGGAGCCAATTTCAACTTCACAGTGAAGGATATTGGACTCCAGACAACGCAAGTTCAACTTCACGACAAAGGGACCGCTGGTTGTCAATAAACAATTTCCCAATTTCAGATCCAATTTCAACTTCACAGCGAAGGATATTGGACTCCAGACAACACAAGTTCAACTTCACGTCGAAGGGACCGCTAGTTGTCAATAAACAACTTTCCAATTTCACTGCCAATTTTAACTTCACAGCGAAGGATATTGGACTCCAGACAATGCAAGTTCAACTTCACGACGAAGGGACCGCTGGTTGTCAATAAACATTTTCCCAATTTCAGAGCCAATTTCAACTTCACAGCGAAGGATATTGGACTCCAGACAACGCAAGTTCAACTTCACAACGAAAACAACTTCTCAATTTCAGAGCCAATTTCAACTTCACAACGAAGGATATTGGACTCCAAACAACGCAAGTTCAACTTCACGACGAAGCGACCACTGGTTGTCAACAAATAACTTCTCAATTTCAAAGTCAATTTCAACTTTACAACGAAGGATATTGGACTCCAGACAACGCAAGTTGAACTTCACGAGGAAGGGACCGCTGGTTGTCAACAAACAACTTCTCAATTTCAGAGCCAATTTCAACTTCACAACGAAGGATATTGGACTCCAGACAACGCAAGTTCAACTTCACGACGAAGGGACCGCTGGTTTTCAACAAACAATTTCCCAATTTCAAAGCCAATTTCAACTAAACAGCAAAGGATATTGGACTCAAGACAACGCAAGTTCAACTTCATGACGAAGGGACTGCTGGTTGCCAATAAACAACTTCCCAATTTCAGAGCCAATTTCAACTTCACAGCGAAGGATATTGGACTCGAGACAACGTAAGTTCAACTTCACGACGAAGGGACCGCTGGTTGTCAACAAACAACTTCTCAATTTCAGAGCCAATTTCAAACTTCACAACGAAGGATATTGGACTCCAGACAACGCAAGTTCAACTTCACAACGAAGGGACCGCTGGTTGTCAACAAATAACTTCCCAATTTCATAGCCAATTTCAACTTCACAGCGAAGGATATTGGACTTGAGACAACGCAAGTTCAACTTCACTACGAAGGGACCGCTGGTTGTCAACAAACAATTTCCTAATTTCGGAGACGATTTCAACTTCACAGTGAAAGATATTGGATTCCAGACAACGCAAGTTCAACTTCACGATGAAGGGACCGCTGGTTGTTAACCAACAATTTCCCAATTTCGGAGCCAATTTCAACTTCACAGCGAAGGATATTGGACTCCAGACAACGCAAGTTCAACTTCACGACGAAGGGACTGCTGGTTGTAAACAAACAACTTCTCAATTTCATAGCCAATGTCAACTTCACAACGAAGGATATTGGACTCCCGACAACGCAAGTTCAACTTCACGACGAAGGGACCACTGGATGTCAACAAACAACTTCCCAATTTCAGAGCTAATTTCAACTTCACAACGAAGGATATTGGACTCGAGACAACGCAAGTTCAACTTCACGACGAAGGGAACGCTGGTTGTTAACAAACAATTTCCCAGTTTCGGAGCCAATTTCAACTTCACAACAAAGGATATTAGACTCGAGACAACACAAGTTCAACTTCACAATGAAGGGACGGCTGGTTGTAAACAAACAATTTCCCGATTCCAGAGCCAATTTCAACATCATGACGGAGGATATTTGACTCGGAACAATGCTACTTTCTTGGATTTCAACTTCATGACGAAGGGACCGCTGGTTGTCAACAAACAATTTTCCAATTTCGGAGCCAATTTCAACTTCACAGTGAAGGATATTGGACTCCAGACAACGCAAGTTCAACTTCACGACGAAGGGACCGCTGGTTGTCAATAAACAATTCCCAATTTCAGATCCAATTTCAACTTCATAGCGAAGGATATTGGACTCCAGACAACACAAGTTCAACTTCACGACGAAGGGACCGCTGGTTGTCAATAAACAACTTTCCAATTTCAGTGCCAATTTTAACTTCACAGCGAAGGATATTGGACTCCAGACAATGCAAGTTCAACTTCACGACGAAGGGACCACTGGTTGTCAATAAACAACTTCCCAATTTCAGAGCCAATTTCAACTTCACAGCGAAGGATATTGGACTCCAGACAACGCAAGTTCAACTTCACAACGAAGGGACCGCTGGTTGTCAACAAACAACTTCTCAATTTCAGAGCCAATTTCAACTTCACAACGGAGGATATTGGACTCCAGACAACGCAAGTTCAACTTCACGATGAAGGGACCGCTGGTTGTCACAAATAACTTCAATTTTAGAGCCAATTTCAACTTCACAACGAAGGATATTGGACTCCAGACAACGCAAGTTCAACTTCACGACGAAGGGACCGCTAGTTGTCAATAAACAACTTCTCAATTTCAGAGCCAATTTCAACTTCACAACGAAGAATATTGGACTCCAGACAACGCAAGTTCAACTTCACGACGAAGGGACCGCTGGTTTTCAACAAACAATTTCCCAATTTCAGAGCCAATTTCAACTTCACAGCGAAGGATATTGGACTCAAGACAACGCAAGTTCAACTTCATGACGAAGAGACTGCTGGTTGTCAATAAACAACTTCCCAATTTCAGAGCCAATTTCAACTTCACAGCGAAGGATATTGGACTCGAGACAACGTAAGTTCACTTCACGAAGGGACCGATGGTTGTCAACAAACAACTTCTCAATTTCAGAGCCAATTTCAACTTCACAACGAAGGATATTGGACTCCAGACAACGCAAGTTCAACTTCACAACGAAGGGACCGCTGGTTGTCAACAAATAACTTCCCAATTTCAGAGCCAATTTCAACTTCACAACGAAGGATATTGGACTTGAGACAACGCAAGTTCAACTTCACTACGAAGGGACCGCTGGTTGTCAACAAACAATTTCCTAATTTCGAAGCCGATTTCAACTTCACAGTGAAAGATATTGGATTCCAGACAACGCAAGTTCAACTTCACGACGAAGGGACCGCTTGTTTTCAACCAACAATTTCCCAATTTCAGAGCCAATTTCAACTTCACAGCGAAGGATATTGGACTCCAGACAACAACGCAAGTTCAACTTCACGATGAAGGGACCGCTGGTTAAACAAACAACTTCCAATTTCATAGCCAATGTCAACTTCACAACGAAGGATATTGGACTCCCGACAACGCAAGTTCAACTTCACGACGAAGGGACCGCTGGATGTCAACAAACAACTTCCCAATTTTAGAGCTAATTTCAACTTCACAACGAAGGATATTGGACTCGAGAAAACGCAAGTTCAACTTCACGACGAAGGGAACGCTGGTTGTTAACAAACAATTTCCCAGTTTCAGAGCCAATTTCAACTTCACAACAAAGGATATTAGACTCGAGACAACACAAGTTCAACTTCACAATGAAGGGACGGCTGGTTGTCAACAAACAATTTCCCGATTCCAGAGCCAATTTCAACATCATGACGGAGGATATTGGACTCGGAACAATGCTACTTACTTGGATTTCAACTTCATGACGAAGGGACCGCTGGTTGTCAACAAACAATTTTCCAATTTTGGAGCCAATTTCAACTTCACAGTGAAGGATATTGGACTCCAGACAACGCAAGTTCAACTTCACGACGAAGGGACCACTGGTTGTCAATAAACAATTTCCCAATTTCAGATCCAATTTCAACTTCATAGCGAAGGATATTGGACTCCAGACAACACAAGTTCAACTTCACGACGAAGGGACCGCTGGTTGTCAATAAACAACTTTCCAATTTCAGTGCCAATTTTAACTTCACAGCGAAGGATATTGGACTCCAGACAATGCAAGTTCAACTTCACGACGAAGGGACCGCTGGTTGTCAATAAACAACTTCCCAATTTCAGAGCCAATTTCAACTTCACAGCGAAGGATATTGGACTCCAGACAACGCAGTTCAACTTCACACGAAGGGACCGCTGGTTGTCAACAAACAACTTCTCAATTTCAGAGCCAATTTCAACTTCACAACGAAGGATATTGGACTCCAGACAACGCAAGTTCAACTTCACGATGAAGGGACCGCTGGTTGTCAACAAATAACTTCTCAATTTTAGAGCCAATTTCAACTTCACAACGAAGGATATTGGACTCCAGACAACGCAAGTTCAACTTCACGACGAAGGGACCGCTGGTTGTCAACAAACAACTTCTCAATTTCAGAGCCAATTTCAACTTCACAACGAAGGATATTGGACTCCAGACAACGCAAGTTCAACTTCACGACGAAGGGACCGCTGGTTTTCAACAAACAATTTCCCAATTTCAGAGCCAATTTCAACTTCACAGCGAAGGATATTGGACTCAAGACAACGCAAGTTCAACTTCATGACGAAGGGACTGCTGGTTGTCAATAAACAACTTCCCAATTTCAGAGCCAATTTCAACTTCACAGCGAAGGATATTGGACTCGAGACAACGTAAGTTCAACTTCACGACGAAGGGACCGATGGTTGTCAACAAACTTCTCAATTTCAGAGCCAATTCAACTTCACAACGAAGGATATTGGACTCCAGACAACGCAAGTTCAACTTCACAACGAAGGGACCGCTGGTTGTCAACAAATAACTTCCCAATTTCAGAGCCATTTTCAACTTCACAACGAAGGATATTGGACTTGAGACAACGCAAGTTCAACTTCACTACGAAGGGACCGCTGGTTGTCAACAAACAATTTCCTAATTTCGGAGCCAATTTCAACTTCACAGTGAAAGATATTGGATTCCAGACAACGCAAGTTCAACTTCACGACGAAGGGACCGCTTGTTGTCAACCAACAATTTCCCAATTTCAGAGCCAATTTCAACTTCACAGCGAAGGATATTGGACTCCAGACAACGCAAGTTCAACTTCACGATAAAGGGACCGCTGGTTGTAAACAAACAACTTCTCAATTTCATAGCCAATGTCAACTTCACAACGAAGGATTGGACTCCCGACAACGCAAGTTCAACTTCACGACGAAGGGACCGCTGGATGTCAACAAACAACTTCCCAATTTCAGAGCTAATTTCAACTTCACAACGAAGGATATTGGACTCGAGAAAACGCAAGTTCAACTTCACGACGAAGGGAACGCTGGTTGTTAACAAACAATTTCCCAGTTTCAGAGCCAATTTCAACTTCAAACAAAGGATATTAGACTCGAGACAACACAAGTTCAACTTCACAATGAAGGGACGGCTGGTTGTCAACAAACAATTTCCCGATTCCAGAGCCATTTTCAATATCATGACGGAGGATATTGGACTCGGAACAATGCTACTTACTTGGATTTCAACTTCATGACGAAGGGACCGCTGGTTGTCAACAAACATTTTCCAATTTCGGAGCCAATTTCAACTTCACAGTGAAGGATATTGGACTCCAGACAACGCAAGTTCAACTTCACGACGAAGGGACCGCTGGTTGTCAATAAACAATTTCCCAATTTCAGATCCAATTTCAACTTCACAGCGAAGGATATTGGACTCCAGACAACACAAGTTCAACTTCACGTCGAAGGGACCGCTAGTTGTCAATAAACAACTTTCCAATTTCAGTGCCAATTTTAACTTCACAGCGAAGGATATTGGACTCCAGACAATGCAAGTTCAACTTCACGACGAAGGGACCGCTGGTTGTCAATAAACAACTTCCCAATTTCAGAGCCAATTTCAACTTCACAGCGAAGGATATTGGACTCCAGACAACGCAAGTTCAACTTCACAACGAAGGTACCGCTAATTGTCAACAAACAACTTCTCAATTTCAGAGCCAATTTCAACTTCACAACGAAGGATATTGGACTCCAAACAACGCAAGTTCAACTTCACGACGAAGCGACCACTGGTTGTCAACAAATAACTTCTCAATTTCAGAGTCAATTTCAACTTCACAACGAAGGATATTGGACTCCAGACAACGCAAGTTGAACTTCACGAGGAAGGGACCGCTGGTTGTCAACAAACAACTTCTCAATTTCAGAGCCAATTTCAACTTCACAACGAAGGATATTGGACTCCAGACAACGCAAGTTCAACTTCACGACGAAGGGACCGCTGGTTTTCAACAAACAATTTCCCAATTTCAGAGCCAATTTCAACTAAACAGCAAAGGATATTGGACTCAAGACAACGCAAGTTCAACTTCATGACGAAGGGACTGCTAGTTGCCAATAAACAACTTCCCAATTTCAGAGCCAATTTCAACTTCACAGCGAAGGATATTGGACTCGAGACAACGTAAGTTCAACTTCACGACGAAGGGACCGCTGGTTGTCAACAAACAACTTCTCAATTTCAGAGCCAATTTCAACTTCACAACGAAGGATATTGGACTCCAGACAACGCAAGTTCAACTTCAACGAAGGGAGCTGGTTGTCACAAATAACTTCCCAATTTCATAGCCAATTTCAACTTCACAGCGAAGGATATTGGACTTGAGACAACGCAAGTTCAACTTCACTACGAAGGGACCGCTGGTTGTCAACAAACAATTTCCTAATTTCGGAGACGATTTCAACTTCACAGTGAAAGATATTGGATTCCAGACAACGCAAGTTCAACTTCACGATGAAGGGACCGCTGGTTGTCAACCAACAATTTCCTAATTTCAGAGCCAATTTCAACTTCACAGCGAAGGATATTGGACTCCAGACATCGCAAGTTCAACTTCACGACGAAGGGACCGCTGGTTGTAAACAAACAACTTCTCAATTTCATAGCCAATGTCAACTTCACAACGAAGGATATTGGACTCCCGACAACGCAAGTTCAACTTCACGACGAAGGGACCGCTGGATGTCAACAAACAACTTCCCAATTTCAGAGCTAATTTCAACTTCACAACGAAGGATATTGGACTCGAGACAACGCAAGTTCAACTTCACGACGAAGGGAACGCTGGTTGTTAACAAACAATTTCCCAGTTTCGGAGCCAATTTCAACTTCACAACAAAGGATATTAGACTCGAGACAACACAAGTTCAACTTCACGACGAATGGACGGCTGGTTGTCAACAAACAATTTCCCGATTCCAGAGCCAATTTCAACATCATGACAGAGGATATTGGACTCGGAACAATGCTACTTTATTGGATTTCAACTTCATGACGAAGGGACCGCTGGTTGTCAACAAACAATTTTCCAATTTCGGAGCCAATTTCAACTTCACAGTGAAGGATATTGGACTCCAGACAACGCAAGTTCAACTTCACGACGAAGGGACCGCTGGTTGTCAATAAACAATTTCCCAATTTCAGATCCAATTTTAACTTCACAGCGAAGGATATTGGACTCCAGACAACACAAGTTCAACTTCACGACGAAGGGACCGCTGGTTGTCAATAAACAACTTTCCAATTTCAGTGCCAATTTTAACTTCACAGCGAAGGATATTGGACTCCAGACAATGCAAGTTCAACTTCACGACGAAGGGACCGCTGGTTGTCAATAAACAACTTCCCAATTTCAGAGCCAATTTCAACTTCACAGCGAAGGATATTGGACTCCAGACAACGCAAGTTCAACTTCACAACGAAGGGACCGCTGGTTGTCAACAAACAACTTCTCAATTTCAGAGCCAATTTCAACTTCACAACGAAGGATATTGGACTCCAGACAACGCAAGTTCAACTTCACGACGAAGGGACCGCTGATTTTCAACAAACAATTTCCCAATTTCAGAGCCAATTTCTACTTCACAGCGAAGGATATTGGACTCCAGACAACGCAAGTTCAACTTCACGACGAAGGGACCGCTGGTTATCAACAAACAACTTCTCAATTTCAGAGCCAATTTCAACTTCACAACGAAGGATATTGGACTCCAGACAACGCAAGTTAAACTTCACGACGAAGGGACCACTGGTTTTCAACAAACAATTTCCAAAATTCAGAGCCAATTTCAACTTCACAGCGAAGGATATTGGACTCAAGACAACGCAAGTTCAACTTCATGATGAAGGGACTGCTGGTTGTCAATAAACAACTTCCCAATTTCAAAGCCAATTTAACTTCACAGCGAAGGATATTGGACTTGATACAACACAAGTTCAACTTCACGACGAATGGACGGCTGGTTGTCAACAAACAATTTCCCGATTCCAGAGCCAATTTCAACATCATGACGGAGGATATTGGACTCGGAACAATGCTACTTTATTGGATTTCAACTTCATGACGAAGGGACCGCTGGTTGTCAACAAACAATTTTCCAATTTCGGAGCCAATTTCAACTTCACAGTGAAGGATATTGGACTCCAGACAACGCAAGTTCAACTTCACGACGAAGGGACCGCTGGTTGTCAATAAACAATTTCCCAATTTCAGATCCAATTTCAACTTCACAGCGAAGGATATTGGACTCCAGACAACACAAGTTCAACTTCACGACGAAGGGACCGCTGGTTGTCAATAAACAACTTTCCAATTTCAGTGCCAATTTTAACTTCACAGCGAAGGATATTGGACTCCAGACAATGCAAGTTCAACTTCACGACGAAGGGACCGCTGGTTGTCAATAAACAACTTCCCAATTTCAGAGCCAATTTCAACTTCACAGCGAAGGATATTGGACTCCAGACAACGCAAGTTCAACTTCACAACGAAGGGACCGCTGGTTGTCAACAAACAACTTCTCAATTTCAGAGCCAATTTCAACTTCACAACGAAGGATATTGGACTCCAGACAACACAAGTTCAACTTCACGATGAAGGGACCGCTGGTTGTCAACAAATAACTTCTCAATTTCAGAGCCAATTTCAACTTCACAACGAAGGATATTGGACTCCAGACAACGCAAGTTCAACTTCACGACGAAGGGACCGCTGGTTGTCAACAAACAACTTCTCAATTTCAGAGCCAATTTCAACTTCACAACGAAGGATATTGGACTCCAGACAACGCAAGTTCAACTTCACGACGAAGGGACCACTGGTTTTCAACAAACAATTTCCAAAATTTAGAGCCAATTTCAACTTCACAGCGAAGGATATTAGACTCAAGACAACGCAAGTTCAACTTCATGATGAAGGGACTGCTGGTTGTCAATAAACAACTTCCCAATTTCAAAGCCAATTTAACTTCACAGCGAAGGATATTGGACTTGATACAACACAAGTTCAACTTCACGACGAAGGGACCGCTGGTTGTCAACAAACAATTTCCTAATTTCGGAGCCGATTTCAACTTCACAGTGAAAGATATTGGATTCCAGACAACGCCAGTTCAACTTCACGACGAAGGGACCGCTGGTTGTCAACCAACAATTTCCCAATTTCGGAGCCAATTTCAACTTCACAGCGAAGAATATTGGACTCCTGACAACGCAAGTTCAACTTCACGACGAAGGGACCGCTGTTGTAAACAAACAACTTCTCAATTTCATAGCCAATTTCAACTTCAAAACGAAGGATTTTGGACTCCCGACAACGCAAGTTCAACTTCACGACGAAGGGACCGCTGGATGTCAACAAACAACTTCCCAATTTCAGAGCTAATTTCAACTTCACAACGAAGGATATTGGACTCGAGACAACGCAAGTTCAACTTCACGACGAAGGGTCCGATGGTTGTTAACAAACAATTTCCCAGTTTCGGAGCCAATTTCAACTTCACAACAAAGGATATCGGACTCGAGACAACACAAGTTCAACTTCACAATGAAGGGACGGCTGGTTGTCAACAAACAATTTCCCGATTCCAGAGCCAATTTCAACATCATGACGGAGGATTTTGGACTCGGAACAATGCTACTTTCTTGGATTTCAACTTCATGACGAAGGGACCGCTGGTTGTCAACAAACAATTTTCCAATTTCGGAGCCAATTTCAACTTCACAGTGAAGGATATTGGACTCCAGACAACGCAAGTTCAACTTCACGACGAAGGGACTGCTGGATGTCAACAAACAACTTCCCAATTTCAGAGCTAATTTCAACTTCACAACGAAGGATATTGGACTCGAGACAACGCAAGTTCAACTTCATGACGAAGGGACCGCTGGTTGTTAACAAACAATTTCCCAGTTTCGGAGCCAATTTCAACTTCACAACAAAGGATATTGGACTCGAGACAACACAAGTTCAACTTCACAATGAAAGGACGGCTGGTTGTCAACAAACAATTTCCCGATTCCAGAGCCAATTTCAACATCATGACGGAGGATATTGGACTCGGAACAATGCTACTTACTTGGATTTCAACGTCATGACGAAGGGACCGCTGGTTGTCAACAAACAGTTTCCAATTTCAGAGCCAATTTGAACTTCACAGTGAAGGATATTGGACTCCAGACAACGCAAGTTCAACTTCACGACGAAGGGACCGCTGGTTGTCAATAAACAATTTCCCAATTTCAGATCCAATTTCAACTTCACAGCGAAGGATATTGGACTCCAGACAACACAAGTTCAACTTCACGACGAAGCGACCGCTGGTTGTCAATAAACAACTTTCCAATTTCAGTGCCAATTTTAACTTCACAACGAAGGATATTGGACTCCAGACAATGCAAGTTCAACTTCAAGACGAAGGGACCGCTGGTTGTCAATAAACAACTTCCCAATTTCAGAGCCAATTTCAAACTTCACAGCGAATGATATTGGACTCCAGACAACGCAAGTTCAACTTCACAACGAAGGGACCGCTGGTTGTCAACAAACAACTTCTCAATTTCAGAGCCAATTTCAACTTCACAACGAAGGATATTGGACTCCAGACAACGCAAGCTCAACTTCACGACGAAGGGACCACTGGTTGTCAACAAATAACTTCTCAATTTCAGAGCCAATTTCAACTTCACAACGAATGATATTGGACTCCAGACAACGCAAGTTCAACTTCACGACGAAGGGACCGCTGGTTGTCAACATAACTTCTCAATTTCAGAGCCAATTTCAACTTCACAACGAAGGATATTGGACTCCAGACAACGCAAGTTCAACTTCACGACGAAGGGACCGTGGTTGTCAACAAACAACTTCTCAATTTCAGAGCCAATTTCAACTTCAACGAAGGATATTGGACTCCAGACAACGCAAGTTCAACTTCACGACGAAGGGACCGCTGGTTTTCAACAAACAATTTCCCAATTTCAGAGCCAATTTCAACTTCACAGCGAAGGATATTGGACTCAAGACAACGCAAGTTCAACTTCATGACAAAGGGACTACTGGTTGTCAATAAACAACTTCCCAATTTCATAGCCAATTTCAACTTCACAGCGAAGGATATTGCACTCCAGACAACGTAAGTTCAACTTCACGACGAAGGGACCGCTGGTTGTCAACAAACAACTTCTCAATTTCAGAGACAATTTCAACTTCACAACGAAGGATATTGGACTCCAGACAACGCAAGTTCAACTTCACAACGAAGGGACCGCTGGTTGTCAACAAATAACTTCCCAATTTCAGAGCCAATTTCAACTTCACAGCGAAGGATATTGGACTTGAGACAACGCAAGTTCAACTTCACTACGAAGGGACCGCTGGTTGTCAACAAACAATTTCCTAATTTCGGAGCCGATTTCAACTTCACAGTGAAAGATATTGGATTCCAGACAACGCAAGTTCAACTTCACGACGAAGGGACCGCTGGTTGTCAACCAACAATTTCCCAATTTCGGAGCCAATTTCAACTTCACAGCGAAGGATATTGGACTCCAGACAACGCAAGTTCAACTTCACGACAAAGGGATCGCTGGTTGTAAACAAACAACTTCTCAATTTCATATCCAATTTCAACTTCACAACGAAGGATATTGGACTCCCGACAACGCAAGTTCAACTTCACGACGAAGGGACCGCTGGATGTCAACAAACAACTTCCCAATTTCAGAGCTAATTTTAACTTCACAACAAAGGATATTGGACTCGAGACAACGCAAGTTCAACTTCACGACGAAGGGACCGCTGGTTGTTAACAAACAATTTCCCAGTTTCAGAGCCAATTTCAACTTCACAACAAAGGATATTGGACTCGAGACAACACAAGTTCAACTTCACAATGAAGGGACGGCTGGTTGTCAACAAACAATTTCCCGATTCCAGAGCCAATTTCAACATCATGACGGAGGATATTGGACTCGGAACAATGCTACTTTCTTGGATTTCAACTTCATGACGAAGGGACCGCTGGTTGTCAACAAACAATTTTCCAATTTCGGAGCCAATTTCAACTTCACAGTGAAGGATTGGACTCCAGACAACGCAAGTTCAACTTCACGACGAAGGGACCGCTGGTTGTCAATAAACAATTTCCCAATTTCAGATCCAATTTCAACTTCACAACGAAGGATATTGGACTCCAGACAACACAAGTTCAACTTCATGACGAAGGGACCGCTAGTTGTCAATAAATAACTTTCCAATTTCAGTGCCAATTTTAACTTCACAGCGAAGGATATTGGACTCCAGACAATGCAAGTTCAACTTCACGACGAAGGGACCGCTGGTTGTCAAAAACACTTCCAATTTCAGAGCCAATTTCACTTCACAGCGAAGGATATTGGACTCCAGACAACGCAAGTTCAACTTCACAACGAAGGGACCGCTGGTTGTCAACAAACAACTTCTCAATTTCAGAGCCAATTTCAACTTCACAACGAATGAATTGGACTCCAGACAACGCAAGTTCAACTTCACGACGAAGGGACGCTGGTTGTCAACAAATAACTTCTCAATTTCAGAGCCAATTTCAACTTCACAACGAAGGATATTGGACTCCAGACATCGCAAGTTCTACTTCACGACGAAGGGACCGCTGGTTGTCAACAAACAACTTCTCAATTTCAGAGCCAATTTCAACTTCACAACGAAGGATATTGGACTCCAGACAACGCAAGTTCAACTTCACGACGAAGGGACCGCTGGTTTCAACAAACAATTTCCCAATTTCAGAGCCAATTTCAACTTCACAGCGAAGGATATTGGACTCAAGACAACGCAAGTTCAACTTCATGACGAAGGGACTGCTGGTTGTCAATAAATAACTTCCCAATTTCAGAGCCAATTTCAACTTCACAGCGAAGGATATTGGACTCCAGACAACGCAAGTTTAACTTCACGATGAAGGGACCGCTGGTTGTCAACAAACAACATCTCAATTTCAGAGCCAATTTCAACTTCACAACGAAGGATATTGGACTCCAGACAACACAAGTTCAACTTCACAACGAAGGGACCGTTGGTTGTCAACAGATAACTTCCCAATTTCAGAGCCAATTTCAACTTCACAGCGAAGGATATTGGACTTGAGACAACGCAAGTTCAAGTTCACGACGAAGGGACCGCTGGTTGTCAACAAACAATTTCCTAATTTCGGAGCCTATTTCAACTTCACAGTGAAAGATATTTGATTCCAGACAACGCAAGTTCAACTTCACGACGAAGGGACCGCTGGTTGTCAACCAACAATTTCCCAATTTCGGAGCCAATTTCAACTTCACAGCGAAGGATATTGGACTCCAGACAACGCAAGTTCAACTTCACTACGAAGGGACCGCTGGTTGTAAACAAATAACTTCTCAATTTCATAGCCAATTTCAACTTCACAACGAAGGATATTGGACTCCCGACAACGCAAGTTCAACTTCACGACGAAGGGACCGCTGGTTGTCAACAAACAACTTCCCAATTTCAGAGCTAATTTTAACTTCACAACGAAGGATATTGGACTCGAGACAACGCAAGTTCAACTTCACGACGAAGGGACCGCTGGTTGTTAACAAACAATTTCCCAGTTTCGGAGCCAATTTCAACTTCACAACAAAGGATATTGGACTCGAGACAACACAAGTTCAACTTCACAATGAAGGGACGGCTGGGTGTCAACAAACAATTTCCTGATTCCAGAGCCAATTTTGACATCATGACCGAGGATATTGGACTCGGAACAATGCTACTTACTTGGATTTCAACTTCACGACGAATGGGCCACCCGCGGTTTCAACTTCACGACGAAGGAATCATGCACACAAGCATCATCCATCTTTAGATTGGATTTCAAACTTCCTGAGTGACAAGCAACATTTTCAAGCAGCATAGCTTAAGTCAGAAAAAGCTATCTGTCAATGAAGATTTTTGAGTTCGATTCGATCCATGGTCTTTAAATCGAGAAGAAGACCGAAGGGCAACGGGAAGCCACGTGCTGATTCAAATTTCGAATTACGGCTTCAATTTCATATCATTTCAAGATGAACTCGACTTCACGATAGAGGAGTCATCCATAACTCAATTCGATAGGGAGTTATTGAAACATCAGAGTCAATTTTCAACTCCACTGGACGAAAAGTTTGTCTTTTAATCTTTGCCCTATCCCCGTTACACGACTATAGGCAAAGAGGGGCAGCTGTCAACACACCTTTTTGTCCTACTAGGATTCAAAATCCTGAAAATAGGATAGAATTTTGCTAGGATTCAAACTCCTAAAAATAGGATAGAGTTCTATTATTATTTAAACTCCTAAAGATAGGGTCCACAAGCATTATAAATAGTCATTGTAACTCACTATTGTAACACATTCGGAAGAGATATACGAAATACCAAGCAAAAAATTACAAGCAACTCGTAGCCATTTTTCGAAGCATTTATATTTTGAAAGGTAAAGTTCATACTTTCACATGTTATTTTTCCTTACCCTTGCTATGTTTTGGTTCGAAAGAAAAACGAGAGAAGTGTTTTTGGCCAATGAACGGGGGCGTTTTCTATCTATTTTTGTAGATCTAACCCCCGAGGCTTGTGTTTTTTTGAAAAATATTCGGATTTTTATAAACGGGTTCGTGGATCCGTGTTTTTGCCTCTACAGTGGGTTAATACCCATTCGGTCCCCCTGATTTTAAATACACGCAGATTCGTTTTTTCTTCAATTGGATTTAATTTCGACCCCTAATTTATTTTTGTTTTAATTAACCCTTATTATTTATATATATATATATATTTAATTATATTTTATTTATTTATAGTTCTCTTTTTTTTCATTTTTTTGCGTTATATTACATTATTTTTATATATATATATATATATATATATATATATATATATATATATTATTTTTTTTTATCTATGTTTACTTATTTACTATTTTTTTACTATATTTTCTTAACGTTATATATATTCTTACTTCATTTTATTTTATATTTCTATGATTACTATTTTTTTAGTTAATATTATGTATATTTATTTTCATTTATTTATTATTATATATTTTAGTATTTTATTATATTATACATACATTTTTATTTTTTATATGTATATTTTTTATTATTTTATTTATACTATTTATTTATTTTCATTATATTTTTAGTTTTTTTGCTCTTATTATTATTTTTCTTTTTTAAAAAAACTATTTTTTGTCCATATATTTTATCTTCATTTATTTTATTTTATTCAATTTCATTTTATTTCATCCAATTATTTTAAGTTTATTATAATTGGTTTCATTTATTCCCTTGGTTTACTCTTTAGTTTTGTTACTTTCTTTTATTATTATTATTTTCTTTTAACATCTTATTTTTAAGGGTATTTCTATAAACTCATTAAGGGTAAGTAATTCTGATCAAATTTAACTTTTAATTTAACTTGCAATTTTCTTAATCAAAGACAACTGGAAATTACGTAGTACCGAAAGGGCGGTTCAAGGGTGCTAATCCTTCCTTGACCGTAATCGACTCCCGAACCCGACACATCTTTGGAAAGATGTAGATCAGGTAAGAAATAGGGTATCGATCAACCCATTTGTTTTAAATAAATGATCGGTGGCGACTCCAACCCATATTTTTCAAGTCAAAGCCCAATTCTGGGGCCCAACCGAAAGACGGTTGCGACACAAGGAAAGATTTTGGACACTTAGGAGAGAATTAGGTTTGACTAACCTATCTTCACTTAGTGTTTAAAATAATTTTAGCACTTTTAAGACTAAATGAAAAACGCTTAGAATAGTATTTTTGATTGCATTCATTGTTATTAGTTAGGGGGAGTTTATGATTCTTGAAGAAAAATTAACTTTATGTTCAAATGTAGTTTAAGGATTAATTTGATTGATTAAACATAATTAATTTTTGATATATGAGTTGCCAATACCACTTGAGAAGATTAATTTAGCATTTTGAGTGTTTAAAATACATATTTTTTTAATTATAGGGCAGAGGGAATCGATACCCTTGAAGGGGAACCGATTCCCCCTTTGAATGGGAACCGATTCCCCCCAGGGGAATCGATACCCCATGGGGTTCTGGTTTTTACGGACATAACACCCTATTTTTCTCAAACCTCTTTTCTATCTTAAACGTCGTTCATCCTCTCTTTCTCTCTAAATCTCCATTTTTTCCAAAATCATCAAATACAAGTCGGAATTAGTTCTTTCTTCAACTTCTAATCCTTGCAAACAACATCACATTCTCATAAAATCCAAATTTTCAAGGTAATATTTCAAAATCCTCTATTTCATTGATTTTTGAACTTAGGACTAGTTTTGATTAGTTCTAAGATGAACATTACATCGGGCATTGGTTATATGATGATTTTACAACCAATTTCGTCAAAAACACTAAATTTTTCTTTTAATTTCGAAATAAAAAAAATCAAGAATTGTTGTTTTAATTGATGTTTTTGATTCAATTATGTTGTTTTTCATAAAAACTATGCATATTATGATTTTCAAACATTATTTTCCAAATAGTTTTTCAAAACATTGCTTTAGGATTTGGTTTAGAGAACCTTGAAATATTGAGGACTCATTTAAGTTTTGGGTTTGATTATATTGCATACATGTGTTTAAATTTGTAGGTTACATATTCTATTCTGATTCTTAAACCATGTCAAATCCTAAACGACCTAAGACATTGTCGAGTCGCTCAAGTCAAAACCGACCTCTTCTTCCTCCACCCAATCCAAATAACCCAAATATGACCATTCTGAACTCTTGTTTCACGTACCTGGTCATAGACAAAATCTATATCATAGGTACCATACTTGTTTTGAGTCATACAAAATTCGGGAAGAACGTATCCCTTCGATTCAAGCTATAGAATATATGGACTTTCAATAACTTCCTACTCTTAAATCTTAGAAGTTTGATAAACTCTTTAAACTCAAACCTTTGGCTTATCATCAATTAGTCAGCATTTTTCTATTCCAATGTGGTATATGTCCAAAACGAGCGCCGATATGAAATTATAGGAATTCGGTCCTATCTTTTAAGACAATTCATTTTTAAAGACTCCGGCACAATCGAACCTATTTTGGACTAGATAACTCAGGTTTAATGAAAAAGAGACTGTGGATTCACCCTATAAGTCTAAGGATAGTGAGAGTACCCTAAGAAATCATCGTGATAGATTTCTTCATTATTTGATCTCTTGGTGGTGTAGACCATCCGGAGGTAGGTACTCCTCCCTTAATAACATAGATATATGGTGCATATACTGTATCCAACATAAAAAGAATATTAATCTGCCATAGATCATCTTTAGTCAGTTTCCATAAACACTATTTCTTCCAAGAATATAGAAACCTTGGTTTATGGTTGTCTCCTTAGTAATTTGTTTATCAAACGCGGTCTTAGGGTCACTTCTGATATTCCTATCCCTCTTTAAAACCAAATCAATCTTACTTCCTTGAAGAAAGCAAGATGGAAAAAGGATAAGGAAATGGGCCAATGGATTTATCATCCCTATCTCAAAACTTTGAATTGTGAAACATTTTGAAGTTCATGGATTGTTTTATTTTGGATGTTTGAATTTATATATTTGGTTTAGTTAAATTTATTGCATCATTTACATCATGTTAGATATATGACCAATTTTTCCATGTCACATTGTTTATGAATATTGATTATTAAACTAATGGCTAACGTTTCTCTTGATTGTGATCTTAGCAGCTTAAACTATATATAATCAATTGGCTAAATGATTTCAAAAACCTTGTTTAAAATCTTTTATGAGTCTTTTTGATTTAACAAAAAGGGGGAGAAGTGTTAAATGTTTTAAATGGGAGAAGTGTTAAAGTAAGGGGGAGTAATTTTTCAAAAACGTCGTTTTTGATTTTAAAATCTTAAAATTACTAAAATGTTTTGTTATATCAAAAAGGGGGAGATTGTTGAAAATATTTTGATATTTCGATATAACAAATTAAGTTAAATGAATTTTAAGATTTTCCAAAAAGATTTTCTAAGTATATTCCATATAATTATTCGAATATCAAAATATTACTCTAAATCTTTTAACTGTCATTTTTAATCCTTACTCAAGTGTAAAATTAAGTTTTAATCTTAAAATAATCTCAAAACAATTTTACAAAATATTTCAAACCATTTCAAAGCCAAAAATTCCAGATTGGTCAGAGGGAACCGATTCCCCCTGAATGGTTTGGCTCCGAGAATTCCAGTATGCTCGGAGGGAACCGATTCCCCCCAGGGGGTACCGATTCCCCCCACTGTTCAACGGTCAAAATATTTGAATTTTACACTTAGGGAACCGTTCCCCATTAGGGGTACCGATTCCCCCCACGCTCTAAGTAGATATATTAATTGTTTTCACACTAAAACGCTATATTATCTTCACTAATCATCCCCAACGTTCAGAAGTGATTCAAGGTGTATTTAAGCAAGCTTAGAAGCCATTGATCAACAACAAGAAACATCAAGCAACTAGAATCAAGAGAGAATCAAAGAGAAATCATCAAACCTCAAGTTTGAGCATTTCAAGCCTATTTTTCATTCAATATTCATTTTTCTTTCAAGATAACTTATTGTGCTCAATTGTATTCATTCTTGAGTGTTTTTTTTTTTTGTTCTAGAATTGTGCAAACAATCTACCTTGTGAGGATTTCCTTGTAAGTTTGTAAATTTGTATTGTTCTTTTTGGGAGAGAGTGTTCTCAAGAATTTGGGGTATAATTCAGGGTTTGTAAGGTTACTCTTTGTCCTCAAAAGAAAGACAAATTAGTGAATTTGTGGAAAATCCTTAGTGTGGATAGCTAAGGTAGTGGACGTAGACTTTGGTTGAGAAAGTCGAACCACTCTAAATTGTTATGCAAATTTCTTTCAATTTTCTGCAAAAGTTTCCACCAAAATGTAATTTCCAATTCACCCCCCTCTTGGCCATATTCGTCAATCGATTAACTCAACAAAGTAACACTTTATAACTCCTCATTTTGGTGAACAACCTTTGTTCAAGTCATCTCATGACTTATCCAAATATTTAACCTCTAGGTTTCTAATCCTATTAGAATAACCTAGTTAATTTATTACCAATATTTCAACCGGTGAATATCACTTGCTTATTTTTCGCATTTAACCAAGATAGATTTATGCCAATGCTTTGGCAAAGCCCACACAATATCGATCGAAGCCTTAACAAGGGTAAATATTGGACGGTTAAGTTAACTTAGATTATAAAGAAGGATTTGTGTAATTATCTCATCATTGTTCGTTTTAATATAAGCCCCTTATTGCTCTCATCACTATTCATTTTTATTATATCATTTGATGCATTGTATACATAACAAATATAACAATAAATAAGATGCAATGGTTATAGCCCAAAACAATGACTAAGGTGGCCCATCCCAAGCTAATGGGAGAATCAAGAACCCTAAAGCGTAAGACTTCTATATGGGTATCTTCTCGCCATTCTTCTACTCCTTGTGAATTTTCATAGGTTTATAATTTTAAAAGAAACTCATTTTACATACGAGGGAGTAAGATGAGATACAACAGAGACATAGAAAGGCACGACTCGCAGACCGTATTTCAAATTAAACCATTATAAAGTGAACAAGGGCTATAACCATGCATGTCAAACACCGTGCAAAACAATCATATCATATATATATACATGTTCTTACGCCTTTGTTAATAAAATAATATAAGCCTTCTATTTGTACTACTGATGAGGGGTCAAAGGGGGGAAGCCCCTTGCGGGGTCTAAGGGAAGAGCCCCTAACGTGCATCGGCCATCGCGGTACGGTCGGTGGGATATTTTGAAAAATAGTACTTCGTTTCTATTGAAAAACCTCACGATTTGATAACACTTATCAACAAAATCGTGCTTTCGGTAGTTCCACTGCCAAACGCGATCTGCTATCGCACTCCCACGGATCATCATGTTAACAATTGACATATGGATTTCATAAAATCCTTGAAGTAACAAATAGATCGAAAAACAAATTAATAAAATTAACATATTAATCGTCACGGTTATCGATTCAAACAATGATATCATGCATATTTGTCGAAAGCGATAAAACTAGAACATGCATCTCATACATATCGCATCATCCAAGAATTTAACCGAATTCATATCACACAAGTGGCTTTGATAGCACTGTTGGGACCGTTGGCGCACCCTATAGTACAACATAAATAAAACTTGACGGTCTCACCAGCAATCCAAGTACGAAAAATCGAAATCGGGAGGAAGGGATGCGAATACTTACAGTGGGTTTCTTGAAAAATAGCAAGGACATCAGTGAATACTGGTGGTGTAGATCGGTTTGAATCATAAGCCTCCACGAAATCACATCTCGACCTCTACTCAGTTCACCCGATTGAGAGCAATATTTGTTTTCCCCAAAACTATTTTGAGAGAAAATGGATGAAGGTTTATCTGTTGTTAAAAATGGCTGCTAGACCTAACACACCCTTTTATATCCATTACCCTAACATCTTAGGGTTTTCAAAGTCATTTTTAATTAAAAATAAAATATTATTTAATTAATTCAATTTAAAAACTTATTTATTTATTCTGAATTATATATATCAATTAAAAGAGTTGTAATCTAAATTACATTCTTTTAATGCTTACTTACTATATTCGGGATAATTAAAATCATATGTATATCAAATATACATATCATAACTCTAGATATATTTTAGTAACATACAACAAATTGTACATTTTTGCTCATTTCAATCATAGGGTGTGACCCTGTAGGTTCTTGTAAAATTAGTAGTAATTATTAGAACAATTCTAATATTACATACAATGAGTGACATCTAGTAATATATCATTGTCACCTAAGTTAAAAGAAATTATGATTCGACATATCATCTTCGTGATTAACTTTTTTATGTATTACATCTTTTTGTCCTTTATATCTAGAATAGGCACAAGTCTTAGAATAGTCACACTTGTATAGTCCATCTATTGTTTCTTAATATCTAGAGTAGGCTATAATTAACGAATATGATATCACATATCAACTTATTCGAGCATGGCCATGCATTTCTAGTCTCACTCAATCAAGTGGTCTGTGATATATTTCCTATTATGTAGGAAGGACAAATTCTATCTTAACCATATACACCCCACTACATATATCGAAATATATTCAATAACAGTCTTTATAGTGCAACCAGTTATGGAGCATGTTTAATTGTATCAAAAATACAAGAATATAAGTTGGGATGACATTGATCTCAAGTCTGAGGATCATACATATAGTCATCACCATGAGCAATGTTATGACCGTTACATAATAATCCAAGACATATGCTCATGACAGGTCAATCCAATACATTGGTCTCTAACAATATAATCATGTGTCAATTCTGACATCTCTATGTCAATGACAACCCCTTTGTTGAGTTAATCGATTGACAGAATCAGCCAAGAGGGGGGTGAATTGGCAATTAAAATTTTGTGGAAGCTTTTGCAGAAATTTGAAAGTAATTGCACAGCGATTTAGAGTGGTTTGACTTTATCAACCAAAGTCTACGTCCACTACCTTATCTATCCACACTAAGGATTTTCCAACATATTCACTAATTTGTTCTTTCTTTTGAGGCCAAAGAGATAACCTTACAACTCCCTCAAGAATATACCCCAATTCTTGAGAACACTCTTTTCTCAAAGAGAATATTACAAATTTGCAAACTCACAAGAAAAACCTCACAAGACAAATATGTTTGCAGAATTCTAGAACAAAGAAAGAACACTCAAGAATAAATACAATTGAGCATAATAAGTGTTCTTGAAAGAAAAATGAACATTGAATGAAAAATAGGCTTGAAATGCTCAAACTTGAGGTTTGATACTTTCTCTTTGATTCTCTCTTGATTCTAGTTGCTTGATGTTTCTTGTTATTGATCAATGGCTTCTAAGTTTGCTTAAAACACCTTGAATCACTTCTGAACGTTAGGGATCATTAATGAAGTTATTGTAGCCGTTTATGTGTGAAAACAATAAATATTTCTACTTGGAGTGTGGGGGGAATCGATACCCCTGATGGGGAATCGGTTCCTTAAGTGTAAAATTCAAATATTTTTGACCGTTGAACACTGGGGGGAATCGATACCCCTGGGGGGGAATCGGTTCCCTCCGAGCATACTGGAATTTTCAGAGCCAAACCATTCAGGGGGAATCGGTTTCCTCTGAGCAATCTGGAATTTTTGGCTTTGAAATGGTTCGAAATATTTTGTAAAATCGTTTTGAAATTATTTTAAGATTAAAACTTAATTTTACACTTGAGTAAGGATTTAAAATAAACTTTGAAATACTTTGAGTAATATTTTGATATTCGGTTTAAATATCGAATATGCTTAGAAAAATCATTTTTCAAAATTAAAATTCTTTTAATTTAATTTGTTACATCGAAACATCAAAATGTTTTCAACAATCTCACCCTTTTTGATATAACAAAACATTTTAAGATTTTCTAATTTCAAAATGAATTTTGATTTTGAAAAATACTACTCCCCCTTACTTTAACACTACTCCTCAGAAACGCTTTTATCTCCCCCTTTTTGTTAAATCAAAAAGACTCGTAAAAGATTTTAAACAAGGTTTTGAAATCATTTAGCCAATTGATTATAAATATAAATAGCTTAAACTGCTAACAACACAATCAAAAGAGAGGTTAGCCATTAGTTTCATAAACAATATTCATAAACATGTAATGGATAATTGGTCATATATGTTTAAAGATGCAAAATAAGCATGAAATTCAAATCAAATATATTAAACATAAGTTCGAACAACCAAAAATAAACAATCCAAATGCATTCAAAATGTTTTAACAATAATGCAAATATCGAAGTTCAATCCAAACAAGCAAAGCAAAGATTAAAGTTCAAGCATCCGTAGGAGGATCGGGAGGTGGGAAATAAGCTCGCATAGCTGCCATTCATGAGTGAGTTCATTAATACGAGCGTTGGTTGCCTCATTGTTTGCACGCATCTCCCATAGAATTTCCAATTGTTGAGCTTCCATAGTCGAGAAGTGAGATTCTATGGAAGTGAAGCGAGAATCCAAGGATGCATAACGGAAATCAAATGTCTCCATGAATGATTGAAAATATGGAGGCACATGATCTTCTTGCTGAGCTTGTTCCTTGTGTTGTTCCGACTCATCGTTAGCTTCATCAATATCTTGCATTAATTGTTCAAGTTCGGGATCGTCGTCATCTGCTGGAGGAGCTCGTGAAGAACTAGCTCCCGGAGTATCTTCAGAAGATCGAACCATTCATCGGTGTCCTTATTCTTTATCCATCCCGCTCTCGTTAAGGAAAGAAGATTAATTTTTTTCTTAAGAGGAAAGACGTCATCTAGACTTACTCTAAGCCCGGCTTTAGAAAATAGATTACTTAGAATGCAACCATAAACTAGAGAGGAACAAAGTTTCTTATTTGGTACTAAGTTTACGGTTTCAACGATTTCAGTAAAAATAATCTCAGGAAGATTTATTTTAATACTGTTTTGGAAACAATGTAACCACCAAAGATCTAAAGCACGAAGAGGAGAGTAACAACCTCGGATGGTCGAAACCACCAAGAAATCATTAGATGAAGAAAATGATCATGAAGATCTAAGACACTCGCACTATCCCTTCTTTTATAACGAGAACCTAAAAGCTATTTTTTATTTGATATACCATCATTATCTAATCCTAATTCATTAGCTATGTAAGCCGAGTCAAGATGGATGAATTGTCCTAGGAGATAGGAACAAACTGCTATGGTTTTGGTTTGAGCTCGGTTTTTAATACAAACAACATTATAATAGAATATGCAAACAAGTTGATGGTAAACTATAGGTTCAAGGTCATAAAGTTTATCAAATTTCCACTCTTGTAAAATAGGAAGATATCTAAAATCGATATCTATCATAGCTTAACGAGAAGGGATACGTTCTTCTCTAATTTTGTAAGAGTCAAAATATTGATAATACCAAACACGATGATTTCTAGGACCAGGATGATTGAAGCACGAGTTTTGGATAGTCATATTAGGATCAACAGGATTAGGAATAGGAATTTCAGGAATAGGAGGATTTGGAGGTGGGTTGGATTGACGGTTTGAGCGACTAGATGATGACCTAGCACGTTTAGGATTGGACATGATTTAGGAAATCAGAATAGAATGGATAACCTGCAATTTAGAAAACACATGTATGCAATTCAATCAATCCCAAAACTCAATTGAGTTCTCAATATTTCAAGGTTCTCTAAACTAATCCTAATGGGCAAAGTTTTCGAAAAACTTATTGAAAAATAAGGTTTTGAAAATCAATATATGTATAGTTTTTATAACAACAACTTAATTCAATCAAAACACAATAATTTGATTTTTTTATATTTCAAAAATTTTAAAAAAATTGGAAGATTCTTGTTTTTTTGATGAAATTAGTTGTAAAATCTAGTTTCTAATCACTAAGCAATCAATGCCCGATCACTATTTCTATCTAGAACTAATTAAAACTATTCCTATGTTCAAAATCAATGAAATAGAGAGTTTAGAAAAATTTACCTTGAAAGATGAGATTGATGGATTTTGATGTTGTTTGCATGAGTTTAATGATGTTAGCAGGTTTAGGAGATGATATTTGAAGATAATTCCGATTAAAAATGTTGTTTTGAGGCAAAGTGGAGATAGGAAGAGAGTAGAGAGTGGAAACGGTGGCAAGAGAAGAGAATTTTGGGTTTTAACATTTGGGAGTTCTGCCCGATTTAAAATCCAAAACCCCAGGGGGTATCGATTCCCCTAGGGGGAATCAGTTCCCCTTCAAGGGGGAATCGATTCCCTCTGCCCTATAATTAAAAATCTGTATTTTAAACACTCAAAATGTTAAATTAATCTTCTCTAGTGGTATTGGCAACTCATATATCAAAAATTAATTATGTTCAATCAATCAAATTAATTCTTAAACTACATTTGAACATAAAGTTCATTTTTCATCAAGAATCATAAACTCCCCCTAACTAATAGCAATGAATGTAATCAAAAATTACTATTATAAGCATTTTTCATTTAGTCTTAAAAGTGCTAAAAATTATTTTAAACACTAAGTGAAGATAGGTCAGTTAAACTTAATTCTCTCCTAAGTGTCCAAAAACGTTCCTTGTCTAAAGGTTTTGTAAAGATATCCGCTAATTGATCCAAAGTATTAACAAATTCTAGAACTATATATTCCTTAGTGACATGGTCTCTAATGAAGTGATGTCTTATTTCAATGTGCTTAGTTCTAGAGTGTTGGATGGGATTTTTAGTGAGACAAATAGCACTAGTATTGTCACACTTGATAGGAATGGTACCTACTTCAATTCCTTAATCAAAAAGTTATTGTTTCATCCATCAAACTTGTGCACAACAACTACCAGGTGAAATGTATTCGGCTTCAGTGGTAGATAATGCAACACAATTTTGTTTCTTTGAAAACCAAGAAATCAATATATTTCCAAGGAATTGGCAAGTACCGGAGGTGCTTTTCCTAACTAATTTGCATCCTCCATAATCGCATAAGAAAGGGCATGCAAGCTAGAGCTAGAGTCTCTAGGATACCAAAGTCCTAAACTAGGAGTGTCCTTATGGTATCTATAGATTCTCTTAACAGCTAGTAAATGTGATTCCTTAGGGCATGATTAAAATCTAGCACATAAGCAAACACTAAACATAATGTTCGGTTTACTTTCAGTTAGATAAAGTAGAGATCCAATCATTGACCTATATAATTTAACATCTACATATTTACCTCCTTCATCTAAGTCAAGCTTTGTTGAAGAGCTCATTGGAGTGTCCTGAGGTTTGCCATTTTCCAGTCCAAACTTCTTGAGCATATCTTTGACGTACTTAGCTTGATTGATGAAGATGCCATCTTTTCTTTGCTTGATTTGGAGTCCCAAGAAAAATGAGAGCTCCCCCATCATGCTCATCTCAAACTCACTTTGCATTAGCTTAGAAAATTCTTGGCAAAGAACATCATTAGTAGAACCAAATATTATATCATCAACATAAATTTGAACTACTAATAAATCTTTACCTTTATGCTTTAAAAACAATGTAGTGTCAACCTTCCCTTTTGAAAAACCCTTTTCAATTAAAATATTTGACAATTTTTCATACCAAGCTCTAGGAGCTTGTTTTTAACAATAAAGCGTTTTTTCAATTTAAGAACATGATCCAAAAATTTTGAATCTTCAAAACCTGGAGGTTGTTCCAAATACACTTCTTCTTTTATAAAACCATTTAAAAATGAACTTTTAACATCCATTTGATATAGTTTAAATTCATGAAAACATGCAAATGCTAATAACATGCTAATTGCTTCCATCCTAGCTACGGGAGCGTATGTTTCATCATAGTCTATGCCCTCTTCTTAAGTATACCCTTGAGCAACAAGTCTAGCCTTGTTTCTCACTATATTACCACTCTCATCAAGCTTATTCCTAAATACCCATCTAGTACCTACAGTAGATTTATTACTAGGCCTTTCAACTAATGTCCATACTTTACTTCTCTCAAATTGATTTAATTCTTCTTGCATAGCTATAATCCAATGTTCATCATTTAATGCTTCTTTAATATTCTTAGGCTCAATGCATGAAATAAATGCAACAAAATTACAAATATTTCTAAGAGAAGATCGAGTTGTTACCCCTTTTGATGGATCACCTATAATCTCACCATCCTTGACATAGTTGTACTCTCTTGGATAGATACTTCCCTTTCTTCAATGGTTGGATTATCAAGAGGATCATGAGTTTCCTCATCTTTCGTTTCTTCCTTTGATGATGATTCTCCAACGTTGTATCTAACGTCATTTGTATTTATAATACCTACATCATCATTCATACAGGAATCCTTCCTCATAAGGGGATTATCATCGAAAACAACATGTATAGAATCTTCTACAACTAAAGTTCTTTTATTAAATACTCGATAAGCTTTAGAATTTAAGGAATAACCCAGAAAAATTCCTTCATCACTTTTAGCATCAAATTTGCCAAGGTTTTCTTTACCATTGTTCAAAACAAAACATTTACATCCAAAAGGATGAAAATAGCTAATGTTAAGCTTTTATTTTGAAATTTTCATATGGAGTTTTCTTTAAAATTGGCCTAATCATTACTCTATTTATAACATAACAAGAGGTATTTGTGGGTTCTGCCCAAAAATATTTTGGGAAATTATTTTCACAAAGCATGGTTCTAGCCATTTCTTCTAAAGTTCGTTTTTTCCTCTCAACAACTCCATTTTGTTGAGGGGTTCTAGGTGCTGAAAAATTATGGCTAATACCATTAGAATTACAAAACTTAATAAATCCAAGATTTTCAAATTCAGTGCCATGATCACTCCTAACACTAGTTATAGAGTAACCTTTTTCATTTTGGATTATTTTTGAAAATGTGATGAAATGTTCTAATGCTTCATCTTTAGTACTTAAAAATAGAACCCAAGTATATCTAGAATAGTCATCTAGCAAGATAAATGCATATTGTTTTCCACCTAAGCTAGTAGTTCTAGTTGGCCCAAAAAGATCTATATGGATCAATTGTAATACTCTACTAGTTGATACGTCATTAATGGATTTAAAAGAAACTTGCTTTTGTTTTCCTTTAGCACAAGCATCACAGATTTTATCATTATCCTTTGCAACTAGGCATAAATTAGTCATTTCTATAGAGTCTAAATGCACCATGTATATGTTTCCTATTCTATGACCAACAAGCATAATCCTATTAGATGCAATGTCAATGACTTTACAACCATTAGTTTCAAATATGACATTGAATCCCTTATCACATAATTGACTAATACTCAAGAGATTATGCTTTAATCCATTCACATATAACACATTTTTAATTTGTATGGAAGAGGTATTACCTATTGTACCTATACCTTCAATGTGACCTTTTGAATCATCACCAAAAGTCACTTCTCCTCCATTTTTGGCGTTAAGCTCTATGAACCGGTTTTTGTCCCCGGTCATGTGTCTCGAGCATCCAATATCAAGGTACCATGAATTTAGATTTATTTCCGTGCCTTGTAGCAATGCTCCTTTTCCTGCAAACATAGATTAATTTTTAATTTTTGGTACCCAAATTCTTTTGGGTCCATATTTATTAGTTTCCAAAATCCTAGTCCCCTTGGGTATCCATTTGTGTAGGATATCCTTATCTTTAGTAGTAATGAGCTCTTTAGGAACCCATATACTTCTAACGATTTTTCCATTAAAGGTTCTTTGGGGACCTCTATGATTGTAGTTTTTAAAACTTTTTCTAACAAAGTTGGATTTTGAATTTTATCCATTTTCAAAACGTTTGTTCCAACTTTATCAAAAGAAGCTTTAAGATCATCAATTTTCTTTTGATGATCATCATTGACCTTTGAAAGTAAATTTTGCAAATCCAAATTTTTCTTTTCAAACTCTTCTAGTTTGATTTGCAAATCATTTATTTTACTTTCAAGATCGTTGTTGGTTTTGGATATGAGTTTATTTTCATTTTTCAATTTTGAAATATCAATTTTATATTTTAAAAACAATTTCTCATAATCCGAAGCCAACCCATTATATTCCTCTAATAACTCATCATAGGATAAATCATCAAAATCAGATGAGTTAGAGGTTACCTTAGAATCTTCCCCGAATGCCATCAAGCACAAGTTTGCTACTTCTTGTTCCTCTTCATTGGAACCTTCTTCATCGCTCCATGTAGCCACATGAGCCTTGTGCTTATTCTTTGATTGACCATTTCTCTTCAATTGTGGGTAATCATATTTGACATGCCCCAGCTTTTTGCATTCATAGAAAATGATTGGGTCTTTCTCTTTTGGTCATTTTTTAGGCCTTCATTTCGTTTGAATTTTCTTCCTCGGTAAGGTCTCATCATTTTTCTGAACTGTTTGGCAAACAATGCCATTTCCTCGTCATCGTCATCTTCATCCGAATCACTCTCATCTTTTGTGGATTTGAGAGCAACTCCAATGTTTTTCTTCTTCTCCTTCTCCTTTGGTGTCTCTTCAATCTTATCAAGGTCCGCCTGATCTTCAAGCTTCATTTCATGAGTGAGGAGTGAATCGATTATCTCTTCAAGAGTTAAGGATGTTAGGTCCTTAGACTCAATGATTGTCGTCTTCTTTGATTGCCATGATTTTGAAAGGGAGTAAACTAACTTCCTCACAAGCTTTTATTTAAAATGATCTCTCCATATGATTTGAGACCATTGACAATCGTTAAGAATCTATCTGTCATAGCTTTGATATCTTCATTTGGTTTCATCCTGAAATTTTCATAGCAATGCGTTAGAATACTAATTTTAGATTTCTTTACCTCATCGGTACCTTTATGAGTGACTTAAAGTTTGTCCCATATTTCTTTGGTGGTTGTATAAGATGAAACTCTTTCGTATTCATCTGGTCTAAGAGCACAAAATATGATATGGATGACTTTGGAGTTGAGTTGGAATATTTTTGTCTCTCCTTCACTCCACAATCTTGGATGAGTGAGAGGCTTGATGTATCCTTCTTCTACAACATTCCATGCTCCCATGTCACTTGCTTGAATGAAGTACATCATCCTATTTTTTCAATAGGCATAGTTAGCCCCATTGAAGAAAAGAGGCTTGTTGACGGGTATCGAATCGAGACCGGAGTCAAAGCTTGAAGTAGAGGCCATTGATGACTTTGATTATCAATGAAACTCTTCCCGAATCGACTCAAGAGGCGATTAAACCTTCAAATGAGTTAGGCTCTGATGCAATTTTGAGTTAATCGATTGACGGAATCGGCAAGAGGGGGTGAATTGGCAATTAAAATTTTATGGAAGCTTTTACAGAAAATTGAAAGTAATTGCACAGCGATTTAGAGTGGTTCGACTTTATCAACCAAAGTCTACGTCCACTACCTTAGCTATCCACACTAAGGATTTTCACAAATTCACTAATTTTTTCTTTCTTTTGAGGCCAAAGAGATAACCTTACAACTCCCTCAAGAATATACCCCAATTCTTGAGAACACTCTTTTGTCAAAGAGAATATTACAAATTTGCAAACTCACAAGAAAAACCTCACAAGGAAAATATGTTTGCACAATTCTAGAACAAAGAAAGAATACTCAAGAATAAATACAATTGAGCACAATAAGTGTTCTTGAAAGCAAAATTAATATTGAATGAAAAATAGGCTTGAAATGCTCAAACTTGAGGTTTGATGCTTTCTCTTTGATTCTCTTGATTCTAGTTGCTTGAGGTTTCTTGTTATTGATCAATGCTTCTAAGTTTGTTTAAATATAGCTTGAATCACTTCTGAATGTTGGGGATCATTAATGAAGTTATTGTAGCCGTTTAAGTGTGAAAATAATAAATATTTCTGCTTGGAGAGTGGGGGGAATCGGTACCCCTGATGGGGAATCGGTTCCCTAAGTGTAAAATTCAAATATTTTGACCATTGAATAGTGGGGGAATCGGTACCCCTGGGGGGAATCAGTTCCCTCCGAGCATATTGGAATTTTCGGAGCCAAACCATTCAGGGGGAATCGGTACCCCCTTGGGGGGGAATCGGTTCCCTCTGAGCAATCTGGAATTTTTGGCTTTGAAATGGTTAGAAATATTTTGTAAAATCGTTTTAAAATTATTTTAAGATTAAAACTTAATTTTACACTTGAGTAAGGGTTTAAAATGAACTTTGAAATACTTTGAGTAATATTTTGATATTCGGTTTAATATATCGAATATGCTTAGAAAAATCATTTTTCAAAATTAAAATTCTTTTAATTTAATTTATTATATCGAAACATCAAAATGTTTTCAACACCCTTGTCATCAATCAATAACATGTTAGTATTAAGCGTATTATTATTATTCATGCCCATAATAATACTTCACTATGGATATTTTAATAATGTTATTATATGGATTTTATTATCTTTCAGTTTATGTTAAACACAGACACATAACTGAAAATAATAGTGGCAATGCCTTTATTCAATAAAATCGGTAATTAAATATATTATTACAATCATCATATGATTGGTCTTTGGGCATACTCTAACAATTAGTCCACCATTTTGCATGCATAAAATTCTTTAGAAGTATCCCAATAGTAGCTCAACTAAACATCAGCGAAGATTAAATCCAATCATGAACGAAGTGGTTAGAAAGGAGATTATCAAATAATTGGATGATGAAATTATATATCCAATTTCGAATAGCAATTAGGTTAGTCGTGTACAATACGTTCCAGAGAAAGGCGACATTATTATGGTGACAAATGATAAAAATTAATTAGTTCCGAAAAGAACTAGTACTGTTTGGAGGATATGTATAGACTATAAGAAGCTTAACAAAGCAACAAGGAAAGATCACCTTCTATTGTCATTCATAGACCAAATTCTAGATCGACTTACGATAATTCTTTTTATTGTTTCTTGGATGGATATAGTGGTTACAATCAAATTGCTATATCTATAGTGTACCATGAGAAAACAATGTTCACATGTTTGTATGTTACCTTTTCTTTTCGTAGAGTTCCATTTGGGTTATGTAATGTTCTAACGACATTTCAATGTTTTATGATAGCCATTTTTTTCGATATGATTGAAGTCTATCTTGAGGTTTTTATGAATGATTTTTCAATTTTTGGGAAAGACTTTGAGAAGTGTTTGAACAATTTGGTTGTAGTTTTTAGGAGATGTAAGGAGCCATATTTAGTTTTGAATTGGAAAAAATGTCACTTTATGGTCACAAAGGTATAGTGCTAAGGCACCAAATTTTTGGCCGCAACATTGAAGTAGATAAAGCAAAAAAGGAAGGTTATTGAAAAATTGCCACCTCCAAGTAATATGAAGGTAATTCGAAGCTTTCTTGGTCATGCTGGTTTCTATAGAAAATTTATCAAGGATTTTTCTCAAATTACTAAGCCATTATGTTCATTAGTGGAGAAAAACAAGATATTGTCATTGATGAAGAATTGCTTAAATATTTTAACATAATTAAGATGAAGCCAATAAATACCCCTGTTATAACAGTACCAAATTGGAATTTGTCCTTTGAATTAATGTGTGATTCTTCTAAGCTCGCCGTAGGAGTAGTGTTGGGGTAACAAAAAGATAAAATGTTTCACGTGACACATTATGCAACTAGGCCATTAAATGAAACCCAGGTTAACTACACTGCAATTGAAAATAGTTGCTTGTTGTAGTGTTTGCTTTTGATAAATTTTGTTCATATCTTGTGGGTACGAAAGTGATTGTCTATACTGATCACTCAATGTTGAAGCATTTATTTACCAAGAAGGATATAAAATCTTGTTTGATTTGATTGGTTCTTTTACTCCAGGAATTTGATATTGAGATTTGAGATAAGAAGGGATCTAAACATCAAGTGGAAAATCCCTTATCCAGGTTAGAATATGGCGCGATGATGTTAGCATTTTAGCAATTCTAGATGACTTTCCTAATGAACATTATATAGTCGCTACAGCATTACCGTGGTATGCTGATTTTGTCAACTATCTAGTTAATGGGATGATGCCACCCAATCTTAATTATCAAAGCCAAAGGAAATTTATGAGGGATGTAAAGCAATACCATTACAAGGATTTGTATTTATTCAAGCAATGTAATGATCAACTTATGCTGCGATGTATTCTCAATGTGACAACAAAGCAATTTACAAAATTGTCACAGTGCCTGTGTGGAGGACATTTTGGTGGTATGCGCACAACAGTGAAAGTGCTTCAGTGTGGATATTATTGGCCATCATTTTTTAAAGACGATAATGAATTTGTAAAGCATTGTGATCACTACCCATGAATAGGAAATATTTCTTCACGAAATGAAATGCTAATGTAACCTATTCTGGAGATCAAGCTATTTGGCGTATAGGGATTAGATTTTATGGGTCCCTATCCATTTTCCAATGGCACACTCTTTATTCTAGTAATTATAGATTATGTATCCAAATGGGTGGAAGCTTTAGAATTGCCAAACAACAATGCTAAAGTAGTTATGTGATTCTTGCACAAAACATTTTCATTTGTTTTGAAACTCCTCGTTATTTTATCAGTGATGAAGGGTCCCAATTTATAGATATGGAATGAAGCATAAGATTGCTACAACATATCATCCACAGTCTAATGGCCAAGTCGAGGTGTATAACCGAGAAATCAAGAAATTTCTTAAGAATATGGTGAACCCTTCTAGAAAAGAATGGTCACAACATCTTGAAAAAGCATTATGGGCTTATAGGACCATTTACAATACTCCATTAAGGATGTCCCCTTATCGTCTTGTTTATGGAAAAGCTTGTCATTTACCTGTGGAGTTAGAGCATAAAGCTATATGGGCATTAAAGAGGTTGAACTTTGATCTAGATATTGCAGACAAAAAACGAATACTAGAGCTTAATGATTTGGAGGAGCTTCGAAATAATGCATATGAGACTTCATACTTTTACAAAGAAAAGATTAAAAAGTAGCATGATCAAAATATTTTGCCAAGGGAACTCATTGTTGGACAACAAGTGTTGTTATTTAATTTTAGACTAAAGTTATTCCCTGAGAAATCGCATTCTCGTTGGTTAGGCCCTTTCAAAGTTCTTGAAGTTTTCCCTTATGGTGCAGTCTTACTAAAGAATTTAGTGGATGGAAACATATTTAAAGTCAATGATCAACGTTTAAAGAATTATTGTCAGCAACAAAGCCCTATAATTGCTTCAATCACACTAAGCGATCCCCATCTTTTTATATTTATTTCTACAATTTTGAATAGGTTAATTCTTTTGAAATTTATTTTTGTGTCCTTATTTCCATTATTTCTTTTTGCACATATATTTTGATTTTGATAATTATCAGTCAGTTATTTCATGTTGCACAACTCTTCCCATTATGGTGTACATCCATCATTGTACTGGAGCCACAACAATACAAGGATAACAAAATATTTTTGACGATAAAACTCAGTATGAGCTGTCCACTATTTACCCCTCTTTCATTTTTCATTGTCCACTATACCCAATCATAACTGCCCATTTAAACTCTACCCTATCCCTCTACCCTTGAATTTTAAATTTTAAAATTTGTTATCCGCTCTTTCACGTAAGCCATTTACTCTCATTTACTTTACCTTCATTTTCTTCACTAGTCTAAAACCATTCTTATCCTCTCTTTCATTTTTCTCATCTCTCTACAAACCACCATGGCACATAAAAAGAAGCCATATGGTGGTACGCCTACTATGCCTCCTATTATATCTACATTGTTGAAAGTTTCCCTATTGGAGGAAGTCATATCTTCATGGATAACGAACAACGACAGTGTTATGTAGAAGAATTTGATGGCTGATATTTTTTTATGAGCAAGGTTTCGATTTAACTACATAGGATGAGCCTTAAATCTTTGATTATATTTCTCAAATGATTACACAGCGAGGTTGGGGTAAGCTTTGTGAACATCTTGGCGACATCAACCTACATATAGTTTGGGAATTTTACAGCAATCTCACTAACCAGACCAAGTGATTAGTCTTTGTTCATGAAAAGTTGGTCCATTGGTGGGCAAAACCAATCAACAAATTGTTGGGTATCGCCAAGGAGCCATACAAACATTTGGAATTTGTAGAAAATATAATTGAGGAAGATGTGGAGCAAGTAGGATGTGATGTTTCCTTCTGCGTCATTCTTGTAGGAATCAACAACTAGAATTTGAACCATAAAGCAATTAGATCTCCATCGAGATGCAAGGGTGTGGTTTATTTTCCTTAGAACTCTTTTAATGCCAACCATGCACTTTTCCACAATTACTAAGGATCGAATCTTGCTTCTTCACTCTATTCTATTAGGGAGAACAATTGATATTGGTAAAATCATTTCTGCTGAAATATTTACTTGTGCTCAGAATACTCTAGGCTTTTTGTATTTTTCATCGTTAATCACTATATTGTGCTATCAAGCACAAGTGGTTACTTTTTCTTCTAATAATATTATAGATAATCAGAACCCAATCACTCATGTTGTTGTGATGAGGCAAACACTGTTGAAGGAATGGCTAGACCCTAATAAAGTACATGGAGAGCCTTCCACTCTATTACCATAGCACAACTCCCGAGAGTGGACGATCGAACTTTGGAATATCTGAAAATGTCTATAGCATCTATAAGTGCTAAACAGGATCAAATGATGGCATTGTTGAGCCATTCTTTTCAGAATCAATCCCAAATGCACAAAACCCAAGTTTAAATATTGGAAGTATGGATACTAAAGGGATCTAATGACCAAAACTATATTTGCCAAGTTATTTACATAGGCTAAAGCACTATTCCCTATCTTTTCAATGAAGATCTTGGAAGACTTGAGGCAGTCAGCCATGCCTGATATTGGCCATAGCTCAGCTAACACTGAGAGTGCGAATGTTGCACATCAAGGTGGTTAATAAGAAGCACTGCCCATGGATACCAAGTCAATGGAAGGTGAAGAGGAGGTCCAGGGTGAAGAAGAACAAGGAGATAGTGAAAAGAAAGATGAGTAAGATAAATCTACTGAATTTTTGCCTATGGATGTAGAAATTCAAGAAGATGAAGAGCATGTGAGCAGCGAGCTGCAAGAGAAGGCCAAAGATATAGTCGGTGCTCCAGCAGAGCATGTTGCATCTTAGTTACTAATTTTGAATGAAACCACAGCTGAAGTAGAATCCAGTGTTGTTGATGAATCAATAGTAGATGCAGCGATGGTGATACATAATGTTATCACTGCTATCGGGAAAACAGTTGTTGCAAGTCAATTAGAGAGCATTCCTGTCGCACGGGTTACCGGAGCTAATAGACCAGAACTAGAATCGGAGAAAAAGTTGGATGTGTAGCTTGAATAACTTCAGCCTCTGATGTTGTTGTGACAAAGGTCACGACAACGTCGGCCAATCAAAAGAGGAAGAGCTCGGTAAAGGCAAAAATAATAGCAAAACGTCTATGCCCAAATGTTCTTAGTCCGTGAAACCCCACTTAGGGGAGTCTTATTTCCCTGTCTCATATTTTACTTTATTTTTTTCTCGTTTTGTTGTTCATATTCCATGAATTAGGGATAATGCATCCCTTAGGTTTAGGGGTCTGTTGTTAGGTTAAATGTTGCATTTAAATGTTGTTAGGTTTGGGGGGTGTTGTTAGGTTTGGGGGTAATGCCATAGGTTAATTTTGAAGACATTAATGAAGTTGTTAAGGCAATTTTAATGTTACCCAATGATGAATATTAATTGAGATGAAATGTTATAGGAAATGTTGTATAATCTTTTTGAAATAAGGACCCCTAGAATTTTTAACACTTAGGTGTACATTCTCAATACTTAGAGAATTTATAAATTTTCAAGATGTAAATATATTATCTTTATTATATGTTATAGTAATTATTTCATCTAAAGAGAGAGAGAAATCATAAGGAATAAGATGGGTAATGCTGGTAATAGCTCCAACATAGTCTTAGGGAATAAGTTGGGTAATGGTGGTAATAGCTCCAAAATAGTGAGAGAAATAAGTCTCAATTCCAACATTGGTGAAGAAATGTTGCTCTAGAATTGAATACCTTAAATATATTTGGTGTGAATTTCTCTAACTTAGCAAAGTATTGATTGGATATACCTAAATTACACACACTACACTCTGAGGATTCCGGTTTTGATGAGATAAAATTGTATTTCCTTATTTGAGATTACATATATGCTTCATAGCATCAGTTGAGGGCTGAAAAAGAAACTTTTCTGCTTAGTTAATTTTTAAAGTTATTATGTGGCATTTCTATTAGAATAGATATTTCATGCATGTTTTGCTTGAGGACAAGCAAACACTTAGGTTTGAGAGTTTGATAACTCTCTGAAAGAGTTATTTTTAGTAGCAGTTTCTATCCAGGTTTAGTTTGAACTTGAGCATGTTTAGTAGAATTTTATGATTAAATTTACTTAATTTTATACATTTTGCATGAGAGCATCATTATGGGTTATGAAGGGCTAAAATTTATTTTTGCTGCTGAAAACTGTTAAACTAATGTCATAGCATTGCAGAAAATGTTGAGCGGATGTTGCAGCGGTCGTCTAAGCACCAGACGGTTAGGAGAATCTTTTGGAATGGGATAGTTGGCTAGGGTAGATGTAATTTAGCTGGATATCACCTTAAACATAGACATCTTTTATTTTGAGATCTAATTCTCATCCAAGCTATAAAAGGGGAGTAATTGAGCACAGAAAGTGTGATGATCGAGAGCCTTTCCAAGTACCCAAATTTCCACATTAAATCTTCAAACACCATGGAAGCCTAAGCCCACTACCAGGAATTGCTGCAGCATAAGAGAATCTTGTTGATTAGCATCAACAATAAGTGGATCATTGTTCAAGGACTTTTATTGAAAGAGAGTGATTTGAATGTTTAAGCATTTGTTGGATGATATTGTGAATTTCTTATTAGATGTTTATGTTGATAATTATTTTATGAGCTTGGTACTTTATGATTGTAAGTAGAAATACTTATAATTAAATATATATTATTTTTGATTAATTCTAAATATAGTTTCAGTTGATTTGCTATATACTTTTGTGAGCATTGGTGCTGGTGAGTAGCATAGTGTGCGTTAAAAAGTATGCAATCAATTTATTAGCACTGTTAATATTTTGAACCTTTAATTGATGAAAGTGGTTAAAGTAATTCAAAAGGTTTTAATCAATGATGATCACATAAATTGAGTGTACATTGTTTGCATGAGATCTGAAGTTCATAATATTTTATCATTTGATTTGATAGATGAATAAGTTCTTTCTGGAATATTGTATCATTAAATGGTGTTTTTCCTTATTAATTTTATTATCTTGTATTAGTGACTCTTATACTTGACATATCTTATTTTAACAAACTCTAATGATAACAATCTGCTCATTGTGGGTTCGACATTCGTAGCATCAATTGCTATCACTTTATTACTTAAGCGATACATATACTTGTTTTAAATTATATAGCATCTTACGTAGCATCAACAACCCTAGATTTTCAAAAAAAAATCATTTTCTTTTCAAAAACATTGAATGGTATCATAAATAAAACATAAATAATTGCTATAAAATATTTTACAAAACTGGAGCTTCGTGACACATAATTTAAAAACCAACTTAATACATAATCTAACTTTAATAAACCTAAGTAAGGTTCTATGAATACATATGCCCACTAACGCTATAGTATAATACTCTGTCGGAGATACTGGAAGTCCTGTTGCGACGGTGCTCCATGAACTGCCCAAGCTATCGACCTGCAAATGAAAATATCCGAACGCTGAGCTTACAAAGTCTACCAATATAATGGCTAATCTAGAGCAACATAAGGATTTCATAAACTTAAGCTTGCTAAAGACTTGGTACTAAGCAGTAAATGCATGCATAACCTAAATCAAGTGCTACCTACTTAAGGCTTTACTGCTCTTGTTGGAACTGTCGACACACCCTATGACACAGCTGACAATTAATTGGAGGCTTTCACCAGTAATCCAAATATTAATTACCAGAATTAAGATGAAGAGATGCAAAATTTCACCTTGGGTTCCTTGAAAAACAAAAAGATAGCAGTAGTCGCAAATAATCAAATCGTAAGCCTCCACGAAAACTATCTCAGCCTCTACTATGTTCAGCCAGTTGAAACGTTGAGAGTAAATTTCTTATCTCAAAACTGTTTTGATATATTTTGTCTAAAATAGCTTGAACAACTTCTAGAGCTATCTTAACCTTTTAAATCAGTTTCCCTAACTATTAGGGTTTTTTAATTATGAATTAATTAAATTCGAATTTAATTATTATGAATTAAAATATTCCAAATTAATAAACATTAAAATAATTGTAATCATAATTACATTATTTTAATATTCATTATTTTCGAGATAATTAATAAGTATATCAAATATATATTAACTTTAATTATATTCTACATACACGTAGAATAAGTTGTACATTTAAAATCCATATAATATTTGCTTATTTAACCCTAGGGGGTGACCCTGTAGGTTTTGTAACATTAATAGTAATCTTTAGAACCTTTCTAATATTACAAACAATGAGTGACATCTAGGAAGATATCATTGTCACCTATGCTACAAGAAGTCCATATCCGATATAACATCTTCATGACTAACTCTTTTATGCATTCTGTCCTTTTGTCATTTATATCTAGAATAGGTACAAGCCTTGAAATAGTTACACTTGTATAGCCCATCTATTATTTCTTGGTATCTAGAGTAGACTACAAGAAACGAATAATTTGTGATATCTCATATCAACTTATTCGAGCATGGCTATGCATTTCTAGTCTCACTCAATCAAGTGGCCTGTGATATATTTCATATTACGTAGGAAGGACAAATCCTATTTTGATCATTCACACCACACTACATATGTTGTGATATGTTCAATATCAATCTTTATAGTGCAACCAGTTACGGAGCACATTTAACTGTATCAAAACATAAAATAATATATGTTGAGATTGTAATGATCTCAAATCTGAGAATCAAACATACAATCATCACCATGAGCAATGTTGTGACTTTCACATAATAATCCGAGGCATATGCCCATAGTGGGTCATTCCAATATGTCGTTCTCTAATAATATATACATGCAATGATTCAAACATCTCTATGTCAAGGACAACTCATTGTCATCAATGAATGACATGTTAGCCTTAAATGTATTATTATTGTCCATGCCCATGGCAATACTAAACTAAGGATATTTAATAACTGAAATAAATAATGGCAATGCCTTTATTCCAAAAACATTGGTAAATAAAAGTATCATTACAATCAACTCATGATTGGTCTTTGGGAATACTCTAACAGCTCTATCATTGAAGTAGGACTCTCACGCTTCCATTAATCCTTTGCTAAGGACCTCGCCATTAGTACACCTCTAAAGGGTATCTAACCCTATTGCCTGAACTGCTACGCATTATCTATATATGAACCTGATATACTGTGCATTATCTAAATGCAAACGTGACTAGTATTTTGTCTCACACAACTCTAAGACGCTAGTTACTAAGGGAAACCTAGTGTCACATAGCATCAATGCAATTCCCACAAAACGTAATAAATGATCTCATGGTCCTCACATAGCCATCAGGTATATCACTGAGGGGAACTCAGTGTCACATAGCATCGGTAAAATTCTCGTGCAACACCCAAAAGTTTTGGTTAGTGACAAAAATGTAAAATTTGAAAGTTTAGTAGCTAAAGTATAAAGTTTGGAAAAGTTTAAAGACTAAAAAATAATTTTCAAAAGTTTAAGGACCAAAAGTGTACTTTTAAAAGTTATGTGTTTTGACCCCATAAATGAATAATTCACCCCCAAGAATGACGTTTTTGTGGGAATCAGACTTTTGATCCAAAATTTATGTTCAAAGCTGTAAAGTGTTAAAGTCCGGTAAAATTAGATAAATCAGATCGAAAAAAAGTTGAGAAAATTTTGAAGAATATTAAATTATGCTTATAAATATTATTTCCACATTTTTACATGATGGAAAATAATATGGACCATTGGATTTACGAATTTATTTCCATGATCAATTTGGACCGTTGAATGAAAATGACAACATTGAAATTCTTGGAAAGTTGCATGAATAAAGTTATCAAGGGTATAATATTTTGTTTACCTTTGACTTTGGAAGATGATAACCAACATTCGGGTTGGTATGGATGTAATTATTAAGTTTCATTAATGGTAAAATTTTCATTTCCCAATTAAATGAATTTTAAATTCATTTAAGCTTAATAAATGACAAATTAACATGGAATTAAGTAGAAATTTCATCAAAATAAAGCCTTCTTCAACCTTCATTTCATTCAACTCATAAAATAGGTAAGAGAAATTTGATTTTTATTTTTGAGCAATTTCCTTTAGATTTTGTATCGAACTGTGAAATAAAAAATTATAATATTCGAAGAGCCCTATTATTTGGTACCATTATTGCATGCTAATCTTGCTTGAATGTTAAGTTCCCAAATTTTAGGGTTTAAGATCATGTTATGGTTTTATGCACTGATGATGGATTTTTAGGTTGTTGAGGTTGTAGAATCATTTCCAAGCTTGTTTGATTATCAAAACCACCTAGAAATGCTATATTGATTTTTAGCCTAAACCCTAAACTAGGGTAGTTTATTATTTGATGAAATTGATTTAGGGTTTTGATTGTAGAGATTTTAAAATGTTTAGTAGAGGTAGATTTCATGTTCGAGTCAAATGGAAATTAAGTGAAATCACAAAACCCTATCCCCTTAATATTCGTCCTAAGCATTTGGTAGTGAGAGAAATAATGGAAAAATTATGTATGAGATGGAAATGATGTAGGAAGAATTCTACAAGCCTTAGAAAAAATTTGGGGCCAATTTGTAATTTTGAGAAAGTTGGGAGACTTATTTGATAATTTTGAAAAGTTATGGGGTTGATGTATAATTATTCAATACATGAAGTACTATGTTGGAAATTAATGTTAGAGTGATGAATTTGGCGTTAGAATGTGAAATACTATTTTGGGAAGTTGTCAAAGTTTGAGTAATAAATGGAAAATATTGAGAAAGTTATTGACTTAAGTGGTAATAATGGAATTTTAGGTATTGTGCTAGAAATTTGGTGATGTAAATTTAATTAAGTTGTTTGAGGCCTGAATTGAAGTAGAAGGGAAAAGGACTACATAGAATAAAATGAAAAAGTTGAGATGAATTCTAAAAGAACTCATAATTAGTCGTTAAAATGGAAAGTTGAAAAAGGTTATGTGAAGTTTGGGTGAATTTGGATAAAAAGGGACTTGAATGGTCAACTTGAAGTGTTAAAGTCAATATTTATGTTGTGGCATGGAATTAGTATCAAATGAACATCGAAAGATTTTCATGAATTTATTTTCTATTGTGTGCCTATGCTAGTGAGATTATAACATGTGGTATGAAATGTTCATGTTTTGTAAATGATGTTCATTTAGATTGTGTGCTTGGAATCAAGATCAAACAAAATTAAAGCTAAGGAGAAGCGTAAGGATGAAATGTGAATTTCTAAGGAAAGTTGTAAGCTAAGGACTCCATGTGAGTGCATATTTAAATTGTATTTATAATATCGTGCAAACATTGGCTTGCGATGAGCCAGTGACAGAATTATTATGGTAAGAAGCAACTCCTAAATTTTTAGAAATTTTGTGATTCATATATATATGTTCATTTGGTATACAAATAGAATTAGTGAATATGCTGAAAATATAAGTTAGTGAAATCTGCCTAGATTTGTGTTCTAACAGTAAGTTTAGAAAGTCACTATAAATTCTATAGAAATGATTAGGGGATGATTTTTATGCGGTAGATTTGTATATCAATCTCGTTTTGTTAAGAACAAACAACTACTGATTTTAAGAAGTATACAAAAATATATGCATTTTAATTAAGAATAGGTCAGAAAACAGGGTAGCAGATTCTGATCAAAACAACTTATGTAAGTCAACTTTGAAAATTCACTATAAGTTGTGTAAAAAGAATGAGTGCCTTATATGGTTAGATTCATATTCGAGTCTAGTTTCCATTAGTATAAACTAAATAATTTTTAAGTTTGTTAATTAATACAAAATAATATTTCTTTAAAGTAACTCAAACACACAACATATGAAACTTGTCATAAATTATGTTTTCATATTACTCATATATTATATGTTATTATAAATGTTTGAAATGAGTCAACTTTATTACATTTGGCATGATAGTTAAGATTATTTATTTCATGATGAATATGGTGTGTTCATGTTCAAGAAAGGTAATTGATGATGATTGTGATATATAAATGTTATGCGGAAAGGAAATGTCTAGGGTATGAATTGCTCATTATATTATGATATGAAAAGTCATATATGTTGATATATTAATATACTTGATATTTGATAACGTATAATAATTAATGGAAAGACCTATGGTTTGTTGCATTGAGAGTCATAGGTATAATGGGCATGTCATGAGGTGGAGTGATTATGATTTTGTATATTCGTGTACATTATGTATGGCACCGTTGGTGCATAAAATATGGTTGCACTTGGAGTGCATCTTATGAGAAGTAATGATAAGCACCGTGACGTGCTTATTACGCACACTTATCTGACTCACGTACCATGTGTTCTCATAAATATGCATTCAGATATGAATTTGAAAATAAGCTACGAATATGGAATTAAGTATGAATCTGAAATAAGTCATGAGTCTAGAAACAACTTTTGAATATGATAATGAGTGATGAAGTGTGAATGTACATGTTATGAAAATGAAATGTGAAAGTGAATATGAAAGTGAAAGTTGAAAATGAGATATGACAGTTTTATATTGTATATGAATGAAAAAGAATATGATATGACTATTATGCATGATATTGTGTATCATGGCTTTGACATGACTATTATGTATGATATTGTTTATCATGGTTTTAATAAAATCATGAGATGATGATTTTCATGTCTTTGATGAGGAAAAATGGATTTAATAAATAGGTTTGGATATTTAATGATTTTATTGGAATTTAAATTATTTTTTAAATTGTTATGATATTATTAATTTTATATAAGTGAATACGTTGTTAAGTGGTTTGATATTTATATCACTTTAGTTTGTTTATAATGCCTAACTAAGTGTATACTTAGCGTGTGATGATTTTACGCGTAGGTAAAGAATAGCAAGTGAAGTAAGGAGCTGAGTGTGCATCAATTAATAAAGAGAAGTTATAGGTATCAGTAATGACATCCTACTAATTTAAAATTTCTAGATGGAATATATACGAATAAGAAAAGTCTAAGATATGTTATTATGGATATAAATATGAATTTAAGTTTTGTGTTTTAGATAAAAAATATATATTTTGATAGAGTACATAAATATTTTAAATTAGACAGTAATAAGACATATTATCTTATGATATAAGCAGTATAGAACTGTCTAGTTGTTTCTTGAAACTGATATTGATTTGGAGGCCTAAATACTATAATATAATTTTAGGTGATTAAATTATCTATTGAATGGATTAAATTGGATAAATTTTAAAAGTTCAAAATTTTACTGGATTTTCAACCTTAAAATGTATGTAAAGATGTGTGACAGCTTTGACTCGTATTCAGGTATGTATACGGGTTAAAGGTATTACATTTATTGGTGTCAGAGCTGCAGGTTTAGCCGATTCTAGGCCTAAACCGAGCATATTTAAGTCGAAAAGTGTATACACTGACATTATGTTTATGTGAATTGATTGAAGCAACTCCTTACTAACGAAAGTGGATAAGTACAGTACATGTATAAAATGTCTGAAATAGAAGGTTTAAGGTAAATAATCAAATAAAAGGTTCGAGAATAGGAAGATGGTGATAATAATATAGTTAATTATAATCTTCCTGATTAAGATGATTAAGATGATGCACTGACACAATAGGAAGTGCCAATGTAACACTAAGAAACTCTTGTTCATCTACAAGTACCACTTTGAACAAAAAAAATGATATTCTAATAGAATAGACCCTAAGTGATATATGCACGACTAACACTTTAGGCCAGAGTGCGAGGGTAAGTAGTATTTTCAGACAGTAACTATTTGTTAAAGGTTTAAAGTGTTGAGTCTTGACAGACTTGATAGAATTACATTTCGAATGTAATTTTTGGTATGGATTGGTTGCTTCCTACCATGTCATAATGAATTATCGCTTAAAGTGATTGATTGGAAGAACTCGAAAGGTTCTGAGATTATAACAGTAAGTAAATCTGTTAATTGATTTGATTTTAAAGTAACTGCCAAGAAGTTATTGCTATAAAGTTGTTAAGTCTTCTTAATCAATATGAAGGACATGCATAATTTCAAGGTTAAGATGGAATATATTCCAACAAATTGAGAGTATTAATATATGTTTCTATAAGAATTATATGGATTACCTCCAAATTAAGATGTAAGATACAAAAAGGAGATGTTACCAGGCACTACATTTATTTCTATAGCCTTGTATTGAGTGGCTTTAGCTGAACCAAGAGAATTAAAGGCATAGTTATTAGGACTGTTAAGATTCAATATTTACAAGACCAAGTGTGTCATCTGGGACACACCAATGTTAATTATGAAAATGAAAGACGTGTCCATGCAATTACATATGGATTATTAACTGTCAAAATAAGAAAAAAAATAAAGAATAAGTATCTTTTCTCGATAATTAATGATCTTTTGATCATTTAAAAAGGTGTATTGATGTTTTCTAAGATTCATTTCCGATATGGATATTATCAGTTAAAGATCTAGGAAGATATTTTTTAAGATAGTTTTCAGAACTCAGTATGGACACTACGAGTTTACGATAATTTCAGTTGGTTTAACGAATGCTCATATGGCATTTATGTATTTGATAAATTGATTATTTCAGTTATACCTTGATTAAATGGTTCTAGTATTTATGATAAGTTGGTTTTTTTAAGACTAAGAAAGAATACGATGCATATTTTTTTGCATGATTCTCTCAACTTCTTAAGAGAAAAAGTTGTATGTTAAGTTGACAAAGTATAAATTTTGATTGCCTGAAATTGCATTCCTTGACCAGGTGGTCTTATAAGAATAGATAAGAATAGACATCAAGAAAGTACAAGCTATAGTCGAATGATAAATTTTAATGAGTGTTTTCAAGATTCAAAGTTTCTTAGGACTTGTTGGTTACTATTGAATTGATGGTTCATAAAGAACTTTTCAATGAATGTCTCCCATCTGACTAAAATATTGAGAAAAGATGTGTCATTCATTTAGATTGATAAGTGACAAGGAATTTCAAGACATTAAAGAGAATATTGGCAGACGTCCAATGTCAGTGCAATCCAATCTTGAAAGGATTGTGTGATTTATAGTGGTGCGCCTCATAATGGTTTGGGGATGTGTACTCATGTAAGAGGAAAAAAGTATAGCTTATGCTCTATATAATTAAAAATCATGAAGGAAATTATCTGACTTATGAGCTTGAGATAGCAAGAGTTATGTTCATCTCATAAATATAACGCCACTATCTATATGGTGAGCGATACTATATTTACATCGATCGCAAAGGCTGAAAGTATGTATTAACTTGAATGAGTGAAACATAATGGAAACTGATTAAATTCCTTAAAGAATGATGATGTGCCTATATATTACACTCAAGAAAGGCTAATGTGGTGGTTGATATAATAAGATCAAAAGAGAATTTTGTTCTGGGAGTTTCGAATACGTAATTATCTTTAAAGAAAGATGGTGTTTTGATCGTAGAGTTAAAGTTAAAGCCTATGTTGCTAGATCGAGTAAAGGATCTTCAAAGAAATGATGAAAAGTTCTTGTCAAAGATTGAACAAGTGGAAAAAGTTTAAACCAAAGACTTTGAAGTTGAGTCAGATGGATGTTTGTATTATTGAGTAAAAAGTCAAACTAGTGGCATGCATGGAAAGAATCATCACCGAGTTTGTTTCTAAATGAGTGATATGTCGACAAGTTAAAGTAGAGCATTAAGTGCCTTCTGGATTATTGTAATTGATTTCCAAACCTTAGTGCGAATAGAAATGAGTTACAATGGACTTTGTAATGGTTAAAGATTATTTAAGATAATCTCAAGATACCCGCAGATCTACAAAAGATATATTCATATTTGAAAAGAAAAGAGATATTCTATTAATATGGTGATAAGTGTTCTTAAAGTATCGATCAGACAATTCTCATGTTATCACACCGGAGAATATTAGATTCAGTTATAATTTGACTTATGAAATCAGTACTTGTTAAATTTCATTAGAGAAACTAAAAGTTAGAAAAGCTATTTGGAATAAAGAACAAGATATGAAAGAACAATATCTTCATCTATTTACATCATGTACGAATTAAAAATTTTAAGACGAATTTTCTTAAGGGGAAATTGAAAAACCTCAAGAAAGTTTAGTAGACAAAGTATAGATTTTGGAAACGTTTAGGGAATAAAAAGGTAATTTTCAAAAGTTTAGAGACCAAAAGTATAATTTTCAAAAGTTAGGTGTTTTGACCCCATAAATGAATAGTTCACCCCCAAGAGTGACTTTTTCGTGGAAATCATATTTTTGATCCGAAATTTATGTTAAAAGCTATAAATTGTTAAAGTCCTATAAAATTCTGTAAATCGGATCGAACATAAATTTTGAGAAAATTTGAAGGATATTAAATTAAGCTAAGAAATATATTTACATATTTTAAAATGATGAAAAATATATGGATCATTGGATTTGAGAATTTATTTCCATGTTCAATTTAAACCGTTTAATGAAAATTGCAAGATTGAAATTCTTGGAAAGTTGCATTGATAAAGTTGTCAAGGGTATAATATTTTGTTCATCTTCGACTTTGGAAGATGATAACCAACATGTTTCTTGGTATGGATGTAATTATCAAGTTTCATTAATGGTAAAATTGTCATTTCCCAATTAAATGAATTTTAAATTAATTTAAGCTTAATAAATGAAAAATTAACATGAAATTAAATATAAGTTTCATCAAAATAAGGCCTTGTTCAACTTCCATTTCGTGCTTCTCATAACCTAGGTAAGAGAAATTTTATTTTTCATTTTTGAGCAATTTGCTTTAGATTTTGGATGGAACCGTGAAATATAAATTATTCTATTCGAAAGGCTCTATCATTTGGTATCATTATTGCTTGCTAATATTGCTTAAAAGTTAAGTTCCTAAATTTTAGGGTTTATGTTCAAGATAGGGTTCTATGAACTAATGATGGATTTTGAGGTTGTTGAGGCTGTAGAATCATTTCCAAGCTTGTTTGATGATCAAAATACCTAGAAATGCTATATTGATTTTCAGCCTAAGTACTAAATTAGAAGAAGTTTGTGATTTTATGAAATTAATTTAGGGGTTTGAGTGTATAGGTTTTAAAATGTTTAATAGAGTTTCATTTCATGCTCGAATCAAATTGAGATCAAGTGAAAACATGAAACCCTGCCCCTTTAATACTCACCTAAGCATTTGGCAGTGAGAAAATTATGTATGGGTTGGAAATGATGCAGAAATGATTCTACAAGCCTTAGAAAAACATTTTGGGACTAATTTGCAATTTTAATAAAGTTGGGGACTTATTCGGTTGTAATACCCCAAAATTTTGGTTATTGAACAAAATGTAAATTATGAAAGTTTAGTGGCCAAAGTATAAAATTTGTAAAAGTTTAAAAATAAAAAAATGTAATATTTTAAAAGTTTAGGGACCAAAGTGTAATTTCCAAAAGTTATGTATTTTTGCTCCATAAATGAATATTTCAACCCAAGAATGACATTTTGGTGAGAACCAGATTTTGATCCTGAATTTATGTTTAAAACCTAAAAAGTGTTGAAGTTCTGTAAAATTCGGTAAATCATATTGAATAGAAATTTTTGGAAAAATTTTAAAATGATAAATTAAGCTTAGAAATATTATTTCCACATGTTAAAATGATGGGAAATAATATGGACCAGTAGATTTGAGAATTTATTTCCATGCTCAATTTGGATTGTTGGATGAAAAATGACAAGATTGAAATTTTGAAAAGATTCCTTGGGCAAAGTTATAAAGGGTTTGTTCATCTTTGAGTTTATAAAAATGATAGGATTTAAGTGGCTTGGTATGAATGTAATTATAAGGATACATTAATGGTTAATTAGTCATTGCTCAATTAAGTGTCGATACTCTACTTGCAGTATCAATACCCTAGAGTAAAGTATCGATATCGGTACCAAAAATACTTATGTTAAGAAAATGGGCCTCAGTATCAATACTGTCACCCTGAGTATCGATAATGCAGGGGCAGTATCAATACTCCCCTTGGAAGTATCTATACTTCATCCTGAAATCCCTAATTTTAGCCACAATTAAAGCAATATCGATATTATTCCTCCTATATCGATTCTTAAACCCTAAATTGATTTATTTAGTCTTAGAAGTCACTCAAAAATCATCTTAAAAATCTTGGTTTGGTTTCTAAACTTGTTTCGAAGCTTTATTAAGTTAATTAGAGTCTTAAGGTGTCATAAAAACACTTCCTTAGCACCTAAAACATGATTTGATCATGATTTCAAACATAAACCCTAATATGCTCAAGTACACAATCCTTCGCAAAATATTTGAAATTTATGAAAGATTAATACTCCAAAGGAATAGAAATACATTACCTTGATGTTTAAATCCTGAAATGAACCTCCTTTAGGCTAGCATGCATTTTTATTTTAGAACTTTGTTGATTTTTCCAATCTTTTTCCTCTATCCAAATAAAGAAAATGATTTCCTAATACAAAATTGAAATAAGGATGATTATGGACAAATTTTGAAGCTTAGGGGAGCATGGAAGAACCCCAAACACTTATCTTGAATTTTTGCCTTATATATGTAGAAAGAAAATGAAGGAAGAGAAGAGAAATGAAGAATAAAAGGTATGAAGATGAAACCCACGCCCAAACACTAATAAAAAACCCCAAAATTTTTGCTTGATTTCCTTTGATGGTATAATTACACTTTTAGTCCTTGGTATTTTAACTCATAATAAAAAATCCCCTTTTAAGGCTAATTAGGCCTAAATCCAAACACAATTAAGGCCAACGACTTTACTTATGAATTTCACATGGTCCGATTATCTCTTGGGTAAACCTGAAACTACTAGCCCATAATTTAGAATGTTACAGATAGGCCACCAAACCAACTCTTTTTACAATCTCATGTGGGCCGATGAATCTTGGGCTAAATTTTCTTTTACATCCAAAGAATAATACTTTGAAAAATACCTAGTCACTAACTTGATATTCAATCTCTTTTCTCTTTAAATTTGAATAAGACTTTTGTCGATCGATGACTATCTTAAGATTATCTGAATCATATTTACCTTATCTTCCACTTCCTTAATCAGATAAAGGCCTACAATGTTCTGATCCTTAAGCTCATACCAATTTACAGGTGTCTGACATTTTCTCCCATATAAACATCATAGGGAGCCATCTTGATGCTTGCTTGATAACTATTGTTATAAGTAAATTCCACTAAAGTAAGTATTTTTCCCATTACACTTTGAATTCAATTACACATGCCCTTAGCATATCTTTCAAAATCTGAATAATTCTCTCTGATTGTCCATCTGTTTGAGGGTGAAAAGCATTGTTAAAGTTAATTTGAGTACCCAATACTTTATCCAAAGAATTCTAGAATCTTTAATTGAATGTTAGATCTCTGTCGGATACTATCGACACAGGTACTCCATGAAGTTGAACAATTTTCTTAATGTACAACTCAACATACTTATCCACAGAATAATCAGTTTGGACGGGAATGAAGTGCACTGCTTGGTCAATCTGTCCGCAATCACCAAAATTGAATCTTTTTATTGGGCATTAAAGGTAGACCCATCACAAAATCCATTGTAACTCTTTCTCACTTTTATTGAGGAATAGAAATATGTTGCAATAATCTCGAGGGTATTTGATGCTCTAATTTAAATTGCTGACATTTCAGATATTTTGAAACATACTCAGTTATAGTCTTTTTCATGCCTGGCCACCAATACTTGCTCTTGATATCTTGATACATATTGTTTCTAGCAGGTTGTATAGTCAAAGGACTACAATGTGCCTCGGTGAGAAGTGCTTTCTTTAATTCCTCATCATTTGGAATATACATTTTTCCTCGACAGTATAAGCATATGTTAGACTTAACTTCTAAGTCCATGGTTTCACCTTTTTCACTTGTTCAACCTTTGACAAACACTTTTCATCATTTTTAAGATCCTTTATTCAATCCAATAGTGTAGGTTTTAACTTTAATTTTGCAATTAGATTGCCATCCTCTTTAATCGATAATCGATCATCTAAGGATCTTAAGGAAAAAAATGTCTTTCGACTCAATGCGTTGGCTACCACATTAGCCTTCCCGAATGGTAGTCAATGGCCACATCATAGTCTTTAATAAGATCAATCCATCTTCTCTGCCTTAAATAAAACTCTTTTTGAGTCAACAAATACTTTAGACTTTTGTGATCAATGTATATATAACATCTTTCACCATATAGGTAATGGCACCATATTTTCAAAGTGAATACCATTGTGCCATTTCTAAATCATTGGTAGGATAATTCCTCTCATGTGTCTTAAGCTACCTGAGGTATAGGCCATGACCTTTCCTTCTTGCATTAATACACATCCCAAACCAGTATGAGACACGTTGTTACAAAACTACATAGTCTCTTTCATATTTTATTTGCACTAAAGTAGGGATTATGTTAATATTCTCTTAAGTGTCTCAAATAATTCTCGAAACCTCTCAATCTTGATAAATGGAACATATTTTCTCAATAATTTAGAAAACATAGAAGAAATCACCAAGAAGTTCTTTACGAACCTTTGATAATAATCAGTAAGTCCCAAGAAACTCCGGATTTAGAAAAATTCTTTGGAGTATTCCAGTCCGCAATAGCTTGTACTTTATTGATATCTACTATGATCTCCTCTGCTAAAACTAAATGGCCAAGAAATGCCAGTTTAGACAACCGAAATTAATACTTTGACAACTTGGGTTAAAGCTTTTTAACTTGAAGAGTTTAAAGAACAATTCGAAGATGTGTCTCATGTTCTTCCTTTGTCTTACAATAAACCAAGATATCATCAATAAATACCACCACAAACTGGTCCATGTATGGATGAAATACTCGATTCATCAAATCCATAAATGTCATAAAAGCATTGGTTAATTCAGACGGATCACAACAAACTTATAATATCCTTATAGAATCCTAAAAGTCATCTCAGGAATATCTTCTTCCATAATCTTTAACTGATGATATCCTGATCAAAGATCGATCTTAGAAAATACTAATTCACCTTTTAACTGATCAAATAGATCATCGATCCTTGGGAGAGGAAACTTGTTCCTAACTGTCACCTTATTCAGCTGGTGGTAGTCTATACATAATCTCATAGACCCGTCTTTCTTTTGCACAAACAATATTAGTGCTCCCCAAGGTGACATACTCAGTCTTATAAAAGACCTAATCTAATAGTTATTGCAACTGAGCCTTTAATTCTCTTAACTCAGTCAGAGCCATTTTGTATGGAGCCATAGAAATAGAAACAGTACCAGGTAGCACTTCTATCTTAAATTTCACCTCTTGATCTATAGGTAATCCACGTAATTCTTTTAGAAACATGTAACAGTAGAAATATCTTCTAACTTAACTTCTGAAGCTTCAGAATCAACCATGTTAGCTAAGAAAGCTTGGCATCCTTGCAACAATAACTTGTTGACAATCATCGCTAAAATTAGATTAGATAGAGGATTCACCCTTTTACTAACCGCTATGATCTCAAAACCTTTCGAGTCCTTCAGAAATAATCTCTTTAAGAGACATTCCATGATGCCATATAAGGGTAATAACCAATCCATAGAGAAAATACAGGTTATAACATAATCCCTCTTTTTTTAATTAACTTAGTACTTATATAAGAGTGCGTAGAACTAGGATCAATCAATACAAATACAGGTTTCTTAATTATATAAAATGTACCTTCAATGATTTTTGGTTTATATTGATCCTCATCAATCATTATATTGTATACTTTTGTTGGTGTGTGGAACTCATGCTAAGAGGTAGTTTCTTATGCTCCCTTTGATTTTGCTTTTTCCTTTATATTTCTAAGATACGACAATAGATATCTCAGTTTGTTTTGGTCTTTATCCTAACATTAATGGGTAATCTCGGATGAAATGATCAGTTTTTTCATGTAAACCTCAAATTTTGGTTAGTGACTAAAATATAAGTTTTAAAAGTTTAGTGGCCAAAGTATGAACTTTCTAAATGCTTAAGGACCAAAAATGTAATTTTTAAAAGTTATATATTTTGTCTCATAAATGAATAGTTTATTCTAAAATTGACGTTTTCATATGAATTAGAATTTTGATTCGGGATTTGTATTTAAAGCTACAAGGTAGTAAAGTCTGATACGAATTCGGATAATCAGATCAAATCGGAATTTCACGAAATTTTAAAGGATAATAGAAAAGGGTTAAAAATATTATTTTCATAATTTAGAATAGGGAAATTTAACATGTTAAGCCGAAATTGTGAACTTTGGTAACTAAATTGCAATTTTTAAAAATTACAAAGGTTAAAGGTGGAAAATCAAATTTTGTTGGTTCATCTTTGACTTCAGAATTTTAAAATGGAAGATATTGCAATGGCAAGATGAAATTATCATGTTTCATTAAGGATAAAATGATAATTTCACATTAATTGAATTTTAATTTCAATTATATTAGAATCAAGACATGTGTATTAAGTAATAATTGTGGAAAAATCAAATAATATTCAACATCTTCTTCTTCAACCAGTTGTGACTTCCATTCAAGCTAAGGGGAGCTTTTTCATTTTATTTTTAAGCTTATTTGATTTATTTTTGGATTAAGTTACTAGATAACTAATTAATCTACTTGAAATTCTCTATCAATTGATATAATTAGTTCATGGAAGACATGTTTGCATGATGAAATTCATGATTAGGGTTCATGAAGAACATGTTGAATTTTGAAGAATTAAATGATTATTTTTATGTTATTGGTGTTGTAGATCAATTTACAAGCATGTGTGGTGATTAAAATCATCTAGAACTTGATTTGTGAAATTCGGCCACACCTAGGGTTCTTGAAAATTGGTTAAATTTGGATTGCATTTGATGTTAAGATAAATGGAATTGCATGAATTTGATCATAGAGCTTGAATTCAGGCTTGAAATTGAATGAAAATCAAGCCCTTGTGTACTAGTAAGGTTAGGCCATAGGGAAATTAAATGGGGAAAACTATTCAAAAATTTCCTATGGCCTATAATTGATATTAGATGAGTTCTTCATGCTTTAGAAGTTGATTTGGATCGCTTTCGAACATGGTCATAGAAAAAGGACTATTTTGTAAGTTTTGGAAATTATGGGACATTGAAGTATAAATGCTCAATTATGGGTGTACATTGCTGGAATTTAATGTTTAAATGCTGAATTTTAATTAGAATATTGTTTTGGATCAAATTGCAAAATTTAAAAAAGTTTGGTGGCTAATTTGAATAATGCTAGAAAGTTTAGGGATTGAATTATAAGTTTGCAAATGCGTATGTGCTAGATTGAAAATATTATTTCAAAAATTTTAGTATTGGATTTGAATTGAATAAAATAGTGAAGGACCATTTTAAGTTAATTGGAAAAGTTTGTATAAATTCTAAAAGAATTCATAAATGGTGACTAAATTGTAAGGTTTGTGAAATTGAGTGATTTGATGATGAAAATGAATATATAAGGAATTGAAGCGTCATTTTGGAAATGTTGAAGTCGTTATGGAATAGTGAAGTGATTTTATATCGAATAAGTATCAAATTATATTTTATGAATTTAATTATTGATTTTGATTATGTAAGTATAACACTAACATATACTTTGAATATTTTGTTTTATGCATGATTTTATCTAGACAAAGATAAGTCTTGTGCTCGAATCAAAAACGAAGGATCCAGTACATGATTAAAAAGAATATCATCGATAAAGGTTCGATAGTGACTCTAAGGTGAGTGCATTTCTATTTATTTAATTATACTGATTGAGGAAGACTGGCGATGAGTCAACCTCGGATATTTTTAAGAAAAAGTTTGAATCAAATTATGGAATATTTCCATAAAGTTACTGAATTTGATTCATGATTTATTTAAGGTATGAATTGTCTAATGTACCGATTTTTTATAATTGATATTTTTTCATATGATGATATCGTATTTACTGATGTTGGATATATAAATGATATGATTTTACCGTAAAGCCCATTGTATGTTGTTTGGAGAGTCGTGGGTACAATTGGCATGCCATGATGTGGAGTGATTACTGTTTACTGATATTGATATGGTACGTTCGTGTACATTAGATGTGGCATGGTTGGTCCAAATTATATGAGGCACTAACGAGTGCATATTATTGTTTACTAATAAGGCACCTAGAGTGCATATTGCACACACTCATCTGACTCACGTACTTGCATTCTCTTAGATATACATTGGGCTATGAATTGAAATGTGAACGTACTAAATATGTGATTGAATGGAAATGAATATTTATCGATTACTGTGATTTGACACTGGTTGTCATGATTTTATAAAATCATGAGATATAGGTTTTACAAGTTTACTGACGAAGAAAATGGCTTATTTGAATTCAAAGCATTTTATTTGAATAAATCATATTGGTTTGAATTATTATGTTATTTTTTATATTTTATCTCATGTCGTTTTATTTATAATGCATCACTAAGTTATACTAAGCGTTTTAGTAATTTCATGCGTAGATAAAGAAAATGAAAACAATAAGGAGGGAAATATTTGGGTACATGATCGAGCAAAATTAGATCTACCGCCAGTATCAGTATGAACATCTTTTGATTTCTCTTTGACTTATTAGTGGCATTTATATTATGTGTTTTGTTATACTGCTTGGTTAATAACATTTTAAGTTGGTCTGTATAATATAAATAATATGGACTCAGTATATCTGATAGTAGGTAAAGTAATATTTTACGTAAATAGTAGTTTATTAGAATATATTATATATGATATCGAAATGGATTTTAAATTAAGCAGTTTACTTTAAGACATAAAACAACATCAAACTGCTAAATTATTCCCTAAAACTAAAATCGATTTGAATGTTTAAATATTATATTTTGACATTACGGGATTACATTATTTTATGGAAAGTATTAAATTGGAAATTTTTTAAAGGTCCAAATTTGTACTAGTTTTCTACTATAGAAAGATTGTAAATGTAGTATGACATCTTTGGCTCATATTCGTGGACGTACACGAGTTAAGAGTGTTACATTTATTGGTATCAAACATTTAGGTTTAGCCGGTTCTCGGCCTAAATCGAGCTTATATTATGTGAAAAATATGTGTATGCCACTTGGATGTTAATATTACTGATCTGGTATGGTTATGTGATTTGATTATTAATGTGACTCCTTACTAAAGTATTTTTAAATGTGTTTACATTAGATTTCAGAAATTGATAGTTCGCCTCAAGCGATAGATAAGGAGTTTCTTGATGAAACTGGTAGTAAAAGTATTGGGTTTAATAATAACTCTCATGCTCAGTTTGATAAGAGTAATGAGCTGACATGATAAAAAAGTGTTGGTGTCGATATTAGTATTGGAAAATGTTAAGAAGAAGGTTGCATTTTAGCGAAGGAAATGGGAAAGGACCTTAGTATATCATTCCAGAAAAGGAGTTTGTAACACCTATAGCTTGTATATGTCTCGAAATACGAGCTAAAGATGTCACATCAACTTGACAAACATTCACTAAACATATATGCTTAAAAATTTCTCTTTTAAACATTTATATTTCAACTTTAATATTATTTTCCTTAAGCACGTGAAGCATAAATTAATAATCTATCATTGAAAACAAGTCCATTTTCAAGTAGCGATTAGACAGTTTCATTATACCTCGTAAACTACTTAGAACTGCCAAAACTCTGCTAAATTTTCAAACTATTTAAAACATAATAATATATGTATTCTACTCATATATAAAATATGGATATATGTGTGTGTGTCTAGTGTAGCCAAAATAAAATAGTCCTAATTTTCTATTACATACCATTTTAAAATAAGTTTGATAAATAAAACTACTATCATAACTGTATATGCAAGTAAAAGTCAAAAGTAACATCAAAGATGTCTTACTGATATTGATAGTCGATATGATTTCCAAAAGATGATCGAGAGGCTTCTCACAGTACGTCATACTCTTTATCTGAATCTACGCATGAAAATTATCATGCGCTAAGTATAACTTAGTGGGGTAGTAGAACTCAAGGTCAGAATAAACATATAAAATGTCAAATATAAACTAAACATTCAAAAGTAAATCAAATAAAATTTTCAAATGTTCAAATCGATTGTTTCAATCTATTTCTTCGTCAGAAACCTAAAAAGAATCATCTTATGATTTTATCAAAAATATAATAATCAATATCATACAGAATAATCAAATAACATTTTTTTCTATTCATACACTTCTCAAAACTTCCATTTTTATTTTCATAACTCAAAGTATATTTAAGAGAATGCAAGGTACGTGAATCAGACGAGTGTACGCAACAAGCACTTCAGTGCTATCATCAAAATCATACTATGCACTCCAAGTGCAATCATATGGCTCGCACCAACGGTGCTATACATAATGTATACAGATGTACCAAATCAAAATCACTCCTCCTCATGGAATGTTAATTGTACCTACGACTCTCAATGCAACATACAATGGGCTTATATTTCATATTATGATCATTTAACACCAACATTTCAAATTTAAAATCATTTTTAATTCATTGCCATAAAAGCATAAAACTCTTGCAGTTCATACCTTAAATTATTCACAAAACTTCATGAAAATATTATGGAAATAATCCATAAATAAAATTACAAATCATAATTTAAAATATTATGAGGTTGACTTATCGTAAGTCGTCCTCAATCAAAATAATTAAATAAATAAAGTGCACTCACATTTTCCTCATTACCGAACCTTTTATGTGATATTCCAAATCATGTGTCTTATCTTTTTCCTTTCGGGTCGTTCTAGTCGCTAGATTTATCGTAGTCTTAGAAATAATGGTGGCTTCGGACTTGAGGGGTTTTGGACATATCCTTAGCATATCTTCAAGTATATGAATGGTTCGCTCTGATTAACCATCTATTTGAGGATGATAATTTATGTTGAAGTTCAATCGAGTTCCCAACGCTTTATGTAGAGACTTCCAAAATCTCGAAGTAAACCTCGGGTCTCTATCAGAAACTATTGAGATATGTACTCCATAAAGTCGTATTATCTCTCTGATATAGAATTCAACATACTTATCCATCGATTAATCCTCTCGTACTAGAATAAAGTGTGATGTCTTGGTTAATCTATCTACAATCACCCAGATTGTGTCTTTCTTACTAGCCGTCAAAGCTAAACCTGTCACAAAATCAATGGTAACTCTTTCCCATTTCCACTAAGGAATGAAAATAGGTTGTAACAAACCAGATGACACAAGTTTTTATGCTTTTACCTGTTGACATGTTAGACATTTGGATACAAACTTAGTTATAACCCTTTTCATGCCTGCCCGCCAATAACGACTCTTCAGATCTTGATAGACTTTATTCCCTCTTGTATGCATAGTCAAAGGACTATAATGAGCTTCAGAAAGAATATCTTTCTTTAGTTCTTCATCATCAGGGATACAAACCCAACCCCAATAATATAAACATCCATCAGACTTAACTTCAAAGTCCTTTGTTTCATCTTTCTTTACCTGCTCATTCCTTTTTAAACATTTTTTATCTTTGCTTTAAAGATCTTTGATTCAATCTAGCAGTGCATGCCATAATCTCAATTTTACAACAAGTACACCATCATTCTTCATTGATAATCGAGCATCCAAAGCTTGTAAAGCATAATATGTCTTTCAGCTAAGTGTGTCACCTACCACATTAGCCTTCCCAGGATGATAGTTAATAATCACATCATAGCCAGGAAGCTCGATCCATCTCCTTTGTATTAAATTCAATTCTTTCTGAGTGAGCAAATTGTAACCCTCTCAGACCGATACGGGTAACCCGATCCGATCTGGAGTGTCACATTAGGGCCACCGGAGCGACCCACTGTAAAAATAACAAAAAATTTAATTTTTTTATTAAAACACGTAAACTTATAAAATCTTTTATCAGTATTCAGAAATAAAATAGATTTTCAGACTCGTATATAAAATAAAATACAATTACATGCCCCCTAATTACATGTACCATACTCTGCAAACAACGCCGGAAGAACTCCTTTACTGAAGTCGATAAATGTACTGGTACAATTCTTTTAACCTAAAATGGTGAGTAATAGAGTGAGCTTTGGAAATCTCAGTAATACAGAACTACCAAATGATGCTGAAGAACATGCAGATACAGATAAACATATATTTCAATGCCGGTTCAGACATCTACAGATCTTTATACTGAGCGGAGATCCTACAGATATTTCAGGGTAACAGACAATGAACTTTCATTTTAGAGAAATATTTCAGATGACTGAGTTCAGGAGATCAGAATAGGTTATCTAGTGTGTTCCCTCAAAACCAGTGAAAAGATACCGATCTTTTAAAACATATTTTTTTTTAAATTAAAAAACCATAGTAATTTCCCCATCCCTCACGAACAAAATGTGTAAGTTCTCCATAACGATACAACCCTGTCACGAACAGTAAGGCCCTGAGCACAAAGCCAAGGAACCTGCAAGTAATCAACCCCGTCACGAACAGTAAGGCTCTCAACACAAAACTGAGGAACCTGCAGTATTCAACCCCGTCATGAACAGTAAGGCTCTCAGCGCAAAGCCGAGGAACCTGCAAGTATTCTTCCAACAACTATACCCCCAATAAAACATGTTCCATCCGTAAATGGATATAACAAAAATCAAAACATAATTCAAGTCAAGTATCATAACAAATTCAAATAAGAAATCAGATAAAATATTCATGTAATTAGGGAACACACCAGAGTTTACAGGTATTATTTAGAGGTACTATATCAGGCAGAGAAACACAGTTCTTCAATATGTCATTAGAATGTTGGAATTTAGAATCACTATTGGAAGAGTTCATTAACTGACAGAATCATCAGTTATTCAGAATGTGAATTGAGCTGATAAGGAAGAAACGAATATTCGAAACATTTACGATTTGTGTCGATTTATCAGAATATCGAACAACTCCCACAACTAATACTTATCGACTGGTCAATTCATTACCCTTCCAGGGTATTTACTCTTTAATACCAAAAATTCTTGTCCATAGATCATCTTCGAAATCATCGTTGAATAGATCTTTTAATGTCTTTATTTCATTTTCACGCTTTCACTATATCATGAAATGCTGACGTGCTTGATTTGTAGTTCATGATCCATAAGAACATTACATCATGTATGTTCATTAACGTTTCCAGACTCATCCAAATCACTTACTTAATCCTTAGTCCTTGAGGTTACTTAATTCATTTAGTCAAGTCCATTCCTGTTACTTCTGAGTTCTCTAGGGTAATCCAAACGTTTCTGCATTTCAGATACATAGTGTACTTTCGTTCAATTCAATTTGGTCTTCGTGGTTGATTTGTCTAACGAATATCCATTTCTTATTACGGAATGCGATCTAGAGTTGAGCTGCTAAGTACTTTCAAAATTATCATCGAACACACATTCAACTGATACCTATGTCGTTCAGGTATTGACATATCATTACAATTGATCGGCACACTTAAGTTATTCCATAACTTCTAAAGGTAGTCCATCACCTATGCTTATTTGGATTCCTTATTTAATCCAAGATATTTACTTAGTATAGGCTATAAGGGTATTTTGGTCATTTTGGAGTTTAATTTTATTCCATTCATTTCAGAGCTCGAGGATATCCACTCATTCGTGAGCTTGGAAATATTCTTGAGTCATTTCCATTACAGGGGTATTTTGGTCATTTTATAGATCCATTGTAGTCCAATAATTCCTTCCATCCGATATTATTATTAAATTCAAATTTATCATTTATTTCAGTCCATTCGAACAATTCTGACAAAAGAACACCCCGATAAATTATTCTTCAGGTATTTACTCGTAACTCGGATATTTTCGGGTCAAGTGCCTTCTCAGATTTTTACCAACGGAATATCAAGAATTTTTCTGCACTAAGTCAGGGTCTTAATAATCAAATCCGTACTTAATCGATTTAAGTACGAATCCTCAAAGTACTTTCTCATTCATGGTCAACTCGGACTATTTTACCTCTCAAGGGCATTTTCGTAATTTCTTAACCATATAATTTCGATATTAGCTCTTAACGAAAATAATTATTTAAAGATTCTATGGTCAATTGTTTTCCTGAACATTCTCTGATCTTGAAATTATTCCTTAACAAACTTCTAGCATCTTGCGCAAACCCTTGTTGGCGTTAAAAACTAGTTATCCAAATTTTCTAAACAAAACTATCATTTCTTATGCACATCTGTAATTATATTGGATCAATGTCTTTTTAGAGTTATTGACCAATTTCCAGGGACAATTCTTGTCATCCTACAACATAAGAGTATTTTCATAATTTTACCCTATCGCAGTATTCTCACAATTTCCCATCTAAGTACCTTTAACATTTAACCTTTGATGATATAAAATATAAGTTACAAATCCAGGGTTGATTTCTTTATCACTAATCACAAACTTGTAATTTAATTCTAACAATTCCTCAATCTCTTATATTAGTCATTCGATCTGTATTGAGTTATAGAATTTCTACCACATTCATATCGAGTGTATAAATTATTTAACTCCACAAAAGTAACCAACATTATATTATTCATGCATTTACCAATATCAACATGTTCCATAAAGCATAAAGTGGTAGTAAAATATTACCTCGTTTTTTATGTAATACTGATCGACCATAAAAATTCCATTCGAACGCCTTTGATCTTCAATTCAACTTCCAATAATTCCTCAGATACATATCAACATAAATTATATAAAAAACAGAGCTTAATTGCGTTAAACGAATCGAATCGAGTGATAAATCAGTAAAAAATAGCTTACCAAGTTCGAATTTGGCGAAACAGGCTTCGGATTCGGATTTAGGACATTGAAAGCATAAAATATGACTTTTTGAAAATTTATAATTTTCGATCAAAGTCAACGGGTTTGACTGCCAATTTCGAGGCCTTCAGGTCTAAATTTTGAAAAAAAAGACTGCGGAATCAAATTTGGAACATCAAAAAATGTCAGGATAGGTAAACTAGGTCAAAGTCAAAGGTTGTTTAATGCCCGGTCAAAGCTCGTCAAAGTTTTGGTCAACACCGGTCAACGATCAACGGGTCAACGGGTCGGGTCAACGGGTCGGGTTAACGGGTCGGGTCAGGTATACGGGTCGGGCTGGGTTGGAACCGGTCAAAACAGCCCCAAAACTGATCAAACCGGTCATTTTTTCTTCCACACTCGTAGTGGCGATGCGTGGGGGCACGTGAACAGTGTTATGGTATCGGAAAATTCCCGGAAAAATTCCTAAAAATTATTTTGAGCGATTTCGAGATACTTACAAAGCTCGGTTCACAATTTTGAATGGCAGAGAGCTCGATTTCAACAAATTGGAAACTTTGACCGCTTCACCTCCTCACGCGCCGCCCTCGATGGAGACCAATGATGACACTGTCGGACTCAGAACGATGCAAGGAACACGATGGTGCGGGAGGTGTCGTAAACGGATCATCGGATCGTCGTGAATCGACGAAAAACCAATTGAAATCGAGTTATTACCGATGATACCTCCGACTGAAATTAACGACGGACGACGATGATTCATGATGAAAGGTTTGAGGGTTTTTGTTCCTCTATCGACAACGAACACGATGGTAGTTTCGGTTTGTCGATCAACGACGGACGATGAGTAAATCGCAGTTCAAAGAGGGGTTGAGGGAAAGAGAAAAACTGGAAAAATGCCATCTGAAACACTGAGAGAGAGTTTATAATTCTCTCCTAAAGAAAAATGGTTAAACTATGAGTTTAGCCACTGAACTTTTTGCACTTCTTAAAATGGTCTGTCAACTTTGAAATTTTACAATTTAATCCTAAATTTCCTTCCAAAATTCCAATTAAATTCACCACTTTATAATTTCTTAAATTTTAACCCCTAAATTGGGGTGTTACACAAATACTTCAAACTTTTATGATCTGTATAAATATAACATCCATTTAAGTAGTGGCACCAAATCTTCAAAGTAAACACCACCACTGCTAACTCCAAATCATGAGTTGGATAAATTTGTTTATGCGTCTTTAACTATATCGAGGAAAACGCTACCACTTTACATTCCTACATTAAAACACATCCCAAACCATTATGGGATGCATCACTATGAATCACATATTCTTTGCCTAATTCTGGTAGTACTAATCTATCATAATCTTCTTAAGCGAATTGAAGCTTTCTTGGCACTTTTCAATCTAAACAAATGACACATCTTTTATGAGTAGCTTAGTTTGGACAAGCAATCATCAAGAAATTCTTCATGAATCTCCGATAATAGTTGGCTAATCCCAATAAACTTCAAACCTCATAAATATTCTTTAGTGTTTTATATTCTACTATAGCTTATACTTTCTTGGGATTTACTCTGATTTATTCAGCTAAAATCACATGGCCAAGAAAAGTAACTTCTTATAGCCATAATTCACAGTTTGATAACATGGCATAAAGCTTTTTATCCTATAATGTATTAAGTACCGTATGGAGATGCATATTACGCTTATATTTAGTCTTAGAATACACTAAAATATCATCAATGAGCATGACCATGAACTGATCCAAATACGATTAAAACACCAAATTCATCAAATCCATAAATGTTGTTGGAGAATTGGTCAATCCTAACGGCATAACTACATACTCATAATGATTGTATCGGGTCCTGAAAGCCATCTTTTGGATTTTTTCTTCTTTAATTTTTAACTGGTGATACCCTGATTGAAGATCAATATTCGAAAATACTAAAGCACCCTTGAGTTGATCAAACAGATCATTGATATTCGGAAGATGGTACTTGTTCTTTATCGTCACTTTATTCAGTTTATGATAGTCTATACACAACTGCATCTATCCATATTTCTTTTTAACAAAGAGTACCCATGCACCCCATGGAGAGACACACAGTCTAATGAAACCATGATCCAATAACTCCTACAACTGTCTTAAGCTCTCCGTTGGAGTCGATCGATAAGGGGCTATCGAAATAGGCGATGTACCCGAATAAAATATCAATCTTAAATTCCACTTCTCATTCAGGAGGTAATTCGGGCAACTCATCACAAAATACTTCCAGAAATTCCTGAACAATCAAAATATCCTCCAGTAAAACTTCAGATGTTCGGGTATCAATTACATTTCATAGGTTAGATGAGCAGCCTTTTACCATCAACTTTGTTGCAGTCATTGTTGATATCACGTTGAGAGATGATTTCGCTTTTTCTCCAATTACTATTATCTCATTAATATCCGCATCTTTCAAAAATAATCTCTTCACGCCATAATCTACCCATCCATAATGCCAAGATAATCAATCCATTCCTAATATGATCTTGAACTCATCAAACGTCAACTCCAAAAATTCTCTGGGAATACAACCCCTTGAATCTTTATCGGACATTTTATACTAATCCATTTTACTCTAGCACTATGTCCCAATGGATTTATAGCTATCTTATCACTATCGATGGGTTCTAACGAAATATTTTTATCACTGAATAATATTGAACTAACATAGGAATGTATAGAACCCGGATCAACTAAAACAAATATAGGCTCATCATAAAGATAGAAAGTACCTCCTATGATCTCTGGGCCATCACGATCCTCATTAGTCTTGATCTTGTAGATTCTGGCTGGAGCCCGTATATCATACTGGAAGTTGTCTCTGAATATCTCCTCCTTCTACCTCTACCTCGGCCACCTCTCTAAGACACAGATGTAGACCTCTCTATCTTTACTGGTATTTTCCCACTAACAAACAAACTTTGATAAATTGATCTGTATCTCCACAGCAAAAACAAGCTTTCGAAATAATTCTACAAACTCCAGGGTTAGTTTTACCACATTATTGACATGGTAAAATTTGACCCTGAGACTAAGCTGATCTACCAGCTCCATAATCTACCATCTGATTTTGTCAACTTTTCTATTTTCCTTCAGGTCCTTTACATCCAAAAGCATCGCTTTCCGATTTATTCTGGTATTAATAACCTGAACCTTGACCCCTTTTAGATTTGGACGAAGATGATGACTTCTGGTCTCTTTGATTGCATCTCCACTTAATCATAAAATTCTCGTTTTTCCCCATTTCTAAGTCATTTTCTTTATTTACTACTTCCTGAAAGAGGTCAAATTCGCAGTCAACAGAAGTTCCCTCAGTCTGGGGCGAAGACCTTGAATAACTTCTGACATACATCCCTCTCTATGGGAACCATCTCTGATGCATATCAAGCAAGCTTATTAAACTTACACTCATACTCATACACAGATATGTTATCATGAATCATATTAAATAAATCATGTTTTATCTGTGTAATGAACTATTCCCCGATATATTTCTTCTAAAATGCATCTAAGAAAAGCTGCAAAGTAATATGCTCAGGAGGAAAACGTGTTGTTACATTCTTCCACCATATACGAGCCTAAACTTGAAACAGTGAAACTACGCACTCGTGTCTTTTCTCATCAGAACAATGAAGATTGTCCAACATAATCTTTACAATGTTTAACCACATATCAACCACTACAAGGCCTTCACTTGCTTCTCTTTTAAATTCAGTGGCTCATATGCTCTTTAATTCTTTTAGAACTGATATTCTCAAAGATGAGGAGGAGGCAGAGGTGGAGGAGTCGAAGGTGTTGCTACTGGCTGAAATCGAGTCAATATAGCCTCAAGATCCTGCAAATACGTCACCTGATCTAGAGTTGGCACTCCCTCATGTGTCGGTGCTCCCTACTGCTCAGGCTATCCGTGTGGCACGTGATCAATCTCATTACTATCACTATTGGTTCCCTCGACTGATACCCATAAATATAACACCCATAGCTCGTATACGTCTCGAAATATGAGCTAATGATGTCACATCAACTTGACAAACATTCACTAAACATAAATGCTTAAAATTTTGTTTCATTTTAAAATTTATATTTCAAATTTAATATAATTTTCCTTAGCTACATGAAGAATAAATTAATAATCTATCATTGAAAACAAGGTCATTTTCAAGTAGTGATTAGACAGTTTCATTATATTTCGTAAACTATTTAGAACTGCCTAAACTCTTCTAAATTTAAACCATTTAAAACATACTAATATATGCTACTCATATATAAAATACGGGTACATATATGTATATATCTAGTCTAGTCAAAATAAAATAGTCCTAATTTACTATTACAAACCATTTTAAAATAAGTTCGATAAATAAAACTGCTATCATAACTATACATGCCAATAAAAGTCAAAAGTAACGTCAAAGATGTCTTATTGATATTGATAGCCTATACGATCTCTAAAATGATGCTCGGGAGGCTCCTAACAGCACGTCCTACTCTTTATCTAAACCTATGCATGAAAATCATCACCTGCTAAGTATAACTTAGTGAGGAGTAGAACTCAAGGTGAGAATAAAATTATAAAATGTCATATATAAACTAAACATTTAAAAGTAAATCAAATAAAATTTCAAACTGTTCAAAACAATTGTTTCAATATATTTCTTCGTTAGAAACCTGAAAAGAATCGTCTTATGATTTTATCAAAAATCACAATAATCAATATCAGACAGAATAATCATATTTCTTTCCATTCATAAACTTTTTAGAACATTATCTTTCGTTTTCATAGCCCAAAGTATATTTAAGAGAATGCAAGGTACATGAGTCAGATGAGTGTGAGCAATAAGAACTTCAGTAGTATCATCAAAATCAGACTATGCACTCCAAGTGCAATCATATCACTTGCACCGACGGTGCTATACATAATGTATGCAAATGTACCAAATCATAATCATAATCACTCCACCTCATGGCAGCCAATTGTACCTATGAATCTCAATGCAACATACAATGAGCTTATATTTCATATTATGATCATTTAATAACCAACTTTTCAAATTTAAAATTATTTTCAATTCATCACCATAAAAACATAAAACTTGGGCAATTTATATCCTAAATCATTCATAAAACTTTATTAAAATATTATGGAAATAATTTATAATTAAAATCATAAGTCATACTTTAAAATAATATGAGGTTGACTTATCACAAGTCGTCCTCGATCAAAATAATTAAATAAATAAACTGCATTCACCTTTGCCTAAGTGCCAAACATTTTATACGATATTCCTAATCACGTGTTTTATCCTTTTCCTTTCGGGTCTCTAGATTTATCGTAGTCTTAGCAACAATGGTGGTTTCAGCCTTGAGGGGTTTTGGAGCTGGAAGTATGCAAAATTTCTTGATTATTCTAGTGTTAATTAATCTTAAGACATGGTTTTTAATAATATAATTGAATTCAAAATTCAATTTACGAGAAATCCCAAAATTACCATTAATGAAACTTGAAAATTACCAAATGCCATTGCATTATATTCCATTACAATATTCCTTAGTCAAAGATGAATCAACTTGGCTTTGACTTTCTACTTTGGCCATGCAATTTTCAAGAATTTTATTTTCAACACTAAAATTCCACTTTTCGGCAAAATCTAGAAAACTACATTGATCCATGATAAATTTCTCTAATATAAAATATGGGAATAATATTTCCAATCATTAACATCCTTCAAATTTTCGTGAAATTCTAGTTCGATCTACTATCCGATTTCAATACCAAACTTTATCGCTTTAAAGCTTTTATCATAAATCTCATACCAAAATCTGATTAAAGAAATTCTTGTTTTAGGCCAAACTGTCTATTTACGGGCTAATATATATATCTTTTTAAAATTACATTTATGGTTCCTAAATTTTTACAAAGTTTATACTTTAGTAACCAAACTTTAAAAACTTACATTTTAGTCACTCGTCAAAATGAGGTATTAAAGAGTTAATGTTGTAAGAAATTTTCTTCTATCTTGTGGAACCCCATCTCTTAGCGATAATAAACGTGTTAAACTACTTATCTCTTTGAAGAACGACAATATTATTATAAAAAAGTCTACTCCTATGTCTCAAGACTATGAAGAAGATCCTGAGATCTTAAGATATCTTTTTGATAAACTTGTATTTGTTTTGATTGACTCTAGTTCTGGGCATTCATATATAAGTATTAAGTAATGAAAGAATGAGGTATTCCATTTGAGGTGATTTTTAGTGATGTAGTGATGATTAATCCTCTAGACCGGAGTATGACAATTAGTCTAGAGTAAATTTCCTGTTAAAGACAAAAGAAATTATGTTTTGGTAAACTTGATAGAGTTTTTTTTTTAGTGAATTTGAGATAATAGTAGTTGTTACAAAGGTAAATCTCTTATCCAATATCATTTTTATTGTTTTGGCTAAGAAATTATTATTACAAGGTTGACAAATTTTCTCAGCAAAGTTGGTGGTTACTTGATTATGCTGAGATTAACTGGAAATATATTACGAATGTCAGAGAGTATCTGTATTCAGATATTTTTCCAGATGAGCCATTAGGATTATCCCAGATTTGGAGGTAAAGTAAGTATTTCTTGGTATCATGTTAATTTCTATAGTTTGTATTGAGTAGTCCCGATCGAGTTCAAAGAATTAAAGATACGATAATAAGAATTATAAAATTGGAATTTATCAGATCAAGTGTGTCACCTTGGGACGTATCAGTGTTGTTAGTGAAAAAGAATGATGGATCTATGTGATTACGCATAAACTATGCTCAACTGAATAATGTGACGGTGAAAAATAAGTGTATTCTTCCAAGGATTGATGATCTTTTTGATTAATTAAAGGGTACATCAGTGTTTACAAAGATCGATCTTCAATATGATTATCATCAGTTAAAGATAAAAAAAAAGGAATAAATTCATAGAACAATTTTCAGAATTTGATATGACCACTATGAGTTGTGGTGATGTCATTGGATGAACGAATGCATTTACAATATATATGGATTTGAAGAATTGGGTATTTCATTTGTACCTCGATGATAACTCCGTAAAATACCACATTTTGGGACCTTTTAACTTAAGTTATTGAATGACTAAAGGCTCATTTAGGACCATGTAGATGCATTTAGAAGCATTTAGTTACATGTGGTGGATTTTGGTTTGCCGTGGCATTTTACTTTTACAGCGGTGCTGCTTTATGGGAAATTTATTTGTCTGATGATGTGAAAGTATTGAGAGCAAGGAAAAGATGAAAGAAAATGTCCTGACATAAGGAGATTGCTGAGCAAAATGAATTTGCCAAGTTCAACCGGCATTTCGAAAGTGCTTACATTGCGAGAAGATATTTTTAAAGCCAGGGCAAACTATTTTGAAGGCATAACTATTATATGTGCGGGGCATTTTGGTCTACACTGGTGCTCCGGTTGAGCGCGACAAATCTACACTTCTCTTGCACGATGTCAAAACTGGCTAAGCATCTTGAGGATGCCGTTACATTTGGGATTTACTCCTGTGCATAAATAAATGTTTATTTCGTTATATTTTTTTATTCAGCTTCCTTTTAATTGACTATTTTGTTTTTATTTGCAAGGTTAGGGTCTACACAACCTCCAGCCACACCCGCGTCTGACTCTGAACATTCCAGCCCCCGCTAAGTTGAGAAAGCACACTCGTCGTTCGACCGCTACACCACCACCCACTTAAAGACAATGTACCTTGCATTTGCATTGCATTTATAGCATGTAGTTTCATTTTCCTTCGTTTTAGTAAGCATTGAGGAAAATGCTTCTTTCAAGTTTAGGGGAGGTAGGGTTTTCAAATCATTGCATGATAGTAGTAGTAAAGTAATTATTACATGACATTAGTAAATGTTTAAATAGTTTTCTGGAATTAGTTAAGGATGCCCGATGATGATGAATCTTGATGGCTAGAATAGAATGTACATGACTGGTTGAGGATGATAAAACCAACTCTAGGACTTACTTCATTGAAATCCTTGAATACACAATTGTATGTTTTCCATGCTTAAGAAACTTAGAAATTTTTTATAAAAGAATTATTAAAATTGTGGCATAAAATTTTGAATGATGAAAAACCCACTAAAAATGAAAAAAAAATAAATGAAAAAAATGAAGTTGTGAATAAATGCCTCGTATATCTGTAGAGGAATACTCCGCTATGCAGGGTATAAGTGAATGCAAGTAGTCACGGGATGACTCTACACTAGCTTGGGGGTAACCAACTCTAGGACTTGCTTCATTGAAATCCTTGAATACACAATTGTATGTTTCCATGCTTAAGAAACTTAGAAATTTTTATAAAAGAATTATTAAAATGTTGTGGCATAAAATTTTGAATGATGAAAAACCCACTAAAAATGAAAAAAAAATAAATGAAAAAAATGAAGTTGTGAATAAATGCCTCGGTATATCTGTAGAGGGATACTCCGCTATGCCAGGGTATATAAGTGAATGCAAGTAGTCATGGGATGACTCTACATGACTAGCTCGGGGGTGGAAGGTATGCTCCCTTTCATCTAGAGTGTGGGATGATAGAGTGATAGGCTGAGTCCCCTCGTAGCAGAAGTAAAGAAAAGAAAGAAAGTTGGGAGTAAAGAATTTGTAAATGTCATGGCAAATTAAGAAAGATTTCTTAGAAAATTTTTAAGTTTATTAAGGAGGGACTAGATACAAGCACGCACACACCCACGCAAAGAATCTTGCCCTAGGGGTCAGTACTAGATTTCTCGAACTAGTCTAGCATGGTGAAGCCATATGTGCTGAGGGCTGCAATTTTATCCCATTAGAATATTATGCTTTTGAACTTGACATGGTATTTTTGTTTTGCTTATTACTATCCATTGCTTGAGGATAAGCAATAGCTTAAGTTTGGGGGTGTGATAACTCCGTATAAGGCCACATTATGGGACCTTTTAACTTAAGTTATTGAATGTCTAAAGGCTCATTTAGGACCATGTAGATGCATTTAGAAGCATTTAGTTGCATGTGGTGGATTTCGGTTTGTCGTGGTATTTTACTTTTACAGCGGTGCTGCTTTATGGGAAAGGTATTTATATGATGATGTACAGGTATTGAGAGCAAGGAAAAGAGGAATGAAAATGACGTGACATAAGGAGATGCTGAGCAAAATGAATTTACCAAGTTCAACCGGCATTTCAAAAGTGCTTACATTGCTAGAAGATATTTTTGAACCTAGTTGTATCCTATTTTCCATGATCTCTGCCAGAGAAATCTGTCTCAAAGATCCGCCTGGAGGGGTCGGCGCTGCTACAGCAAATCCTGCTAACCACGTCGCCTGCTCTACAGATCCTGTCTATCCTTGGGCGTCTGCAGCGGGATTATACCGGGTACTCAGCCAGCTACCCAGGCTGTAACATAGCCTGTTCTACCCGACTCCCAAGTAACTTAACTAAGGTTTTGGGGTTTCCTAGGAAAGTTAACACCAAGTCCTAGGATTAGTTTTCCCCTATAAATAGAGGATAAAGCCACATTGTTGAAGACTTTGGTTCCACCCGGTTTAGAGCTTAAAAAGTTAGAGAGAAAAGGTCTCATCTTTCTCCGTCAATCCTATTTGCCGCGGCATTTCTCCGTGACAAGCCTGCGGGAGTGGCGTTCTAGGCATCCGAGAGGAGCTAGTTCACTGGGGGCAGTTTGTGGTGGCCGAGGGAAGCTCCGGCAGGGTATGTCGAAGGCTTTTTCTCCTTCCCTTAGTTCTTTGCTTTCATATTTTTATTTGGGTTGTAAGGAACGTATAATCTTACTTTGTGCTTGCTTATTTCGAACCCCACCATGAACTAATCCTATTTGGTGGGAGTTCATTTTGGATGTTTAAGTTTTATTTCAATAAATGGTTGATTTTTCTATGCTATAATCTATTTTGTTTATGGAGTTTAATGCCTTAAGGTTGTAGGAGCTACGATAGTAGCCATTCCTTAGGAGATTTTTAGGGTTTAAGAGAATAACTAGGTAACATATCCTTAGTGTTCGAGAGAAACTAAGGAGGAACTACATAAACAAGGGGTTCTAGGTAGTAACTAGGCCTAATCCACCTTAGAGATAAGGCTAGGATTTCATTCAACTAAAAGAAGTTGTGCATGAATGATAGGCTAGATGTTAATGTTGCCGCAAAAAGGTATTGTTGAGACATATCCTGTTATCTGGACCAATAGGATCACTGCAGAGGTTTGCGCCAATCGGTTTTGCCAGGTCATCTTTAATCTGTCGAGTCCCTTACTAGAGATAGTATAGGGAACCTTAGTAAACTCTGTCGGGTAGACTAGGTATAGAAGAAAGACCATTCTGAGAAGTAGACTTCGATTTTCCTTAGTGACTCCTCTCACTCACTTCCAGAGTTGCTTGTCGTGTGAGAAAGCCAAAGTCATATTAATCAAATCATATATTTACATTTTATTTTGCCTTGACATTTTTATTTGTTTGCATTAAACACAATCTATTTTGCCACGACATATCCATTTGCTACCACATTACCATCGTTCCACTTCCACATCAGTCATTCCATTTTGCCCCTGCATTATCATTTGTATATACCATTACTAACTTTACTTAGGTGACAAAGTAAAGGGCCTTGACAAACTTATTTAATTTCCTCCAATCCCTATGGAGACGATACTCACTTATCACTGTATTACGTGTTCGATTGTGTATACTTGCACATATATCCGCACTAATTTTACAGTACCCACAAGAGCGGACAAGTTTTTGGCGCTATTGCCGGGGATTGGCAACTGGAATTTAATTTGTTTTGTCATAGCATTTTTATTTTACTTGTTCAATTTTTTTTATATAGTTTTACTTGTTATTTTCCTTATCTTTTTTAGGCTTTTATTTTACATACTCAAGGTGCTCAAGCAAAGATGTACCAAATTGGAAATCAAGAAATGGGTCAAGTGGAAGATCAGAATGCAGAGGCAATTCCAAATACTGGGAATACATCTAGGCCTCATACTATTCGATATCATTTAAACCCTATCATGGACGACCTACATCCTAGAATTGTGGCACCCATGATTCAGCCCACGTCATGCTCAAACCGGTTATGTTCGACATGTTGGACTTTGTTCGGGTATTTTTGGAGGTTTGTGACTGCTTTCGACAACAAGGTGTGCATAAAGATGTACTAAAATTGAAGTTATTTCCATATTCTTTGAAAGATCATGCCAGGGCATGGCTCAATGGATTTACCTTCCAGCTTGATAAAGTCTTGGGCTGACTTGTGCAAAATTTTTTCGCTATGGCATAATGAACCTGATATGAACAACCATCTTAGAAATGCCATAGCATCTTTTCACCAAGGCGATGAAGAGTCTATGTATGAGTGTTGGGATCGATACAAAAGTTTGCTTCACAAGTGCCCCAATCATGGATTCCACAACTGGACTCAAGTTGTGATGATCTATAATGGAGTTAATGCACTCACGAGGATGATGCTAGATGCCTCGGAAAATGGGACATTACTTGACAAATCACCAGTAGAGGCATTTTACATTCTGGATAGGATTGCCAACAACGATTATCAATTTTCATCTACAAGGCTTGGACTTGGGCAAAAATCACATGGAGCTTTCGAGCTAGATTTTATGGATATGGTGTCCGCCCAACTTGCTGCTATCACTAATATGTTGAAGAATTTGCAAAGGCCAAGTGAGATGAGAGAAGTAAAGGTAGCCAATTCAGCATGTTTATTATGCCACGAAAATCACAATGAGAGTGGGTGCCCGATCAATCAAGAACCCATAAACTATGTGGGCAACTACAATCGAGGTAACAACAACCCCTATTCTAACACATATAATCCTAGATGGCGTCAACATCCAAACTTTTTGTGGGAAAATCAAGGAACCAGCAGCTCTAGTCAGCCCGCTAGGCAACAAAACTTCAGTGACTCCCAGGGTTTTCAAACGAATATGCCATGGAATAATTCTAACGAGGGAGTACCATCTTTATCTAACACAAGCTCTTTGGAGGCCACGATGCAAGTTTTTATCGAAACAACGAAGACCATGCTGTATAACCATGTTGCATGACCATGCGACCTCTATAAAAAGCCAAGAAGCTTTACTTCAAAGCCACAGCTCGTCTTTGAGGGCCTTGGAGGGTCAGGTTGGTCAAATTGCCATGGCATTACAGTCTCGCCCAAATGACAGTCTTCCTAGTGATATTGAAGTCACTAAGGCTCAAGACATATAGCCTTGTGGTATATTCACCTTAAGGAGTGGCATCAAAATATACAAAGATGTTAAGTTTTGGGGGGGAGACACTCGGAGAGCCCGGTCATGAGTTTGTGCACAAAGATCCGAAGGTGCAAGAAGATCTATATTTGCTGGATAACAACGATGAGGGTTCGAAGAGTGCAGCCAATGAATATAAGAAAAATTTTGCCACGGCAAAAGAAAAGCTCCCATCAGTAGAGTGATGACCAAAGAAAGCTGTAGAATTTTGCCACAACAAATTTTTATGCAGTGATAATCACTTCAATCTTGATGAACGAAGAGGAGCTCGAGGATATTCCAAAGGAGATGAGTAAGTCTAGCTCCCCATGCTAGACTGGGATGAAATTTGAACCTTTGAATCCTATTGAATTTACTAATCCTAAACCCCAACTATCTGCTCATTTTTCTAGGCTAGAAAGTGTGAAATAACTAAGGAATGAAATGGAGATTAACAAAAAATTCCCTAATGAGAAATTATTATTTGCCGCTACAATTTTGTGATATGCTAACATTGTCAATTTTCTCGTTAGTGTTGTTTTGCTACCTTATTTTACTAGCCTAGGAAAGAATAAGGTCATAAACGATGGTGGCTACTGTCATAGGGATGGCCTCGACCTCTCCAACAAATTTGCTGCCCAAATGATTTCAAGTTGCCACAACAAAAAGGAGCAAAAAGAGATCTCATTCCATTACCATTCAGCTTTAGGAAAAGAGCACTTTGAAGAAGAGATGACTACTGCAAAGGTCCTACAAATTAGATGTGAAAGACATGAAATGTCAGGGAAAACTATTTTGAAGGCAGAACTATTATATGTGTGGGGCATTTTGGTCTACACTGATGCTCCGGTCGAGCGCGATAAATCTACACTTCTCTTGCACGATATCAAAACTGCTAAGTATCTTGAGGATGCCGTTACATTTGGGATTTACTCCTATGCATAAATAAATGTTTATTTCGTTATTTTTTTATTCAGCTTCCTTTTAATTGACTATTTTGTTTTTATTTGTAAGGTTAGGGTCCACACAACCTCCAGCCGCACACGCGTCTGACTCCGAACATTCCAGCCCCGCCAAGTTGAGAAAGCATATTCGCCGCGCGACCGCTACACCACCACCCGCTTAAAGACAAGGTACCTTGCATTTGCATTGCATTCATAGCATGTAGTTTCATTTTCCTTCGTTTTAGTAAGCATTGAGGACAATGATTCTTTCATGTTTGGGGGAGTTAGGGTTTTCAAATCATTGCATGATAGTAGTAGTAAAATAATTATGCCATGACATTAGTAAATGTTTGAATAGTTTTCTAGAATTAGTTAAGGATGCCCAATGATAATGAATCTTGATGGCTAGAATATAATGTACATGACTGGTTGAGGATGATAGAACCAACTCTAGGACTTGCTTCTTTGAAATCCTTGAATACACGATTGTATGTTTTCCATGCTTGAGAAACTTAGAAATTTTTTATAAGAGATTTCTTAAAATGTTGTGGCATAAAATTTTGAATGATGAAAACCCCACTGAAAATGAAAAAACAATTTTGAAAAAAACGAAGTTGTGAATAAATGCCTCGGCATATCTGTAGAGGAACACTCCGCTATGCCAGCGTATATTAGTGAATGAAAGTACTCATAGGATGACTCTACATGACTAGCTCGGGGGTAGAAGGTATGCTCCCCTTCACCTAGATTGTGGGATGGTAGAGTGATAGGCTGAGTCAACTCGTAGCAGAAGTAAAGAAAAGAAAGAAAGTTGGGAGTAAAGAATTTGTAAATGTCATGGAAAATTAAGAAAGCTTGCTTAGAAAATTTTTAAGTTTATTAAGCAGGGACTAGATACAAGCACGCACACACCCACGCAAAGAATCTTCCCTAAGGGACAGTACTAGATTTCTTGAACTAGTCTAGCATGGTGAAGCCATATGTGCTGAGGGCTGAAATTTTATCCCATTAGAATATTCTGTTTTTGAACTTGTCATGGTATTTTTTTTTTTGCTTGTTACTATCCATTGCTTGAGGATAAGTAATAGCTTAAGTTTGGGGTGTGATAACTCCGTAAAAGGCCACATTTTGGAACCTTTTAACTTAAGTTATTGAATGTCTAAAGGCTCATTTAGGACCATGTAGATGCATTTAGAAGCATTTAGTTACATGTGGTGAATTTCGATTTGTCGTGGCATTTTACTTTTACAGCGGTGCTGCTTTATGGGAAAGGTATTTGTCTGATGAAGTGCAGGTATTGAGAGAAAGGAAAAGAGGAAAGAAAATGCGTGACATAAGGAGATTACTGAGCAAAATGAATTTGCAAGTCAATCGGCATTTCGAAAGTGCTTACATTACGATAAGATATTTTTGAAGCCAGTTGTATCTGACTTTTTGTGATCTCTGCCCGAGAAATCTGCCTCGAAGATCTTCCTGGAGGGGTAGGTGCTGCTACAGCCAATCCTGCTGACCACGTCGCCTTCTCTGCAGATCCTGTCTGTCCTTGGGCGTCTGCAGCGGGATTATGCCGGGTACTCAGCCAGCTACCCAGGCTGTAACATAGCCTGTCCTGCCCGACTCCCAAGCAACTTAACCATGGTTTTGGAGTTTTCTAAGAAAGTTAACACCAAGTCCTAGGATTAGTTTTCCCCTATAAATAGAGGATAAAGCCACATTATTGAAGACTTTGGTTCCACCTAGTTTAGAGCTTAAAAGGTTATAGAGAGAAGGTCTCATCTTTCTCCGTCAATCCTACTTGCCATGGCATTTGTCCGTGACAAGCCTGCGGTAGTGGCATTCTAGGCATCCGAGAGGAGCTAGATCATTGGGGGCAGTTTGTGGTGGTCGAGTGAAACTCCGGCAGTGCACGTCGAAGTCTTTTTCTCTTTCCCTTAGTTCTTTGCTTTCATATTTTATTATTTGGGTTGTAAGGAACGTATAATCTTGCTTTGTGCTTGCTTATTTCGAATCCCACCATGAACTAATCCTATTTGGTGGGAGTTCATTTTGGATGTTTAAGTTTTATTTCAATGAATGATTGATTTTTCTATGCTATAATCTATTTTGTTTATGGATTTTAATGCCTTAAGGTTGTAGGAGCTACGAGAGTAGCCATTCCTTAGGAGATTCTTAGGGTTCGAGAGAATAACTAGGTAGCATATCCTTAGTGTTCGAGATAAACTAAGGAGGAACTATATAAACAAGGGGTTCTAGGTAGTAACTAGGCCTAATCCACCTTAGAGATATAGATAGAATTTCATTCAACTAAAAGGAGTTATGCATGAACGATAGGTTTAATGTTGCCGCTAAAAGGTGTTACTGAGACATATCCTGTTATCTGGACCAATAGGATCATTGTAGAGGTTTACGCCAGTCAATTTTGTCAGGGCCTCTTTAATCTATCGAGTCCCTTACTAGAGATAGCATAGGGCACCTTAGTAGACTTTGTCGGGCAGACTAGGTATAGAAGAAAGACCATTCGGAGAAGTAGACTTAGATTTTCCTTTGTGACTCCTATCACTCACTTCCATAGTTGCTTGTCGTGTGAGAAAGCCAAAGTCCTATTAATCAAATCATATATTTACATTTTATTTTGCCTTGACATTTTTATTTGTTTTCATTAAACACAATCTATTTTGCCACGACATATCCATTTGCTACCACATTACCATCGTTCCATTTCCACATCAGTCATTCCATTTTTCCCGTGCATTATCATTTGTATATACCATTACTAACTTTACTTACGTGACAAAGTAAAGTGCCTTGACAAACTTATTTAATTTCCTCCAATCCCTGTGGAGACGATACCCACTTATCACTATATTACTTGTTCAATTGTGTATACTTGCACATATATCCGCACTAATTTTATAGTACCCACAAGAGAAGACACTCGATCAGTTCATAGTAGCATATATAGATGACATTTGGATCTATTCTGAGATAAGGTAATATCATAACAAGAACATTATACTTTAGATCCTTTGGAATAAAAAGCTATAAGTTAAATCATCAAAGTGTGAATTTTGATTTAATTGAATTTATTTTTCATAGTCATGTGATTTTCGTAGATGAGATAAAGTTGATCTCAATAAAGTACATGCTATAGTGGAATGGAAAATTTTTAAGAATTTTTCCAAAGCTTGAAATTTTTTGAGAATCATTGTATATTATTGAAAGTTCATGAAGAACTTCTCGATGATTTCCCCCCTTCGATCATGTAATACCCCAAATTTTGGTTAGTGACTAAAATGTAAGTTGTGAAAGTTTAGTGGCTAAAGTATAAACTTTGAAAAGTTTAGTAACAAAAAGGTAATTTTCAAATTTTATATATTTTTTCCTATAAATGAATATTTTGTTCCGAAATTAATTTTGTGGGAATCATAATTTTGATTCGGGATTTGTATTAAAAGCTATAAAGCATGAAAGTCCGATAAGAATTCGGATAATCGGATCAAATCGAAATTTCACAAAAAATTTGAAGGATGATAGAAAATGGTTGGAAATATTACTTCCATAATTTATAATAGTTAATTTAACATAGATCAATGGAATTAATGTCGATTTTCCATGTTAAGCCAAACTTGTGAAATTACGCGACTAAATTTCAATTTTTGAAAATTGCTTGGGTAAACTTGTAAAGTCAATTTTTTTTGTTCTTATTTGACTTTGAAATATTAAATTGGATTTATTGCAATGGCATGGCTAAAATTATCAAGTTTCATTAATGGTAAAATGGTAAACTAGTTTTAAATGAATTTTAAATTCATTTAATTATTAAATAGGCATGTGTATCAAGTGATAATTATGGAAAATTCAAACAATTTCCATCCATCTTCAATATCCAAAACGTGAACCACCATATCTAGGTAAGAAATTCTTTTTATTGCATTTTTAAGCTTATTCAATAGATTTATGGGTTGAGCTATTACATAGAGAATTAATCTCCTTGAAATTTTCTATCATTTAGTATAAATAATTCATGGAAAACATGCTTGAATGATGAAATTCATGATTAGTGTTCATGAAGAACATGTTAAAGTTTGAAGAATTAAAGGATAATTTTTATGTTTTTGGTGTTGTAGCTTAATTTCCAAGTATGAGTGATGATTAAAATCATCAAGAAAATCATATATTAAATTCAGTCAAGCTAAGGTTTGGAATAGGTTGATTTTGTATTGAATTTAATGTTAGGATGATTGGAACTGCATGAATTTAATTATAGGAGGTTGAATTCATGTTTGAAATTTAATGAAAAGTTTACACTAGTTACTTTGTAAGTTTCTGTCATAGGAAGAAAATACGGGAAAATGTTGAAAAAAAAATTCATATGGTCTAGAATTGATATTAGATGAGTTTTACATGCTTTGGATGTTGGTTTGGATCAATTTGGAACCTTGAGATAGTAAAAATGCCATTTTGTAAGTTTTGGAAATTATGGGTAAATGAAGTATAAGTGTTCAATTGTGATGGTTCATTTCTAGAATTTAATGTTTAAATGTTAAAAGTGAAGTTAAGATATTGGTTTGGATCAAATTGTAATAATTTGGAAAAGTTAGTGGCTAATTCGAATCATGCTAGAAAGTTGGGGATGTAATTGGAAGTTTCTTTATATCGTGATACATTTTATTCTCGCTTGGATACATAGTCAAAGGACCATAATGTGCCTCAGAAAGAATATATTTCTTTAATTCTTCATTATCTATAATGCAAAGTCTTCCACGATAATATAAACATCCATCAGTTCTAATTTCGAAGTCTTTGACCTCATTTTTTTCAATTTGTGAAACTCTTTCCAAACATTTTTCATCTTGTCTTTTCATCTCTTTTATCCAATCTAAAAGCATCGTCTTTAACTTAAGCTCATCAATCCAGGCGCCATCTTCCTTTAATGACATATGTGCATCCAAAGCTCGTAGAGCTACAAAAGTCTTTCGACTAAGTGCATCAGCTACCACATTACCCTTCCCTGGATGACAATCGATGATCACATCATAATATTTTAAAAGCTCGATCCATTCTCTGCCTCAAGTTTAGTTCTTTTTGAGTCAGCAAGTACTTTAGACTCTTGTGATCCGTATAAGTATGGCACTGCTTACCGTACAGATAATGACACCAAAATTTTAAAGCAAACACAATCGTTGCCAATTCCAAGTCATGTGTCGGGTAATTTCTCTCGTGATTATTCAGCTGTCTTGAGGCATAGCCACAAATTTTCCATCTTACATAAGCACAGATCCCAACCCATTATGAGATGCATCACTAAAGACTACAAGCCTTTACCCGACTCAAGTTGTACAAGCACTGGGGCCTTTGTTACATTTCTCTTTAGCATTTCAAAACTTTCTTGGCATTTCTCCGACCAAACAAAAGGAAAATCTTTCCGTAACAACTTAGTTAGTGGCGAAGCTAACACTGAGAAGTTCTTCACAAACTGTCTATAAAAACTAGCAAGCCCCAGAAAACTCTGAACTTTAAGAACATTCTTTGGGGGTTGCCAATCCTTTATGGCTTGAATATTTTTGGGATCTACTCTGATGCCTTCTGCGGAGACTACATGGCATATATCATCTAACCAAAATTCACACTTGGATAATTTGGCATACAGCTTCTTCTCTCGAAGTGTCTGAAGAACAACACGAAGATGAACATCATGCTCCTCTCTTGACTTGGAATACATGAAAATATCATTGATAAATACCAACACGAATTGATCCAAGTAAGGTTGGAATACTCGGTTCATCAAGTCCATAAATGTTGCATGAGCATTAGAAACAGAACGACATTACCACAAATTCATAATGTCCAAACCGATTCCAAAAAGTTATTTTTGAAATATCATCCTCTTTAATATTTAATTGGTGGAATCCTGACCTCAGGTCTATCTTAGATAACATTGTTTCACCTTTCAGTTGATCGAACAGATCATCAATCCTCAGAAGAGGATACTTATTATTTATGGTTACTTTATTTAACTGATGATAGTCGATGCATAATTGCATAGACTCATCCTTCTTTTTCACAAAGAGAACAGGTGCTCCCCAAGGAAAAACATTGGATCTGATAAATCCCTTAAAGTATCTCTTTCAAATGGACTTTTAATCCTCTTAAATCCGTTGGAGCCATTTGATATGGAGCCATAGAAATAGTTTCGGTACTCGGGTAAACCTCATTCTTGAATTACACCTCACGATCCGTAGGTAAACCAAAAATTCATTTAGAAAAACATATGAAAACTCCCTAATATCAATCTCGATACTCGAGTGTCTATCACATTAGCTAGGAAAGCTATACACCCTTTTAACATCATTTTCTTTGCAGTCATGGCTGATATAACATTGGAGGGTGATTTCACTTGTTCGCCAATCACTACGATTTCTGAGCCTTCTGCATCTTTCAAAAATAATCTCTTCTTGCAACAATCAACCCATCCATGATGTGGAGACAACCAATCCATGCCCAAAATGATTTCAAACTCATCGAAGGGTAACTCCATCAAGTTTGTTGGGAACACAACCCCTTAAATCTTTATTAGGCATTTTCTACATACCCACGTTACTCTCGCACTATGACCCATAGGGTTTACCGCTATCATCTCACTACAAATTGGTTCTAAAGGAATTCCTCTAGCTCCAACCAACTTTGTACTAATGTATGAGTGTGTAGAACCAGTTCAACCAAAATAAATACAGGTTCATCAAAAAGATGGAATGTACCTGTTAAGATCTTCGGGTCATCCCGATCCTCATTAGTCTTAATATTCTAAATTCTGGCTACTCCTCGAGTCTCTTGTCATGATAATGACTCATATTATCCTGGATCTACCTCTTCCTCTGCTTCTATTAGAAGTTGCCACCGATCTCTCAGATTGTACTGAATTATTCACTAATTTCTTATGACAATTTCCGACATAGTGATCAGTTTCACCACACTAGAAACAAGCTCCACTGAGAAATCTACATACTCCGCTGTGAAATTTGCCACATGTATGCCATGGAGTAGTTCTCTCTCCAAATGCTCTACCCGAGCTAGCAGGAAAAGACTGTGATTGTTTAGTTTTTTGTGTAGCTACAGCAGAACCATCTCTATCATTATATCAGAACTCGAGGCCTTGCCTTCTTATCATGATGGGAAGTTGCAGACGTTCCAACTCTTTTTCCCATCTGTATACTTTGTTCCACTGCTAGAGTCACCTCTTGAGCTCTCTCAATAGCCTTACCTTGATTTATAACTTCCTGCAGGCTAGGGAAGTTTAAAGCCAACATCATCTCTTTCTACTTTGGCCTCAAACCATCGATGAACCAATCACGTCGAGCCTTGGCATTGGGAACTACCTCAGTAGCAAAAAGGTTCATCTTGTTGTACTCAGCCTGTACTCATGTACTGCTCAATCACCTTGTTTCAAATTAAGGAACTTCAGCAGCATCACCCGCCTAAACTGCTCACCAATGTACTTGTTCTTAAATTCCTCCTAAAAGAATTGTCAGGTCACTTACTCCGGTGCTGCATACATCGTAGGATTTGACCACCACAATCGAGTTGATCCTCGAAGTAAAGATACAACTCCACCCAACTTTTCAGAATTCGAGCAGTAAAGACTTTCAATCATTACCAAAGCATCATTTAGCCATAAATCAGTCTCCATAGGACCTTCATCCTCTTTTCCCAGAACTCAAGAGCTCCCAAACTTTTCAACTCTTTCAAAATCAACATCTGCGGTGTTGGAGGAGCAAGGGTAGGTGGAGTAGATTGGAACCGAGTCAAAATGGCATCGAGAGCTTGCATAAAAGCTCCAAACTCAGGCACGGGCATACCCTGTGTGCAGGTGCTATAGCATTTTCAGATGAATCGGATGCTCACTATTAGCCTCATAACTTTCGCTACCCAATCCTTCTCTAATTTCTTGTTCATCCGCTCTTTGCGAATTCGAAGATTCCGACATCTAATAGGATATACATAATAATAACACTCAAGTTAGTAAGGAGTGACATCAATCACACTCTAATGACACCATATCAGTAACCTTGAAAATTTTAGTGGCATATAACCCTTTTTAAAGTCAAATAAACCCGGTTTCGACCGAGAATCGGCTAAACCTATAGCTCTGATACCAAAAAATATAACACTTATTCCCCATATACATTTTTGTACACAAGTTACAGTGTCTTTATACTTTTAAAAACATTTCTTTATTTGTAAACCATAAAATTTTTTGTCCTAAAAATAAAACATTTTAATATAATTATAATAAAACATTCGTTAAATTTCAGTAGTTACAAAAAAATTTAAGGTTATAACATATTATAATAATCATAAGACAAATACATTCCAGAGCATTTTTATAAGTCCAAAGCATTTTTATAAGTCCAATACATGCCATCTAATTATCAAAAGTAGACACAATTGTCATGCAGTTACTGATAAGTCAACCTTGGATTGATGATCTCTACCCTGCTAGTCTTTGCTATAACCTATGCGTGAAATCAACACACGCTAAGTATTTACTTAGTCAGGCATAATAATAATAAATGAAGTGTAATTCATACTCAAGTATATTATGACTATCAAAATACGAGCTAAATCGTATAATTCATAATTAAAACCATTTTAGTAAACCAGGTTTCTTTTATAGTCATCAAAACTATTCTTAGTATGCCCAACATACCTATCTATCTGTATTTTTCCAATTATCCTTTATTTTGCCCGATGTATGTCAAATGAGAATGCAAGGTACATGCATTGCACCGAAGTGCCGAAATGGTCATTCATAAGCTCATTATGAATTATGTGGGTTGCACACATAGTGTAGAAATGGTCATTTATAAACACATTATGAATACCATGGGTTGCACATTTAGTGTCGAAAATGCACAGTTATGAATTAAACAAAACCGATCAATAACTTATATACATAATTGTATATCGAAATGGTAATTCACAAACTCATTATGAATACCATGATTGCACATATAGTGCCAAAAGTACACATAGTACTGATACGAAAATGCAACGTTATGAATTAAACAAAATCGATCGATACCATCATACACGAAGTATGTCAAAATGCACCTATGACACTCAATGCACATACAATGGGCTTTTAAGTTAAATTCACATATTTAAACATTTACTTCTGTAATATCTGTAACCATTGAACAACATCAACATTCATTTATTCAATTTAGAGTAGTTCATACTGTAAAACTTATTCATAATATCATTCCCATAAACATTATGCAAATATATTAAAATATTATAAAACATACTTTTAACAAAACATTCGAGGTTGACTCATCACGAGACTTCCTCATCTCAATAAGTACAATAATTACACTCACCAAATATGCTTCACTAGTATGCTTTAATGATGTCCGACTATTCGGTAACTTTATCCTTGCCCTTTTTCTTGCTTGACTCAAGAGCTTGGTTACGATCTACACAAGCATCCATAATTACACATACCATACAAATGTTATTATACTCTCTAACATTTATACTTTTAATAATACTCAAAAGTACTATTATTTTCAATTTCTGTTAAAATTCATCCTATCTAGAAATTCTAGGCTCAATAGTATTGGTACCCTTACTATAGTATCGATACTTCTATACTATGGTATCGATACTCCCTTCTGTATCGATACCTTTCTCTTACTATCGATACCCACAACAGAATTGATACTACTTCCATCAGTATCGATATTGTTCATCCTATTTCCTCAAATTTAAACCTTTAGTATCGGTATTGTTCTTCCAGTACCAATACCCTTACCCAAATTTTTCATTTTTCATTTCGATTTTTACCCAAATTTTGTTTAATTCTCTTACTTTTACCTCCAGCAATACTATTAAACTCATCATCACTCAACCCAACTAACTTTCCTTCATTAATCTACCTATAATTCTTAAAATCTCCAAAGAACACTCCAAACCAAGAATCACACTACTTTTTCATACATGTTTTTAATCACATCCAAGGCTTCTAATATCTCATTTACTTCTTTGACAAGTCAAATTTACTTGTAAACCTCAATAAAAACTCATATTTCATTATATCACTCAAAAACTCATTTTCTTAAATCTCAAACAATTCACTAATCACTTAATTTTAATCATCCTTGAACTTTCCTTAAGCCTCTATATCACTTAAGGTTTCAAAACCAACCCATAAACTAAAGGAAAACCCAACTTGAAGAAATTTTACCTTTGGTTGTTAGGAGAACGGGGAAAACGGGAAAACGGAAGAAAGAGAAGAGAACCAAGTTTGCCAGCTTTTTTTTATCATTTTCCCCTTTCAACCTTATTAAATATCCCCATAAAAATGAATATTAAATTCATTCATTCTAAAAGACTAAATTGCCTTTCCATTCTTCCATTCTTTCATTCTTCCATTCTTCCATTCTTATTAATTAGTCTTAAACACAATTTTCCCAATTCATTTCTTGTACTTTACCATTTATTCAACTAGACTAACCCAAAATAAAATAAACCTAGTTTTATTACAGGCCATTTAATTTCAAATCCGAATAAACAAAACATATATACTCATGCCACTATTAGTCAAAAGTAACATCAAATATGTCTTACTAATACTGATAATATAGATGATCTCCAAAAAGATGATCGAGAGGCTCCTCACTGCACGTCCTTATCCCTATTAGAACTTACGCATTAAAATCATCAAGCGCTAAGTATAACTTACTGAGGCAGTAATAAACTAAGGTGAGATAAAACATTAAAAAATCATAAATACATTAAAAATAAATTAAAATAAACATTAAACTTTCAAACCAATTTTTCAAGTTAATTTCTTCTTCATAACCTAAAAATTAACTTTATTTCATGATTTTATAATAATCATAATAAAACATCATCAGAAAAAAAATATCTATATCATATTTCCTGCTAACTTGATATTTTTCATAACTTTCATATTTCGTTTTCATAGCCCAATGCACATTTAAGAGAATACAAGGTACGTGAGTAGAACATAATGTCCGCACTAAACACTGCATACTGCCAATCATAGATCATCATAAGATGCACTCCAAGTTCAAATCATAACATATGAACCAACAGTTCTAATCACAATGTACACGAATGTACCATAACTTAACTTGAATTTACTCAACTTAATGCATGCCAAATGTACCAACGCCCAATGCACATTTAAGAGAATACAAGGTACGTGAGCAGAACATAATGTCCGCCTAACACTGCATACTGCCAATCATAGATCATCATAAGATGCACTCCAAGTTCAAATCATAACATATGAACCAACAGTTCTAATCACAATGTACACGAATGTACCATAACTTAACTTGAATTTACTCAACTTAATGCATGCCAAATGTACCAACGACTCTCAATGCAACATACAATGGGCTTTTAGATCATATAATAACTATTTTTAATTCATCATCATAAAAACTTTGATTATGTCAACATAACACTAACATATACTTTGAATGTTGTGTTTTATGCATGATTTTATCTAGACTACGATAAGTCTTGTGATCGAATCGAATCGAAAGTGAAGGATCAAGTACGAGATTAAAAAGAATATCATCTGATTGAGGAAGACTTATGATGAGTCAACGTTGGATTATTTTAAAAGAAAAGGATTTAATCAAATTATGGAATATTTCCATAAAGTTACTGAAATTGATTCATCAATTTATTTTAGGGTGTGAATTGTCCAATGTCTCGATTTTTTATAACTGATATTTTTTATATGATTGTAACACCCTTAACCCATATACGTGTACTATTACGAGTTAAAGATGTCACATTAATTATTCAATACATTTCTTAACCCAAAATGGGTAAAATTTTGTTTCTTTTAAAAATTTCGAATTTAACATTTTATAGAATAATTACACATAGAAAATCAAAATATAATATCTCGACTTCTATTTCTAATCCAGTTTCAAGTAGTAACAAGCAATTTTGTTCTGTTTCATATAATAAATAAAATTTTCTAAAAGCTATCTAATTTAAAATCTAATTAATATTTAAAACATAGTTTAATATCATAATATTTATTCATATTATTAATTACATTTCTTACTCATATACATGCCAACTAGAAAATTTAAAAAACAATAGGATTTCATTACCGATACCTGTAAGTATTCCTTGATGATTGATGTCAAGCTCAACTCTTACTCCTCTCGTTATCTTTTACCTATTCGTGAAAATCATCACACGCTACGTATATACTTAATGAGGCAATCAATAAAAATATTCAAGGCAAAACAACACATAAATGTAAATGATTAATAATATTCAATACATTATGATCACTTTACCTGTAATTTCAATCATGCTATTAGTATTAACATGATATGAACCACATATAAATTTCTTACCAATATAATTGTCATTCATTCCTAAAAGCTCATAAGATTATTCATTTGTTTATCATTATTAACCAATAAACCATAGCCTAAATATAGACTTATGAGGACACCTGGGTAAATGAGTCAAATATGCACCAAAGTGCTAAACCGAATATGACACATAAGGTTGTGTCCACCACCTGCACTTAGAATCCTTTAGTACTAACCCAAATAATGCACATAAGGTGTTGAAAACATTTTGATGTTTCGATATAACAAATTAAGTGTTATTGAATTTTAAGATTTTATAATCATTTTTAAAGTATATTCGATTAAATTATTCAAATATCAAAAATATTACTCCAAGTTTTTCAAAGGTCATTTTCAATCCTTACTTAAGTTTCAAATTGTGTTTGAAACTTAAAATATTTTTGAAATAATTTTTACAAAGTATTTTGAACCATAATCAAGCCAAAAATTAATTTTACAAAGGGATGTACCGATACACTCTTGGATGCATCGATACACTTCTTGTTTTATTAAAACATCGAATGCATTTTGTGTATCAATGCACAGACAATGCATTGATACACTCCTGGTTTTATTGAAACATTGAATGCATTTTGTGTACCGATACACATGGTGTGTAACGATACACTAGGTCATATAACAGTTGAAATATTTAAATTTTACCACCAGATTCCATAATGGCTCTATTAACTTCACCAATGATCTCCAACGTTTAGAAGTGATTTAAGGTGTATTTAAACAAGCTTAGGAGCCATTGATCAACAACAATTAAGAAGAGAAGCTAGAGAATCAAAGAGAAAGCATCAAACCTCAAGTTTGAGCATTTCAATCCTATTTTTCATTCAATATTCATTTTGCTTTCAAGAACACTTTTTGTTCTCAATTGTATTAATCTTTGAGTGTTCTTTCTTTGTTCTAGAATTGTGCAAACATCTTGCCTTATGAGGTTTTTCTGTAAGTTTGCGAAATTTGTATTCTTCTCTTTGGGAGAGAGTGTTCTCAAGAATTTGGGGTATAATTCTTGATAGAGTTGTAAGGTTACTCTTTGTCCTCAAAAGAAAGAACAAATTAGTGAATTTGTTGGAAAATCCTTATTGTGGATAGCTAAGGTAGTGGACGTAGACTTTGGTTGAGAAAGTCGAACCACTCTAAATCATTGAGCAAATATTTTCAATTTTCTGCAAAAGCTTCCACCAAAATTTTAATTGTTAATTCACCCCCTCTTGGCTATTTCGTCGATCGATTAACTCAATAATTGGTATCAGAGCTACACTAATTTGAAGGTTTAACCACCTCTTGAGTCGATTCGGTAAGAGTTATATCGATATTCAAGTCATCAATGGCCTCCACTTCAAACTTTGACTTCGATCTTGATTCAATTCCCGTCAACAAGCCTCATTTCTTCATGGAGTTAATTATGCTTATTGGAAGAATAAAATGAGGTACTTCATTCAAGCAAGTGACATGGGAGCATGGAATATCATGGAAGACGAATACACCATACCTTCCACTCATTCAAGATTGTGGAGTGAAGAAAAGACAAGAATGTTCCAGCTCAACTCAAAGGCTATCCATATTATATTTGTGCTCTTGGACCAGATGAATACGAGAGAGTTTCATCTTGTACAATCACCAAGGAGATATGGGATAAACTACATGTCACTCATGAAGGCACAAACGAGGCAAAAGAATCTAAAATTAGTCTTCTAACTCATAGTTATGAAAATTTCAGGATGAAACCAAATGAAGACATCAAAGCTATGACTGATAGATTTTTCGTGATTGTCAATGGTCTCAAATCATATGAATAGATCATTCCAAACGAGAAGCTTGTGAGGAAGTTAGTTTACTCTCTTTCAGAAGTTTGGAAATCAAAGAAGACGGCGATTATCAAGGCTAAAAACTTAAAATCTTTAACCCTCGATGGTTCTCTCCTCACGCATGAAATGATGCTTCAATATGAGGAAGACCTCATGAAAAAGGATGAGATAAAGAAGGAAACAAAGAAGAAGAAGAAGAACGTTGGAGTTGCTCTCAAATCTACAAAAGATGAGAGCGATTCGGATGAAGATGGTGATGACGATGACGAGGAAATGGCATTATTTTCCAAATGTTTTAGAAAATTGATGAAGCCCAACTGAGGAAGAAAATTCAAACGAAATGAAGGCTTCAAGAATGAACCGAAGGAGAAAGACTCGATCATATGCTACGAATGCAAAAATCCTGGGCATGTCAAATATGATTGGCCACAATTAAAGAAGAATGTTCAATCCAAGAAGAAGAACAAGGCACATGTGGCTACATGGAGTGATGATGAACAATCCGATAAAGAGAAACAAGAAGTAACAAACTTGTGCTTAATGGCCATCGGGGAAAATTCTTAGGTAACTCCTAACTCATTTGATTTTGAAGATTATTTTTTTAATGAGTTAGTAGAGGAATATACTGGGTTGGCTTCGGATTATGAGAAATTATTTTCAAAATACAAGAAAGATATTTCAAAATTGAAAAAATAAATAATCGCTTGACCAAAACCAACAATGATCTTGAAAGTAAAGTCAAAAGAACTGCAAATCAAAATCGAAGAGTCTGAAAAGAAAAATTCTGATTTTCATAATTTACTTTCAAAGGTCAATGATGATCATCAAAAAGAAATTGATGATCTTAAAGCTTCTTTTAATAAAGCTGGAACAAAACATTTTGAAAATGGAGAAAGTTCAAAATCCAACTTTGTTAGAAAAAGTTTTAAAAACTACAATCATAAAGGTCCCCAAATAACCTCTAATGGAAAAATCTTTAGAAGTATATGGGTTCCTAGAGAACTCATTACCATTAAATATAAGGATATCCTACACAAATGGATACCTAAGGGTACTAGAATTTTGGAGACTAATGAATATGGACCCAAAAGAATTTGGGTACCAAAAATCAAAAATTAATCTATGTTTGTAGGGAAAGGAGCATTGCTAAAAGGAACGAGAAATACATTCAAACTCATGGTACCTTGATAGTGGATGCTCAAGACACATGACCGAAGACAAGAGCCAGCTCATAGAGCTTAACGACAAAAATAGAGCAGAGGTGACTTTTGGTGATAATTCAAAAGGTCACATTGAATGTATAGGTACTATAGGTAATACTTCTTCCATACAAATTAAAAATGTGTTATATGTGAATGGGTTAAAGCATAATCTATTGAGTATTAGTCAATTATGCAATAAGGGATACAATGTCATGTTTGAAACTAATAGTTGTAAAGTAATCGACATTGCATCTAATCGGATTATGCTTGTTGGTTATAGAATAGGAAACATTTACATGGTGCATTTAGATTCTATAAATATGTCTAATTTATGGCTAGTTCTAAGGATGAACATGATAGTTGGTTATGGCATAGGAGACTAGGGCATGCTAGCATGAGTGTTTTACAATGACTAATTTAAGGAGATTTAGTAAGGATTGCCAAAACTAAAATTTGATAATGATAAAATATGTGATGCATGTGCTAAAGGAAAACATCGAAGAGCTTCCTTTAAGTCCATTAATGATGTATCCACTAGTAGAGTATTACAATTGATCCATATAGATCTTTTGGGCTAACTAGGACTACTAGCTTCGGTGGAAAACAATATGCATTTGTCTTGGTAGATGACTATTCTAGATATACTTGGGTTCTATTCTTAAGTACTAAAGATGAAGCATTAGAAAAATTCATCATGTTTTCAAAAGTAATCCAAAACGAAAAAGGTTACTCCATTTCTAGTGTTAGGAGTGATCATGGCACTGAATTTGAAAATCTTGGATTCACTGAGTTTTATAATTCTAATGGTATTAGCCATACTTTTTCAACACCTAGAACTCCTCAACAAAATGGAGTTGTTGAGAGGAAAAATTGAACTTTATAAGAAATGGCAAGAACTATGCTTTGTGAAAACAATTTGCTAAAATATTTTTGGACGGAAGCCACAAATACCGCTTGTTATGTTATAAATCAAGTAATGATTAGGCCTATTTTAAAGAAAACTCCATATGAACTTTCCAAAAATAAAAAGCCTATCATTAGTTATTTTTATCCTTTTGGATGTAAATGTTTTGTTTTAAACAACGATAAAGACAACCTTGGAAAATTTGATGCTAAAAGTGATTAAAGATTTTTCTAGGTTATTTCTTAAATTCTAAATCTTATCGGGTATTTAATAAAAGAACTTTAGTGGTAGAAGAGTCTGTACATGTTGTTTTGATGATAATCCCCTTTCGAGGAAGGATTCTTGTGTGAATGATGATGTAGGTATTGTAAACACACGTGACGTTGGAGAACCATCATCAAAGGAATAAGTTAAAGATGAAGAAACTCACGATGTTCTCGAGAATCCAACCATTGAAGAAAGGGAAGTCTCTTACCCAAGAGAGTACAACTATGTTAAGAATGGTGAGATTATAGGTGATCCATCCAAAGGGGTAACAACTTGATCTTCTCTTAGAAATATATGTAATTATGTTGCATTTATCTCATGCATAGAGCCTAAGAATATCCAAGAAGCATTAAATGATGAAAATTGGATAATGGCTATGCAAGAAGAGTTAAATCAATTTGAGAGAAGTAAAGTATGGACATTAGTTGAAAGGCCTAGTAATAAATCTACTATAGGTACTATATGGGTATTTAGGAATAAGCTTGATGAAAGTTGTAATATAGTGAAGAACAAGGCAAGACTTGTTTCTCAAGGCTATACTCAAGAAGAATGCATAGATTATGATGAAACATACGCTCCGTAGCTAGGATGGAAGCAATAAGAATGTTATTAGCATTTACATGTTTTAATGAATTTAAATTATATCAAATGGATGTTAAATGTGCATTTTTAAATGGTTTTATAAAAGAAGAAGTGTATGTAGAACAACCTCCTGGTTTTGAAGATTCAAAATTTCCTAATCATGTTTTTAAATTGACAAAAGCACTTTATGGTTTAAAACAAGCTCCTAGAGCTTGGTATGAAAGATTGTCAAACTTTTTAATCGAAAAAGGTTTTTCAAAAGGAAAGGTTGACACTACATTATTTTTAAAGCGAAAAGGTAAAGATTTATTAGTAGTTCAAATTTATGTTGATGATATAATATTTAGTTCTACTAATGATGCTTTTTGCCAAGAATTTTCTAAGCTAATGTAGAGTGAATTCGAGATGAGCATGATGGGGGAGCTCTCATTTTTCTTGGGACTCCAAATCAAGCAAAGAAAAGATGGCATCTTCATCAATCAAGCAAAATACGTCAATGATATGATCAAAAAGTTTGAATTGGAAAATGAAAAACCCCAAGCCACTCCAATGAGCTCATCTACAAAGCTTGACAAAGATGAAGGAGGCAAATGTATAGATATTAAATTATATAGGTCCATGATTGGTTCTTTGCTTTATCTAACTGCAAGTAGACCATACATTATGTTTATTGTTTGCTTATGTGCTAGATTTCAATCATGTCCTAAAGAATCACATCTAAAAGCGATTAAGAGAATATTTAGATACCTTAAGGACACTCCTAGTTTAGGACTTTGGTATCTTAGGGACTCTAGCTTTAGCTTGCATGCCTTCTCTGATGCGGATTATGGAGGATCCAAAATAGATAGGAAAAACACCTCCGTACTTGTCAATTCCTAGGAAATATGTTGATTTCATGGTTTTCAAAGAACAAAATTGTGTTGCAATATCTACCACTGAAGCGGAATACATTTTAGCTGGTAGTTGTTGTGCACAAGTTTTATGGATGAAACAACAACTTTTAGATTATGGAATTGAGGTTAGTACCATACCTATCAAGTGTGACAATACTAGTATTATTTGTCTCACTAAAAATCTCATCCAACACTCTAGAACTAAGCACATTGAAATTAGACATCATTTCATTAGAGATCATGTCGCAAAAAGAGATATAGTTCTAGAATATGTTGATACTTTGCATCAATTAGTGGATATTTTTACAAAACCTTTAGATAAAGAAAGATTTTGGAGACTTAGGAGAGAATTAGGTTTAACCAACCTACCTTGACTTAGTGTTTAAATTAATTTTAGCACTTTTAATTAGAATTGAAAATGCTTATAAAATAACATTTTTGATTGCATTCTTTGCTAATAGTTAGGGGGATTTTATGTTCATTAGTGAAAATTAATAATATGTTCAAATAAAATTTAAAGATAGATTTGTTTGATTGAACATAGTTAATTTTAAATCTATGAGTTGCGAATACCACTAGGGCTGATTAATTTAGCATTTTGAGTGTTTAAAAATGGATTTTAACATTTTTGTGCATAGTGCATCGCTACACTATGATAGTGTACCGATGCAATCCTTGAATGTGTATCGGTACACTCAGGAGTGTACCGATACACTCGTCGGGTTTTAGGCTTAAATCCTAAAAAATCCTCATTTTGTCAAAACCCTAAAACTATTCACTCAGTCGAACGCCCCTCTCTCTTACCCTATTCTCAAAAATTACTTCAAATCAACAATTTCAAGTCGAAATGTTCTTGTTTTTCAACTCCTAATCTTGCTTTCATCAACAAAAACGTGCAAACATCATCTAATCTCACTCAAATCTGAAAAACTTCAAGGTATTTTTCTAAAACTACTATTTTATTAATTTAACTTAGTAGTTTTAATTAGTTCTAGGTTGAATTATACATCGGGCATTTGATAGATTGTAGTATAAACTATAATCTACAACTAATTTCATCAAAAACACACAATTTTTCAATTTTTTTAATTTTTGAAATAATAAAAAAATGTTTTTTATTTTAAAAGTGTTGATTTTGATTGAATTATGTTATTCTTATGAAAACTATACATATTATGATTTTTCAAATATTGTTTTCAAAATAGTTTTCAAAATTTTGCCATTAGGATATTATTTAGAGAACATTGACTATTGCGGACTCATATTGAGTTTTGGGAATTGATTGTATTGTATACATGTGTTTTAAAATTGCAAGTAACTTTATCCATTCCGATTCCAATCATGTCTAAATGCCCTAGGTCATCCTCTAGTCGTTCAAACCAAAACCAACCTCCTATTCCACCTCCACCTCAAAATCCAAATCCAAACGAATCAAAAATGACCATTCTTAATTCTTGCTTTAACCAACCTGGCCGTAGTGAAAACCTTTACCATAGGTTCCATAATCTGTTTGAGTCATATAAAATCCGAGAAGAGCGTATCCCCTCAATCCAAGCCATGGTCGATATGAAATTTGAATATCTTCCTACCCTCCATTCTTGGAAATTTGATAAACTCCTTTAACTCAAACCTATCGTTTATCATCAACTAGTATGTATTTTCTATTCTAATGCAATTTCTGTCCAAAACAAAGCTCGTACTGAAACCATAAGGATTCGATCCTATCTTATAGGTTAATTCGTTTATATTGACTCTGACACAATCGCTAGCACTTTTGGACTAGATAACGTAGGTTTAGATAATGAAAAGAGATTCTGGCAACACCTTATAAACCTAAGGCTAGTGCAAGTACCTTAAGGACTCATCACAAGCGTTTTCTTCACTTGATCATCTCTTGGTGGTTTAGACCATCCGAAGGTAGGTACTCCTCTCTTAGAGTCTTCGATTTATGGTGGATACATTATATCCAACATAAAAAGAAAATAAATTTGCCACATATCATTTTCAGGGAATTAGTAGATACCATAAACAATGTCTCATCCAAAAATGTAGAAACCTTAGTTTATGGTTATCTTCTTAGGAACTTGTTTATCAAATCCAACCTTCGAGTCTCGCTTGATGTACCCATCCCTCTCAAGAACCAAATAAATTTCACAACCTTGAAGAAATCAGGATGGTCCGGGACAAGGATCATTGGGTTCGATCCCCCGAGAAAACAACGGGAGCTAGCTCTTCACGAGCTCTTCCGGCACCGGCTGCGGGCAATGATCTAGAACTTGAACAACTTATGTGTGATATTGATGATCACATACCCGACGATGAGCCTGCACAATAGAGATTCAGATGCCTCCATACTTTTGATCGTTTATGGAGAATCTTGACATGAGGTTCGCATCCATCGAGTCCCATTTAACTGCTAACAAAAAAGCGATGAATCATCATTTCGATGCTATGGATGAAAGGGTCGATGCACTAACATGTGATGTGGCCAACATATGGGCACATTTATCACCTCCTGATCCACCGATGGACGATTAGACCTTGTCTTGCTTTGTTTTCTTTGGTTGATTGAACTTAGAACTTAATTGTTAAAACTTTTTGGATGTTTTTTGATTGATATGTTTTGGTTGTTTGAACTTGAATGCTTATATATATTTGGTTTTGATTGTTTGAATTTGGTTTGATTAATTTATATTGGTTTATTAATTTTTGCATCTTTTTACATTTTAGATAAATATGACCAATTTTACCATTACACATTATTTTTGAATATTGATTTTGGAACTAATGGTTAATCTTTCTCTTGATTGTGATCTTAGCAGCTTAAGCTTTATCTAAATATTAATTGGCTAATTTTCTTATAGACTTGTTTAAAACCGTTTATAGAGTCTTTTTTATTTAACAAAAAGGGGGAGAATACAGTAAGGTGGAGTAATTTTAATTTTCAAAAATTGAGTTCGAAAATGATTTTCAAAGAAAAATCTTAAAATTACTAAAATGTTTTATTATATCAAAAAAGGTGAGATTGTTGAAAACATTTTGATGTTTCGATATAACAAATTAAGTGTTATTGAATTTTACAAAGGTCATTTTCAATCCTTACTTAAGTGTCAAATTGTGTTTGAAACTTAAAATATTTTTGAAATTTTTTTTACAAAGTATTTCGAACCATAATCGAGCCAAAAATTAATTTTACAAAGGGATGTACCGATACACTCTTGGATGCATCGATACACTCCTTGTTTTATTAAAACATCGAATGCATTCTGTGTACCGATGCACAGACAATGCATCGATACACTCCTAGTTTTATTAAAACATCGAATGCATTTTGTATACCAATGCACAGACAATGCATCGATACACTCCTGGCTCTTTTTAAACATCAAATGTAAATAGTGTACCAATACACATGGTGTGTATCGATATACTAGATCATATAACGGTCGAAATATTTGAATTTTATACGTAGTGTACCGATGCACCCTTGAGAGTGTACCAATACACTTACATTCCCACAAGATTCCGTAACATCGCTATTGACTTCACCAATGATCCCTGACGTTTAGAAGTGATTGAATGTGTATTTAAACAAGCTTAGGAGCCATTGATCAACAACAATTAAGAAGAGAAGCTAGAGAATCAAAGAGAAAGCATCAAACCTCAAGTTTGAGCATTTCAAACCCATTTTTCATTCAATATTCATTTTTTTTCAAGAAAACTTTTTATGCTCAATTGTATTCATCTTTGAGTGTTCTTTCTTTGTTCTAGAATTTTGCAAACATCTTGCCTTGTGAGGTTTTTCTGTAAGTTTGCGAAATTTGTATTCTTCTCTTTGGGAGAGAGTGTTCTCAAGAATTTAGGGTTAATTCTTGAGGGAGTTGTAAGGTTACTCTTTGTCCTCAAAAGAAATAACAAATTAGTGAATTTGTTGGAAAATCCTTAATGTGGATAGCTAAGGTAGTGGACCTAGACTTTGGTTGAGAAAGTCGAACCACTCTAAATCGCTGTGCAAATATTTTCAATTTTCTGCAAAAGCTTCCACCAAAATTTTAATTGCCAATTCACCCCCCTCTTGGTTATTTCGGCGATCGATTAACTCAACATAAGGTCATGCCCACCATCTACACTAAGTATCCTTTAGTGCTAACCTGAATATACAGCCTGCTATTGGACTCTATGGCATGCAAACTATACCACTGTCCCTCAATAGCATACTTGGCCATATAGTCTATTTTTATTCCATCCATGGCAATGTATATTAATATAATTTAACATTTGTCAGTTCATACCCGAATTAACATTAGCAATAAACTTCATATATATTCATGATAAACAACATATATAATAACCATTGATCAATGCATTTTATATTCAACCTTCGACATATTTAGAATATGTCAAATATATGATAAATGACATAAATATAATGTCAATACGAACACGGTAGACTCATTGCAAGTCTTGCTAATGGTGCATAAAACATCCATGTATAATGTCATGCATGCATTGCACTCACTTACAAGTCAAAATATAAAACTCACTAAGCTTTAACTTAATCCTTTGCTTTCGATTTTGTTTGATCCCAAACTTTATCACAATTACATATTCTGGCAGTTTGCACTACCTTCAAAGAAATATTAATCTTTATTAATATACACACTTAAAAATTATTCTATTTATACAAATGGAAACTATACTTGAATACAAATCTAACCATATAAGGTACTTCTAGTTAAATTTGTCCAAATTTATAGTGAATTTTCAAAGATGACTTACATAAATTGTTTTTAAGTAGAATCTACTACATTGTTTTCTGACCCATCCTTGATTAAAAAAATTATATATTTTTGTTTACTCCTTGAAATTAGTAGCCGTTTGTTTCAAACAAAACTAGACTAATATATGAATCCTATAAAAATCATCATCTAATCACTTCTTTATAATTTATGGTGATTTTATAAACTTACTATTCCATACCATAATTTATAGGCAGATTTCTCTAGTTAGCACCTTAGCTTAATCCAAAATTCTATTAGCTTACCAAATGAACATATATGCATGAATAAAAAATCACATAACATTTAGGAGTCACTTCTTACCATAGTAACTCTGTACTGGCTCATCGCAAGCCAATCTTTGCTTGATAACATAACTACAAATTAAATATGCACTCACATGGTGTCCTTAGCTTGTAAACTTTCCTTCGAAATTCACATTCATCTTAAGATTCTCCTTAGATTTAATATTGCTTGATCTTGATTTCAATCATAATATAAATGAACACCATTTACATTACATATACAATTTAACCAATTATTAGAATCTTACTAACATAGGCATGCAATAGAAAATAAATTCCTAAACATCTTCCGATGCTCATTCGATACAAATTGCATGTCACAACATAAATGTTGACCTTAACACTTCTAATTGAGCATTCAAGTTTCTTTTTATCCAAATTTATCCAAACTTTACATAATATTTTCACTTAAGTTTCCAACTTTTCCATATTTGTGATTTGATTATCAACCTTTACCAACTTTCCAAAAAAAGGCCAAATTTCACATTCTAACATCAATTTCAACACTCTAACATTAATTTCCAGCATAGTACATCAACTATTGAACAATTATACATCAATCCCTTAATTTTCAATAACTATCAAATACATCACAAAATTATAAATTGGTCCAAACGTCATTCTAACGCTTGTAGAACCTTCCAAATATCATTTCTAAGTCATGGGAAATTTTTCACAAATTTTCCCTAATTATTTCCTTAGAGTCAAAACATTAGGGGTTAGGGTTTCCTTGATTTTCTCTTGATTCAAGCATGGTATCCATCTCTAAAAAATATTTCAAGGCTTCTACAATCAAACCCCTAACTTAATTTAACCATATCACCAACTTCCCCAAAACCTAAGGTTACGTCGAATTCAATACAAGCATATCTGGGTAGTTCTAATCATCAATCAAGCTTGAAAATGATTCTGCAACACCAATAACCTCAAAATTCATCATCAATTCATAAAACCCTAACATGTTCCTCAACCCTAAAATTTGGGAACTAAGCATTCAAGCAAGATAAGCAAGCAATATAGGTACCAAATGATAGAGTTTTTCAAATAGAACAATTTTCTCACGCTTTAATCCAAAATTCTAAGGAAATTACTTGAAAATGAAAAATAAAGTTTTCCTCCATACCTTGTGAAGCTCCATCCATAGCTGACTTTGAAGAAGGATTTGTCATGAAATTTCTAGTTAATTTGTCATTTGTTAAGCTTGAATGAATTTAAAATTCATTTAATGGGAAATGATAATTTTACCATTAATGAAACTTGATAATTACATCCATACGAATCCACATGTTACTTATCATCTTTCCAAAGTTAAAGATGAACAAATTATCATGCCCTTTACAACTCCACCCATGCACTTTTCCAAAAATTTCAATCTTGTCATTTTCATCCAACGGGCCAAATTGAACATGGAAGTAAATTCTCAAATCCAATGATCAATATTATTTTCCATCATTTTAAAATTTGAAAAAAAAAATTCTAAGCTTAATTTATCATCCTTCATATCTTCTCAAAATTTCTATTAGATCCGATTTATCGAATTTTTAACGGACTTCAACACTTTATAGCTTTTAACACATATTTTGGATTAAATATTCGATTTCCATAAAAATATCATTCTTGGGGTACCTATTCATTTATGGTATCAAAACACCTATCTTTTAAAAATCACCCTTTTAGTCCCTAAACTTTTCTAAACTTTATACTTTAACCACTAAACTTTTAAAATTTACATTTTGGTCACTAACCAAAATTTTGGGATGTTACAATGATGATATCATATTTACTGGATATGTGGGATGTATAAATGATATGATTTTGTCGTAAATCCCATTGTATGTTGCATGGAGAGTCATGGGTACAATTGGCATGCTATGAGGTGGAGTGATCATTATTTACTGATATTGATTTAGTACATTCGTGTACATTAGATGCATATGAGTCACCTAGAGTGCATATTGTACACACTCGTCTGACTCACATACCTTGCATTCTCCTAGATATACATTAGCTATGAATTTGAAATGTGATTTGACACTGGTTGTCATAATTTTATACAATCATGAGATATTAGTTTTATAGGTTTACTAATGAGGAAAATGGCTTATTTAAGTCGGTTTAGAATTCAATGCGTTTTAATTGAATAAATCCTACTGATAGAATTATTATGTTATTTTTTTATATTTTATCTCACCTCATTTTATTTATACTTAGCGTGTGAGTATTTTCACGCATAGATAAAGAAAAGGAAAAGCATACAAAGTGAGAAGTTTTGGGAGCATCACCGAGAAAAATCAGATATACCGCCAGTATCAATATGAACATTTTCTTATGTATCTTTTGACTTATTAGTGGCATGTATATTATGTGTTTTTGTTATATTGTCTGGTTATTATCATTTTAAATTGGTATGTATAATATAAATAAGATGGACCTAGTATAACTGATAGCACATAAAGTAATATTTATGCAAATATTAGTTTATTAGAATATATTATATATGATATCGAAATGGATTTTAAATTAGGTAGTTTTTGGGTAGTTTACTTTAAGACATTAAACTTCATCAAACTGCTAAATTGCTACCTGAAACTGAAATTGATTTGAATATTTAAATATTATATTTTGACGTTACACGATTAAATTAATTTATAGAAATGATTAAATTGGAAAATTTTTAAAGGTTCAAATTTGTACTGGTTTTTCTATTGTAGAAAGATTGTAAATGTAGCGTGACGTCTTTGACTCATATTAAGAGATGTACGGGTTAAGGGTGTTACATTCCACAATGGAAACAGGCTCCTGTGATAGTCCAACACACTCCTGGATGCAATTTTCCACATATTCCACGTGCTCAAGGCTCATTCTAAAGTGATTTACTCGAGCCAGTAGTAAACTCCTAAGATCGTTTAAGTTTCTTGGTACCAGCTCCTTTTCGAGTTGATGCAATCGATTTTGATAGAATGCACGCACGATAACCTTTACTCTTGTACTGTTTCTTTCTTTTTTAACTTGCTTTGATCTCGTTTATCGTTGCGATCTACACGAGAATAAATCACAAAACACATATTTCGAAGTATATGTTAGTATCATTAATAACATAATTGGAACATGTTAGCATAAAATTTTATAAAATGCAATTAATACATATTTGATACTAATTTCAATCACAAAACACATACATTTCGAAGTATATGTTAGTATCATTAATAACATAATTGGAACATGTTAGCATAAAATTTATAAAAATGCAATTAATACATATTTGATACTAATTTCCTTTTCTGATAGAGAATCACTAGTAGATGATGTGAACGTTGCTCTCATCGAGGAAACAAACCTAGGAAGTTCTAGAGTCGATCAAAGAGCGAGAGGATGGGAAGATGAAGTTGGAAGTGGCAAGGGGGATTTTATAAGCTAGCTTTAAGACAAGAAATAAGGATTAGGAAAATAGAAAACAAGGTAAAATAAAGAAAAGTAAATTGATGTAATAAACTACAAAGAAAAGACTTAGCCTTTTAATGGGGGTGGGCGGCTATGGATTTGTTGGAGGAGTTGTTATGGTGATATGGGTAGTCATTGGAAAGAGAAAATGATAAGGATTTCAACGAAGAAGATAAAGTTGAAATCGAATGGCTAGATCGATGGGAAATCGCAATTGAAATTTTTACCCCTGGTAGTATGATGATGAACTAACTTAGGGTTTTGGTGGAAGTTGGTGTGTGGATGACATTTGATGATGAAGATGTCGTGTGGAGATGATAAGATAGATGGGTATGTCCTACTGAAGCCTCCTAGTTGTAATGAAAAGGTAAACTCAGCAATACGGCTCTAACCAACCCTCTTAATCGCAATGAAAAGGCAAACCAGAGTGTGAATATCTCTCTCTCAAGAACTTGGAAGAACTAAAGAAGAATATGCTTCAAACGCACAAAGCAATCAGCTCTTGCAAAAATTCTCTTTTTGTATTGTATATAATAGAAGAAAATTGAACGGTTTACAATAAGGGGAGGGCCTCCTTATATAGTGTTTGAGGAGTCCTTGTGGGAATATGAATGATAAATAAAATAACATCCTAATCCATGTGATATGGGCAGCATCAATCTGGGCCCTTGAAGGTAGTGCTTGATCCAGTGGTGAAGATGGAAACTAGAAATTTTAATGCATGACTTGATCCTCAGCCGTTGGATGAGATGAACGGTCCAGATTGAGCTTCTAGAAGGTGGAGGCTTGGAGAATAAGATGGGGGCTGCTAGGGTTTTGTCATTACAATGAAATTACCCTTATAACCTTAACTTAAACTATTCCTAAGATGAAAATAAGGAAAATTCGTAATTAATTATAAAATCCCGTAGAATCTAGTATAGGGATTTCTGCATGCGTTATCTTCACTAAAATTGTCATATCTTGATTTTACGATATCGGATTGATGCGATTCAAGAACCGTTGGAAAGATAAGAGACATACGGTCGGATCTCTAGAAGACATGTTGACAAAATAACATCTGGATCCCATCAAAAATCAGTCTCAAGTCTGTTGATCTGTTTTTTCTTCTTTTCCAAGGCTTGATCGTGTGAGTCCATTGGAAGCTTTAGTCCATCTTCCTTTGATGTGAGCCTTGTGATGCATGTATCATCCTCCCTCTCTTCAAAAGGTTTCGTTCTCGAATCTGAAACATCAAAGGAAGAAACATTAGAGCCTTTTAAGAATTGAGTCACATTATACTTACCGAATAGATATGCTTTGAATCTTCGAGACTTTGTTCTTCTAATACGTTCGAGTATAATCATTCGTCCAAAAAAGCATATGTTGTCATTATTATGGACTCTAGTACATGTATCATTTTCTATGATAAATGCTAACTTTAACTCTTTCAAATACCCCTTTTAAGTCCCTTAAATAATCATTTTTACCAATAATACAAGACTTTTCAACAATCCACACTTAACCACTTAATAGCATTTCTTGAATATTCATCTTAATATTCCAAATTTATTCAAAATGGTCCTTTTCCATTTCACCTTTAATTCAATATCAATCACCTATCTCAAGCATTCTAATAATTTATTCAAACTAATATATCAACATTATACTAATTTCCATTTCAAGCCCAACTTTCATGCACTTAACGTTTTAGTCCCCAAACTTTAACAACTTTTAAAGTGATCCAACTCAACTTTCTAACATCATAACCAACATTATAACATTCAATTCTATCTTAGTACATCAATTATTGAACAATTGCACTTTAATCCCCAAATTTTTTAAAATATTTGAAAAAGTCCCTATATTTTCAAAAACTTCCACATTGGTCCAAATCACATTTCAAAGCATGTAGAATCATTCTAATACTAATTCTAACCCTTAGGAAATTTTCTAAAATTTTTCCCTATTTTATTCTTTAGGGTCGAATATTAAAGGACTCCTTGTGCTTGATTTCCAACTTGATTCAAGCATGAATTCAACTTCATAACATCAATTCCATGCAATTCTAATCAATTCCAATTCAAAAAAATCCAATTTCAACATTTCTCTACAAATCCTAACCATGGCCGAATTCAACATAATCATTTCTACATGTTTTTTTTATCTTCACACAAGCTTGAAAACAACTCTACTTCATCACTAACATAAAAATCCAACCTTAAATCATTGAATTCCAACTTTTTCTTCATCCACCATAATAACCAAACCAATTATTCAAGCCAGAAAACCATAAAATATTTATACCAAATGATAGAGAATTTGGCGTAGATTAATTATATTTCACACTTTAATCCAAAAATCAAAGGAAATAACTTAAAAATGAAAAATAAAATTTCTTCTTACCTAGCTATGGAACTCGCGGCCAAAGGAGGAAGATGAAGCAAATTTCTTGATTATTCTAGTAAAAAATCTCTTAACACATGTTAAAAATCTAATTAAATGAACTTAAAATTCATTTAATGCTAAATTACCTTTTCCCCATTAATAAATCATGATAATTACCACCATGCCATTACCATGATATCATCCCTTATGTCATCAAGTCAAATATAAACTATTATTTTATTAGTTTCCATCTTTATCATTGTGTTTTTCAAAAAAAAAAAACAATCTTGCCATTTTAATATAACGGTCCTGGTTAACATGGAAAATTAACTTAAATCCAATGATCTATGTTAAATTCTACTGATTAAAAATATGAAAATACATTATTAATCCTATACTATCATCCTTCAAATTTTCCTAAATTTCAAATTCAATCCGATTATTCGAATATTTTACCGAATTTTATCGCTTAATAGTTTTTAATACAAGCTCTGGATCAAAAATCTTAAACCTTGAGAATGTCATTCTTGGGGTGAACTACTCATTTTTTGGAGCCAAAATATATAATTTTTTGAAGATTACATTTTGATCCCTAAACTTTTATAAAGTTTCTACTTTAACCACAAAACTTTCAAAATATACATTTTGGTCACTAGTCCAAAGTTTGGGAAATTAAAAACCTCGTGTACTAACACCACTAATTGTTCCTATATTTAAAAGTGCGGATCACTGCTTAATTGAAACGCCAAAATCTCAATTCACAATTGCAAATTTCAACTTGTATAGAGGAAAACAATTTTTCGCTGAATAACGGGGCTGGTCCACGGTTAATTGTTGGGTTAATTTGTGACAAACCCTAAAATTATATAAGTTAATAGTTTGAATTCTAAACAAATTTTTTTAAAACAATTAATTAATATTTTTAATTAAAAAATCATAATTTAATTATATTCTTATTAGAACTAAAATTATATTTTAATAAAAGATTAATTGTTGATAAACCATTATACATTTTAATATTTCTTTAATAAGAATAATTTAATTAGTGGTGTGGATCGGTATGTATGTGTTATATTAGTGCTATATTCCGGTGTACGACTTTTGCTTTAAACTCATCCGTAATAAAATAGTTTTCCCTTTTATCTATTGATATATTTTATATTTTAATATTATATAAATCTTATCCTCTTCACAAGACTACACTTTGATTAATTATTAATATCATCAGTATTTGTATCTTTGATTTAGTGTGTGTATATATATCTATAAGAATCGTATTTTTTTTACCTAAATTTTGGAGTAATGAGTTAAAGACTAGTGTTTGTCTTTTCCTTTATGTATTGTCGTATCTCGATTTCAGAGTTAGAAATTTACATACCAATTACAAATGTTTAAGTGAAATTCAGATTCTATTGGAATAAATTTGAAGAAAATTCAAAATTCGAGAGTCATAAACTAAGGGATGTCAACTTTAAAACTCCAAAAAGTTGGAGGCTTAAGCTTGCTATTTGCCCATTGAAGCTCTTAACGTAAATGTTATTCTTTTATATTTATTATAGGGTTAAGTACACGGATGGTCACTTATGTTTATGTTTTGTTCACTTTTGGTCACTAATTTCAGAAAACATAAGATATTGTCACTTTTGCTTTTATTTAATTAAGATATGATCACTTTCGTTTTTAATTAATTAAGATGTGGTCATCCCGAGTTAACTGTCGTTAACACTAGTTATATATTTTGATATAATCATACATTTGGGCATGTTATTTATATATTCTCTCAATTTAGTCATACTTTTAAATAAATTTAACATAAAATATATATTTTTAAATGAAAATAAAAATAAAATATTTTTAAATTAAGTTAATAATAAAATATATTTAATAAGTGAATCTAAAAATATTTTTAAGTTAATATATATAGAATTATATTATATATAATCAGAGTCAGGGTACCCGATTCATAATTTTTTTATTTTTTATTTAAATTATATTATTTTTAAAAAATTATGTAGAAAAATTCTAAAATTTAAAATTTAAAAGTCTATAATATATATAATCCACACATAAAGTTTAAAAAATCAAATTACATAATTGAAATAGAATTTATTAAAAATTAAAAATAAAGAAATGTAATTAATTTCACATGTTTTGAAGTTAAAATAAATATTTTAAAAAATAATTTAAAACGTTAATGTGAAATAATTAAAGAAATTAAGAATTTAGAACATTATGGTATCAAAATTTAAGAAATTAGGATTTAGAATGTTAGAGTGAAATAATTTGAGAATTATGAATAAAAAATTTAATATAAAACGAAAATAAAAAATAAAAAAATATACAATAGATCAAGTATCGGGTAGGCGGGTACCCGTTAAGCAACATTTTGTGACCCATATCCGACCTAGAAATCTGAAAAAATAGCGAGCCAGATACCCGACTCGAAAAATCACGTATTTTTATTATAAATACACGATATTTTTTTAACTAGGTTAGTGGTTCGAGGGGTCGGGTCAATCGATTGGTATTTTTTAACACCCCTACGTGGCATGACATGTGGCATCATTCGATTGGAGAATTAAATTTATTTTAATTTATTAAAAGTATGACTAAATAGAGAGAATATATAAATAACAAGAACCAAATATTTGATTATATCAAAATATTTACCAGCTGTTAATGACAGTTAACCTGTGATGACCACTTCTTAATTAAATAAAAAACGAAAGTGACCATATCTTAATTAAATAAAAATGAAAGTGATCATATCTTGTGTTTTTGAAATCAGTGACTAAAAGTGGACAATACACAAACATAAGTGATCATCTATGTAGTTAACCCTTTATTATATTATTATTATGACTATTTTTATTAACAAACAAAAAGAGAATCCTCTCTTCTTCGGAGAAGGGCTAAAAACCCTAGCAGCCGTGGGTTGCGTTCATGGCCATTTCGGTCATGCCCTTCTTCTTCATCGTCGGTGCTGTTTCTATTCTCCTTCATTCAACCCGGTCGCCATTTTTGCCTAGTCGAGTTGCACCATTTCTCCGCCTCATTCCCTGCTCGCCTGATCTGTAACACCTGAGTTTGCGTATTCCAGTTGCTTCGCCCAAGCCTTGTCGTTGTCCTCTGGTCGTCGCCATGTCGACCGCAGCTTTTGATTGTATCTAAGTTTCCATTTTTGTAAACCAAATCCCATTACCGAATATGGTCAAATAAAAGAAAGGTTTATTATTATCTTTTGTTTTGTTAATTCTGTTCTTAATATTATCATCGCTAATGCTAATTAATTTGTAGAAAGGTTGGTGGTTTACGGTGGGTGCAACCAATCCCAGGTTATGGTGTAAACCTCTAAATCTCCGAATTTACTTTTAACTCTATAACTAATTAACTAATGACTGGCTCATAAATATTTTTTTTTAGGATAAACACACATGTATTAATAACATAAAATTTTAAATGAGTTAGGTAAAAATAAAATTCTAGAGTGGGTACCGTTTGTAAAATAAGTAATTAATTGAAGAAAATTTAAATTTTAGGGTTGACACGAAAAATTTCAAGGTAGACATCATCATTTAAATAATTAATTAATCGAAGAAAATTCGAATTTCATATGGACATGTACCTACCCTCGGCAACATGTAGCTCCGCCACTCTCTATAACCAACTATCTCGGCTTTTAGGGGTGTTCGTGGTCGGTTTGTATCGGTTTTTGGCTAAATTTCATCCGATCCGAAAGTATAAATGTTTACGGTTTGGATTGGTTTGGATGTTTATAAAAAAATTTCGATCCAATCCGATCCAATTAAGTGCGGCTTGATTCGGTTTGGATTTGTGCGATTTTTAGACTCTAATTTTTCAAAATAATTCTTGAATTTTTTTCATAAAAAACATATGTATAATAAAAGCAAAGAGAATATATATATTAACAAATACAAACTTACGAAGAGAATATACATTTTAACAAATGCAAGCTTGTGAAGTTTGCTCACATTAATAGTTCAGCAGCAGTTTGTAGATGGAACCAAAAATTTTCATCTTTGGGCATAGATGAGTCCATTTATTTCCCTTTTGTAAATTCAATATTGCAAATTCATTGTAAGAGACTCGATTCGGTTTGGATCGGTTTTAAATTTTTAAATCAAACCGAACCGATCGGTTTAAAAAACACACACTAAATTGGTTTCGATTTTTTTCGGTTATCGATTTTTTGGATCGATTTTCGATTATTTTTTAGATCGATTTTCGATTATTATTTTTAGATAGGATTGAATCTGAACACCCCTACCGACTTAGATCTTTAGTGAAATAGTGACGGTGTGATATTCTCTCATATTTCACTTCAGTGTTACGATGAGAAAAAAAGTTAAGGGTCGGTTTGGTTATAAAATTTATAGATTATTGTTATTTAAAAAAAACATTTTGGTTAAAAAATTAAAAAAAAAAGTATTTCTGAAAAATAAAAATAAGTGAGATTATGTAAACTTACAAAAGACGCATTTAGTATTTTTATTTAATTATTTTGAAAACTTTAGAAATATGAAAGCACACTATCTAGATTTTTAACTAAAATTGTCCAGAGTTAAATTGTTTTAACAATAATTTTTCAATTGAAACCCTCAAACTTTTACAAAAAATCAATATGGTTCTTGAACTCTTTTTACACTCAATTTGGTCCCTGAAATATTTTTTAATAATTTGTTTTTAGTATTTTTATATTTAATGTATTAAACATCTTAATTATTGTTTATATTTTATATTTAAACAATATTTTAATTTTTATAAAAAATTAATTATGTCCTTAACTTTCTAAAAGAATCAGTGGGGCCCGTGAACTTAGCTAAAAAATCAATTAAGTCTATCTACCCTATCATCTTCAATCATGTACTGCCATAACAACATCGTAAACTAGCACATCAATATTATAGATTATCGTGTAAGGTTTGTGAACTGTCATGAAAGTATCGTGACGGTCAACAATTGATTTCGTTAGTCAAACAGTTAAATTGTTTTTTTTAAAGTTTAAGGCCCTTTAAATGCCACTAAACATATTTTTTATTTTAACTACATTTTTATGTACTCTTGTTTATAATAATATTTTTATGTATTTTTAAATTTTAATTGATGTCTAATATATATCAACATTATATTCTTATTATAAATTAAAATAATTTTTGTGTTATAAAATTTATTATGAACTTTTTTTTTACGGTAAACTCCAGCACATTAATATTATTAATAATGGGAACCCAAAAAATAAAAGCGTTAAATAGCTGTAAATGGAAAAACAACTGTAATCTCCTAAAAAAATGAAAGAGAAAATAATCTCAGTGATCGAAAATACCTTATAATATAGGATTTTAACCAACTTTTTTTAGATTTGCGAAAATGACCAACAAATTCGCAACGCGAACTCCAATTTCGCAACCCAGTTTCCAAATTCACAACGCGAATATGTGAATCACATTGCGATTTTCTAAATTCGCATTGCGATTTTCCAAATTCGCAACGCGAATTTGTAAATCGCAACACAGAAGTCAAATTCGCAACACAGAATTCAAAGCGCGTTTATTTTCGCAATATTAATTTCTCAACACAAATGTAAACAGTATTATCGTAAATCATAACCTAAAACCCTAAATCATAACTCAGTCTCATCTCCATCTCTCACTCTCTACGGCGACATCCGTCCCCATCTCCGACGAAATTTGTCTATCTCCATCTCTCATAGCAACCCTCACAACCATTCACGGTCAGAAATGGAAAATCTACCATCGAGGGTTAGTTTTTTTAATCTCTTATTTTTTATTTTAAAATTTTTGTATTATTATTAGATTTTTCTTATATTGATGATAAATTTACTGGTAATTTCAATATATAGATTAACCATTTCACTTAGATTGCTTAGTAAAATTAATCTGGTTGCTACCAATACTGCTAAACTGTTTAATCTTTAACCCTGTGAAGTTAGTATTTGTCTTTGTTTTGTCTTTTTGTTGAAGAAATGCAATTTATTCAAGTTTCAATTTGCAGAAGAATAGTTTTTGAAACTTAAATTCGCAACACGAAAATCGCAACGCGAATTTAGTTTCACGTTGCGATTTTCATTTTCGCGTTGCGATTTTCATTTTCGCATTGCGAATTTAAGTTTCAGAAACTACTCTTCTTCTGCAAATTGAAACTTGAATGAATTGCATTACTTCAACCAAAAAACAAAGACAAATACTAACTTCACAGTGTTGCGAATTTAAGTTTCAAGAATAAACTAGTACTCTTTATGTTGTCCTTGAACCTGCACTAAACCTATATGTTGTCCTTTTAAATGTTTTATAAGTGCTTGCTTTTGGAATGTTATCTGATGCATTTTGTGAACTATGATGGAATAATGACTTGGGTGAATACCGTGCTAGTTTGAATTATATTTGGCTTTGTTTTCACTGTTTAATATCAGTTGTTTAGTGTATAATTTGTAGTTTTGGTATATCTAACTTGGTATGTTTATTGTTTTTGTAGAAATTTTTTTCGGTTCAATTAACCTTAAGGAATAAATTAAGCCTAGCCACTAAAATTGCGTCGACGCTTACACCTCTACAAAGAAAACTGTGTTTGAGGATACTTGCTTTGGGCCATTGCTGAAAGTAAACATCCGGGTGAAGATGCTATGTTGACACATTTGTTTCTTCAGACCATGACTAACGATCTACTCGAGAGGATACAACGTGGTGATGAAGAGATATGGTTTCATTTTCCTCCGGCATATACTTATTTTGGGCGGGAGGAGTTTTGCTTAATCACTGGTCTACGCTTCGGACATGATGAAGTAACCCGGTATACTAGTCATATCTCCCGCCCATCATGATTATCTCGGGTTTTTCCTGAGCTGGCAAAGCCGAAGTCGAGTTTACACGTCGACGACTTGAAGAGATTATTTGTTAAAGATGGTTTTACTCGGATGGATGACCTTGATGTTGTCCGAGTATGCCATTTATTACTTTTGCATGCCGGCTTTTTAGGTAAAGAGGACAGACAACCTATTTCTGAGGACCTAATATTATTGGTAGAGGACCTAAATGCATGAAACCTATTTCCGTGGGGTTCATATCTATGGAAAGCTACCTGGAAAAAGTTGTCGTCTGCCTTTGAGGACCGAAAAAGTTTACGGGGCAATGATTCTAAATACACTTTGGCATGCTTTATTTGGACCTTTAAGGTAAGAATTTCTATATAATGTTTCCAAATTTATAATTAATTATTTAACAATTACTGATGTTTGTGTATTATATTGTTTGTAGATTTGGATATTTGAGGCTTTCCCCAGCATGCGAACATATGCGATAAAAAATTCAAATGATATTCCTAGGGCTATTACCTGGATAAGGATCTGCCTGTTGGATTGGGAAGAGTTACTACCATATACGATGATGAATGATGTAAGTTAACACACAAATACTACCATATATAAACAAGTTATTACTAGTACACGTTTAACTTTGTTTGAGCTTTTATATTGTTAGGAGGCCAACTATCCATTATAGAGGCTGACACCCACAGAGGCTGAGCTTGCCACTGATTGGTGGCAAGCTAGTAAGCGATTTTTTTATGGGACGGATGATGAGCACCCCCTACTTCGAGAGCCATCACCTGATCGGGCCGATTCTACAACTCGACACCCGGAGCCATCACCTGATCGAGCCTCTTATCCACCTCCACCATCACTTATTCCATCACATCATTGAGCCTCTTCTCCACCATCACCTCATGATAGGCGACCGAAAAAGAGGCCATGACATTTATCTCCCTGTTCTCCACCTCCACGGGATGAGTTAGGTGAGTTACGTGATGTGGTCGGTGCTTTGCGTCATGAGGTCGGTACTTTTACGTGAAGACAATGGTGCGCTACGTGATGAGGTACGGTCTTTACGTGGTGAGGTGGATGTTTTAGGCGATGACAATGGTGCGCTACGTGGTGAGATATCTACTTTACGTGATGAGGTAGCCGCTCTACGTGAGATTGTTTCATCGTTATAGAATGAGGTTCATACTCTACGCAATGAGGGAAATTTGTTTAATACTATACTAAAAATACAAATAACCTTTTTTCGGCATTATTTATTTATTTACTGATTTATGTTTTAATTTATTTTCAGCGGCCCGATAAGGTAAATACTTTACGTCATGTTTTTCTTGCACGACGGGGTTCACGCATCAGACGTCGTGCACGTGTCATTACGTCTCCTTTCACCCCAGTAGTGCCAAGACGCCGTAAGAAGAAGCCCGATGCACCTGTCATCGTTCAAGAGGCGCCTCCTATCGTTCAAGAGGCCCCTCTCATCGTTCAAGAGGCCCCTCCCACGGTTCAAGAGGCCCCTGTCATCGTTCAGAGGTCCCTCCCACCGTTCAGAGCCCGATTCACATGGCGTCATATGTCGACATATTGATAAACCCCCCCCCTCGATATGATGGATGCAGTTGGCTTTCGTATGTTTACCGACCAGTACATTCCTCAGCATGAGAGGGGAACACTACCAGACACAATTACGGATAATACCCTTTGGGCCAAGACCGCAGTTGATTTTTATCTACATTAGCGGAGCAAGGGGTGTTATTCTGACATATGCAAACTCGACGATGTTATTCATTTGTTTCTTGATCGGTCTTGGTGGTGTATTTAAAATCGTACAACGTGAATTTGACTTTCGCGTTGCGAATTCAAGGGAAAACACCTTCAAAAAGATAACACAATAATCGATAAGTGATAACAACTGAACAGATCATAGCAATGTTCAAACTCAAGTTACTGAATGTCTAACTGAAAATGTATGCATTCACACATAAAATACACATAATACAACGTTTGCATTTAAAAACCGCCTAGTTAATAATTCCCAAAAGGTGAAGCGTTTGTGATTGGGATTGATTTTGATTGCGATTTGATTTCCTTTTGCTTGGCACCATATGAGCTTTGGATTTGATGAGGATCCATATTTTGCTAGAGGAAAAGATGATTGTGATGGCACTGGTGATCCATTTTTGTACAAATAAAAACCACAAAGTCCATGAAAAGCATCTGGGAAACACCTTCTAACAGCATTGTCAATTGAGTTTGCCCTATCGGATATGATTGTCAGATTGCTAATAGGACCTATACAATCCCTAAGATGCCCCATAAACAATGTCCATGAATTAGAGGTTTCAGATTTGCCAACCCCGTAAGCTATTGGCAGTATCCCATTGTCAGCATCCATGGCTACTGCTAATAAGTTTACTCCAAGGTATCAACCTTTCAAATGTGCTTCGTCAACTATAATAACTGGGCGCATGCAAGTAATAAACGAACGAATCTACAAAATAATATACACAAGACATATAATCATTTAAATGTGAAATGCATGTAACTAACAAAAATGAGTCAACAAAATTATATTGATTTACTAACCGCAGCACCAATGGCGATAAACAACAACTCAAAGCGTCCATCTCTATCTGTTTTGATATGAGTTACCGACCCAGGATTTTTCAGCTTTAAATTATGACAATAAGCCGGCAGTTGGACAAACGATGCTTCTGGAGACCCCCTCAACAATTCCAAGGCATAACATTTGGCTCTCCAAGCTTGAGAATATGAGATACTAATCTTGAACCGTGCATTCATGTCAGTCATAATTTCATATATCTCCGATATACTCTGTCATTCAAAAACATTAACTCAGCCAGAAAACCACCCAACACCTTTTTGTGTGCCTGTCTATGGTGAGGAAAAACTTGGGTTCTTGAATGTATGTTTATCAATAAAAGTCCTAACTTGAAACATTTCGCAATCTTTTATCCTCTTTGCAATCATAAGCCACATACAGTTTTTGTCAATCATACACTTTGTTTCGAAACGATCTTTGCTTGATTTGTTAACTTTTAGTTGATAGCCATATTTCACACATTTCGTATACAAAGCTATCTTTAAGTCTTCATTTGTATCAAAACAATCATCTTTCTTGATACGAATAACTTTTGTGTAACAATCAACTGCTATCTTTACCAACTCTTCTTTCGGTATCTGAAGTAATTCTGGCATATTCCAGTTATACTCCCGTGGTATTTTCTTCTTTTTCTTTTCTTCGGGGACTTCTTCTTCTTCTTCTTCTTCTTTAGGGTTATATGAATTACAGAATGGATGTTCAACATGTTCATTCACAGTCGTAACTTCCTCCTCATTATCATCAACAATATCTTCCTTGGCAACGGCTGTTTTATCATCAAGATTCGGGTATTGACCAATATCAAAATCATTACACGCAGGGTCTGTTTCTTCTTCTGAAACATCATCAAAATCCGAGTATTGACCAAGATCAAAGTCCGGGTATTGACCAAGATCAAATTTCGAATACTGACCAGTACTCACAATTTTTTCTGTTGGCTCATAATCGTCTAACTGGTCAATACGAAAACCGGAATTTTGGTGCTGAAAGTTGATTGGGTTTTGGATTAGGAAAATGTTGTCGGTTTTGAGATTGTGTTTGGTATTGGAAATGTGGTGAAACAAAATTTTCTTGGTGATGAAATTGTGGTGGAACCATTAAATTTTGAGGTTGATAACAACGTTGTACATGTGAGCACCATAAACTGGGGTTGAAGAACTTAGTTGATTACTACCCGCTACTGACCCAACTTCACTACTTCTAGGTTCAACAACATACAATGTAACATCATCTTCTTGCGAAACACTAATATAAGCAATGAATCGTTCAACATCTTCATTGTCGGTTAACAAATAAACTTTACATTTTCTCTGATAAGATAGCCTAAATCCACTTAGAGGCTCTAAATTCAATTTCTTTGCAACACATAACATTAGAGTTTCATAAGTTAACTTTTTTAATGACAGTTTTAGTTGAAGATTCATGGGTAAAGACACATATTGTAAAACACCATGAACATTCTCCCATGACCTTACAAAACACAAATCTATCCAAACATGATCAACATTAGATGATTTCATTCTACAAATTGTAAATTAATTTACTAAACAAACGAGCTATAAACTACATATCATCACTAACTTAGAGAAAAACATACCTTTATTAAGTTGATAGTTGATAATTTGGGAGAGAAATCATTGAAAAATTAAATAGAAATAAAATTATGTAAAAAAATAGAGATGAGGAATGATGTCGTTGGATATAGGAACGGATGTCGCCGGAGAGAGTGATAGATGGAGATGGAATGAGTTGCGATTTAGGGATTTAGGTTATGAGTTGCTGCTGCTGCGTAGTTATATACCCAAAAGATTTGTGTTGCGAATTCGAAAATCGAGTTGCGAATTTAAAATTCAGTTGCGAATTTGAAATTCAGTGTTGCGAATTTGGCAATCGCGTTGCGAATTTGGCAATCGCGTTACGAATTTGACTTCTTCGTTACGATTTTCTAAATTCGAGTTGCGATTTACAAATTCGTGTTGCGAATTTGGAAAATCGCAACACGAATTTAGAAAATCGTAATGCGATTCACATATTCGCGTTGCAAATTTGGAAACTAGATTACGAAATTAGAGTTCGCGTTGCGAATTTGTTGGTCATTTTTACAAATACAAAAAAATATTAAAATTAAGTTATTTTCTCAAAATTAAATGAACGACAAAATGAAAACAAGTGAAAACAACTCAAAGAAATTGCTGGCCTTCTTCGAAGAGCTCTAACTGATAAACTTCCAAATCTTTCTCGGGATAAAAACAAACAAAATCGAAAGTAATCCAAACTTCAGATTGAAAGCATATGAGACTCTACTTCAAGGGGGTTCCAAGCCTAGACGGTCTTGAGCGGCTTGGATTTCTACGTTTCTCGGTCCTTCCTCTACCCAGAATCGATCCTCCTCTCCACAGTTGGTGGCCCTGGCTAAGAGATGTGATGTTGTATTTCCAGATCTGAAAAATGAAATTGAACATGCAAGATTGAAAGAGGTCAAATTTCCTTTTTGCATCGCATATCAAAGTTCTGATTTCTGAGTAATCACTTTCGCTTGAAGCTAATTTGGCTATAACTGTTCGTGAATCTCCATCCGCAATAACTTTGTTGAAACCCATGTCTGCTGCGAACTCCATCGCATGGTTTGCCGCCATTGCCTCTACCATGAAAGCTGAGGTAACTCCTGACGCCGCTTCTCTCTTGTTTGGTTCAAATGGGTATCGAAATTAACCTTCACCACTTGGTTTGGGAGTGATCTCCAATGAGCTGTCTGGGCTTCATTTGCAATCTGGAAACGACTTCGCGCATTTGAGTATTCGTGGCATCGGGCTCTAACTGAGGTAATTAGCTCCTCACTCTTGATAGACTTTCCTTGATGAATGAAGGTGTTACGAGCATACCATAGCATCCATATAGTTACCAAAATTTCTGCATGTTTTGATTATTTCTGAGTAGCCAAGATAACTATTCTGTGAAATCCCCTAAACTGATATTATTGGGCCAATGATAACCCATGCCCCTCCAAACTCGAACAGCCAAATGACAATCTCTCACCACATGAACTACAGTTTCGTTTTCCAATGGGAATTTGGAACAGACAGAGGAGTTTGAAATCATTCTTTGGGACAGATTGTAATTCGTGGGAATAAAATTAAAAATAAATTTCCAGGTTTGAAGTTTTACCTTGCGTTGACAATTGCTTTCCCAGAGAATTTTGAGAACTTCATTGTTTGAAGGTAACAAGTTGTTACCATTCAACAACATTCGATATGCACTTCTTACATTGTATAAGCTAGATTTCTCTTCACTCCAAACCCTTATATCATCCTGTTCATATTGTGCTATTGGAATTTCTAGAATCCAATCAGCTTCATCACCATCAAAATTCAGACGAATGGTGTCTTCTTTCCATCTTCTCAATTCGGCATCAATCAAATAAGCTACTCTATCTAATAAATCAACTTTTGAGGATTCGATTCTTCTTTGAAATTAGCCTAAAAGCCAATAATCGTTTCATACCGAAATTGAAAACCCGTTTCCAACTCTTCATTTTAGACTAGATTCCAATAAACCCCTCGTACTCCATATACTTCTCCATACATACGAAGGCTCAGCTCTCAGCCTTGAATGTAAAAAATCGCCTGTAGGGTAATATTTCGCCCGAAGTACCCTGCTCACCAACGAAGTTGGATTTAAAAGTAGTCTCCAGCCTTGTTTTGCCAATAGCGAAATGTTGAATTTTACCATATCCCTAAAACCTAAACCTCTATCACCTTTTAGTTTGCGTAGGAAATCCCGTGAGCACCAATAGATTCCTTTCTTATGTTTAGACTTTTGCGACTAAAAGCGAGCCATTATGTGTTCCAACTCCTTACAAAGGGTTTTTGGAAGAAGGAAACAATTCATTGCAAAAATAGTAATGGCTTGAAGAACTGATTTTATAAATACATCCTTTCCGCCCTGAGATAAAAATTTGATGCTCCAACTCTTGATTTAAGTTTATCTTGTAGATTTTGAAAAGCACCCTTTTTGTTTCTTCCTACAATTGACGGGAGACCTAAATATTTTTCTGGATCTGATGGGCCTGTTACCTCTAGAATTCGCATATCATCATGATGATTATCATCGATGACATTTGAGCTGAAAAAGATACTCTATTTATCAAAATTTATTTGTTTCCCTGAAATTTTCCCATATTCTGACAAAATCTACTTAACTCGTAAGGCCATAGAGGAAGTAACCTCATCGAATATAAGACTGTCATCTGCAAATAGAAGGTGAGTAATCTCCAGCGCATATCTGTTAACTTTCTCTCCCTTAAATTCATCTTGTCGGACTGCTCTTTGGATTAAAGTAGATGGCCCCTCCCTACATATTAGAAAAAGGTAAGGGCTGAGAGGATCACCCAGATGAATCCCACTTTGAGGAACAAATCTTTCTCCTGGTATGCCATTGAGTACCACCGAGTCTGATACAGTCAAAACGCATTGTTTTAGTATTTCTGTCCAATTCTCACGGAACCCCATCTATTTCATCACCTTCCAAATGAAATTCCATTCTACCCGGTCATATGCCTTGATCATACCCAATTTCAATGCAAAGTACCCCTTACGACCCATGTGTTTCTTCATAAATGAATGCAAAACCTCATAGGCAGTAATAGTGTTATCTGTGATCAATCATCTAGGGATAAATGCACTATGGGCCTTATCTATACAACAATCAAGAAATCCTTGCATTCAGAAAACTAACATCTTCGAAACAATTTTGAATAGGACATTGCATAATCTTATTGGGCGAAATTGGGTTAATTTGTTGGGAGCATTTATCTTCGGGATCAATATTATATGTGTATGATTAATTGTTTCCATGTCTTCACGGCCTTAAATGAGAGCAATACAGTAATCTGATATCTTTGGACCTGTCAAATGCCAAAATCATTGATAAAATAAAGCCGCCAAACCATCCTCTCTCGATGCTTTCGGAGGACATAAGGATTTCATTTCATTCTTCACCTTGTCTCTAGTGAAATGCCTTGTGAGGGAATTGCTGATCTCTTCATTTATACTTGGTTCAATCCCTTCTAAGCTTTCATTGTCAATTTGTGGACAACCCTATTCAAATAACTTATTTTATTTTATAAGATTTGAAGGCCTCATTAAAAACCTCCTTTTTGACTAATGGAGCTTTGATAGGAAGCTCCTTAATCAATGGAAGGAGGCAAATAGTGCCTTAGGTTTTCATTAAAGAAAATAATAATTACAACCTAGAAGAACACTTCAAAATACCCTACAACAGACAAACAACTCCAACCCAAACTAGGAACAAACTGAACTGATAAACTGACAACATAAATATTAGCCTATCCCAGCCTTTGCCAAAGCATCGACGTCCATATTAGCTGTCCTAGCTACCCAATTCATAACCCCCCCAAATTCCTGAGACTATTAATAATGTTTTACAACTGAAGCATAAACAACTGGACATGAGTTAACAATGTTGATCCAATCCACAGCAACCTTGCTATCACTCTCAATAATCAGCCTATCATTCAATCTCCCTTGAGCAGAAACATAGATTGAAATGCCCCTCTGAATAGCTTTAAGTTCCATCATAATCGGAGGTCCCGGACCAGCTAACTCCTGAAAAAATCCTAGGACTTAACCTGAATGATCCCTCCAAATACCTCCTATACCCGATTTATTCCAATCACTGGTAACGGCTGCATCCACATTAAATTTAGAAAAACCAGTAGGGGGAGGGACCCAAGGGATAGAATGAGACATCAAGGACCTGTATGGCGTGTAGGAATCAGCTAATGAAGGGTCAGAAATCAAAGAATCCTTGCGAATAGACACATCCTTATGCTTAGCAAGGAACCAAGAAGCAAGCCTTACTCTTGACAAGAAAAATAATTCTAACTGATCAAGTTCCCCCCTTCAAAAACAATAAAATTTCTGGTCTTCCAAATAACTTATCAAAGTACTTTCGAGCCATAGCTTCCATACCCTCTTCATCTTCTCTACTGATCCCATCCTCATATTGTAATTTTCAGATACGGTTATGTCGTCTTCTAGTTGATGCGAATCAATGAAATAACGATGTATTGTCATTATTATTTTTAACCAATTTGTAGCTTTGTGTCCAAGGTTTCCCCTAATACATCATTAGTAGGTGATAATTCAAACAATTCAGCCAGTTTCCGATTTAGATTAGGAGAAGCACCAAATTGTGTTGGTTTTAGTTTCGTTGCTTCGCTCATGGACTAACGATGAAAGCAAGAGAAACATGATATTTAGAAGCATAGAGAAGGATGGTGTGTCAAAAAGAGAAGTTAAAGTGCTAGTGAGAGAAGCTCCTGCCCCTCACTAGATTTTAGGCGATTTTAAAAATTTCTTTTTTTGATCTCTCTTTATTATCTTAAGATGGCGAGCAAGGGGATTAGATCTGTTGGGAAAAATTGCTTTACGGTGATCATTTTCAATATTCCAGAGTTTCTTCATTATCAAGGTCTTTGGCTTATATTTGATAAATATGTCGAGGTGGTTGATTCTTTCATCCCTAACAAAAGAAGCAAGGGAGGAAGCAGTGTTTTAAAAGGCGCTCGGCGCTCCAAGGCGATTAGCTACCCGAGAGCCTCAATTTTTGAGGCGCTTTGAGGCGAGGGATTCACGTACGCGAGGCGCCTAATTTTACAAAACATTATAAATATTTTATAACCATACCTCAAACACAAAACAACTTAATAATTAAATTAATAAACAAAAACACCAAATTTCAAGAATACTTTTAATCTCAATAATACTTTTAATAGACAATACTAAACATGACCCTAATATAATTTGAGACCTCAATTTTCTTAGCACACAAATTTCAATTTTAAAATAAATTAATACTATATTAACATTTACAATTAAATATCAGCTTCATGTATAAAAAAATGTTACCTTCAAGTGGAGGATGTATATTTCCGAATAAAATCGTATTGATAAAAAAGTTGATCCAATTTAATTCGTTACCATTTTTAGAATATTTAATATTATTGTATCGTTAAAAGATTGAATTTAAAATATTAATTATTATAAAAAAGATAGGAAAATATATGTTTCAAAGAAATTGAATTAACAAAGTGTAAAAATTGGGTAAAATAATGCAGTTATATTGATGGCAATGATTACGATGAAAACATGGATCGAAAATGTCTAACACAGTTGGGAATGGCGAGATCATAATGAAAAAATTATATTTTATTGTTTTAGTTTGGCGCCCAAGATTGAATCCACACGCTACTATAAGCATAAACACTATGGTCTAACCAAAGCATTCTTCAGTTTCCACTTGCTTCAAACTCGAAATCTCTGCTGCTACTTGCTTCTTCTCTTCATCTCTCCACCAATGGCAGCCGCCTCTAACTCGCTTGAGTCTTTCATCCACTGCTCATTGAGTCGACCCGGAAGGCACTCCCAGCTTCTCCGTTCCCCTTCTCTTCCTTTGACCGGATCTCGTTCTCTATCTCTGAAGCTCACTCGCATGAAGACAAAAGCCCAATCTGAATGGTCATTGTACGTGAATCGCTAAAAGCAATCGCCTCGTCGCCTCTCGCCGCCTCCGACGACTGAATCGCCTCCTCATGTACTCGCTGCCGCCTTGGTGGTCGGAGGCTTTCTTCTAAACGCCTCGCCTAGCGCCTCAGGCGCGCTTTTTAAAACACTGGGAGGAAGTATGTTTGGCTTTGTTCGCTTCACCAGATTGGAGGACGCAAGGAAGGCTATCATCTGTGCTGACAGATCTAGGATTCAAGGTAATGAAGTTAGAGTTTTCTTGGCCAGATTTCAACCTCGTGAAGCTTTCTGGAGAAAGAAGTTTGCTGACCCAAAACTATTTGAGGCCAAGAGTAAAGTGGAGTTTCATAAGCATTCAGAGGTGTTGACGAGGATAAGCGCATCACTCTCAGAAATAGCTTGGTAGGTCGGTGCAGAAAATTTTCAAAAATGAAAGAGCTGGCTGCTCTTTTGCACAAGGAAGGCATTTTAGGTCCGAAAATTATGAGGTTAAGTGGTTTAACAATTTTAATCATTTTCTTTAACAATTTTAATCATTTTCGAAGATGAAGAGAGTAGGGACTATGCTCTTAATAATCAGATTGGGGCGTTGGAAATGCTTGATAAAGTGGAAGTGTGGTCGGAAAATTTCCAGTGCAACAGCCGTCGGGCATGGCTTTCGTGCAAAGAGATCCCACCGTTTGTGTGGAGTCTTTCCACCTTCAACAACATTGCAGACAAATGGGGAGTTCTCATCTCCATTGAGGAAGGGACATTAAATCCCAGCTCGTTTGATAGGGCAATGTTTCAGATTACTACGAACTGTCAAGCTCGAGTGGAAGAATTCTTAGATTTGAAAGTCGGGGAACAGATCTATACAATATATGTTTCTGAGTTTGAACCTTGTTTCAGCCCAGAATCTGTCTGGGTAGATTCGTCCTTAAAGGATAAGAGAGTGGTCTACCCGTTATCCACGGTGGGGGAACTTGTTAGTGACTCGCCAGTTAAGCCTCTCGCGATGGAGGAGTGTGCTGAGGAAGCAGGAAGAAACGTGGACTCATCGGTGGAGAAGAATTCCGAGCAGTTTTCTGAGGAAGAAGACAGTCAATTATGTTTTTTAGGGAACAAAATTAGAGGTAGCAACTTGTAGGGTGAGGATGAGGAGGGGATAGGAACATAGGGGAGGAAATTAATTATGGATTCGAAGAATGTGGTTGGGGTCAAGGATGGGTAAACGAATTTTGAGGAAGTGGTGGAACACGAGGAAGTGCTGGGACCACGCGAGAGAGGAAGAAAATGACATAAGGAAAGTGGTGAGATTGCACGTGCTTATGAGGGAATTAAGGATATTTATAGATTTCCTCATGTTTTTTAGGTCCGAAAATTATGAGGTTAAGTGGTTTAACAATTTTAATCATTTTCTTTAACAATTTTAATCATTTTCGAAGATGAAGAGAGTAGGGACTATGCTCTTAATAATCAGATTGGGGCGTTGGATAAATGCTTTGATAAAGTGGAAGTGTGGTCGGAAAATTTCCAGTGCAACAGCCGTCGGGCATGGCTTTCGTGCAAAGAGATCCCACCGTTTGTGTGGAGTCTTTCCACCTTCAACAACATTGCAGACAAATGGGGAGTTCTCATCTCCATTGAGGAAGGGACATTAAATCCCAGCTCGTTTGATAGGGCAATGTTTCAGATTACTACGAACTGTCAAGCTCGAGTGGAAGAATTCTTAGATTTGAAAGTCGGGGAACAGATCTATACAATATATGTTTCTGAGTTTGAACCTTGTTTCAGCCCAGAATATGTCTGGGTAGATTCGTCCTTAAAGGATAAGAGAGTGGTCTACCCGTTATCCACGGTGGGGGAACTTGTTAGTGACTCGCCAGTTAAGCCTCTCGCGATGGAGGAGTGTGCTGAGGAAGCAGGAAGAAACGTGGACTCATCGGTGGAGAAGAATTCCGAGCGGTTTTCTGAGGAAGAAGACAGTCTATTATGTTTTTTAGGGAACAGAATTAGAGGTAGCAACTTGTAGGGTGAGGATGAGGAGGATAGGAACATAGGGGAGGAATTAATTATGGATTCGAAGAATGTGGTTGCGGGTCAAGGGATGGGTACAAATGAATTTTGAGGAAGTGGTGGAACACGAGGAAGTGCTGGACCACGCGGAGCGAGAGGAAGAAAATGACATAAGGAAAAGTGGTGAGATTGCACGTGCTTATGAGGGAATTAAGGATTATTTATTAGATTTCCTCATGTTGGATGGTCGGGTAGAGTCAAAGGTGGTGGAGGATGGGACTATTGTGGGCCTTACAAATTATTGTGCATTCAAAAGATCCAAGGGTGAGACCAGGCAGAACCGGAGAGCAAAGAAGGGGAAAAACAATAATTTTAGCTCTCTCCGAGACTGCCGTAGCAAGTATTACCAGAGCAAGGTGCAACGCGAGGAAGAATGGCCTGAACTTGAATGTAGATCCCTATATGATTCTAATTTTCGATCAAGGTGGAAGACTCAAAAGAAGGTAGGGAAAGATTCCTTACAGATCGGGAATAATTTGGGCTTTGAGTCTAAAGGCTCACAAGTGTTTTTTATTTCGAAACATTATAGTAGTGGAAGTATTGATAGAATCATTAAGTACTGATTAGTTTTTAGGGGACTAGATTATGATTTTTGATTATGGAGTTGGAGGTTCGGAGGGTCTTCGATGTGAAGTCGAGTAATTCGTGGCAGAAGGGTGGATAGTGTGTTTTCGAAGTTTGTTTTTTGTGCTCTTATCGTGTGGAAGCTCATGGCTTTGTGTTTGAATTTGGATTCTATGGATTGAGTCAGCTGTTTTTTGGCTTTTGTTATAGTTGTATTGTTCTGTGTTGTATTTCGGTCCAAATTTTGGCTTTATGTCTGGTTAGTCATTTAGAGCTGTTGGTAGATGTGTTTTTGGCAGCAAGGTATGGGCAGGGAATGGGATTGCTCGGTGGAGGATGGGCAACAGCCCTAGTTTGTGTGCTCGTGGAGCAGTAGGGCATGGGTGTTGGGGAATCGAGTTGCACGTGGGATGCAGGGCTGCTGGGTGTTGTGCGTTGGGGCACAGTAGCATGGTATGGGCATCAGCCACCTTCATGTGGGTGGCATGAGCACTTGCATGGGCAAGATTAAAAAATGTTCACTGGGTGTTGTTTGGTGTGTTTCGGGTTGTTATTGTAAGGGGATTGTTTGTTTTAAACTTTTTGTAATCTTTTCTTATTATTGAATTTTGAGGCACTCTTTTCCTCCTTCCGTTGATTAAGGAACACCGAATGGTGTTCCGTTAATCATGAGGAGGGTTTTTAATGAGGCCTCCACTTCCTATAAAAAAAAGATCTATGTAATTAGGCGTTTTCTCTGACATGTCTCCTTTAAGCATAGATCCAGACTATGACACAAATAATTCATTTTTTCTAAAATCGAACCATTAGCCTCATTCCACAATCTTACAACCGTATCATAACATGAATCTTTAATCAGGCATGATGCTTGAAAAAAGAAGTGCCAGTGACGTTTCTTCTGAGTCGGTGTTATCATATTCAATAGCAATACGGTGTTATCATATTCAATAGCAATAGACAATGATCAGAGAAAACCATGTGACATATGTTGCATAGTATAATGAGCGAAATTTGTTAACCAAATTTCATTTGCAAGACCACGATCCAACCTTTCTCTGATATTATTTTCCACTCGTCTGCCCCTGTCCCAAGTATACCACACCCCCGCATACCCTACATCAAATAAACTGCATTCCTCAATTGCATCATTAAATATTTTTATTTATCTTTCATTACGAGTACGACCACCCTCCTTTTCATAGGCAAACATGATTTCATTAAAGTCACCTAGTACTATCCAATGCACATTCAGAGTACTATTCAATGTCCTCAATAAATCCGAGGATTCTAATCTTCTTGTTTCCTCAATAGCTCCATGAATCCCAATTAATCTCCATACAATCCCACTTTCCTCATTTGACACCAGCACATATATATGTGAATAAGAAAATTAGTGTAATTGAACATTACACCAAGACTTCCAACCCAGACTCAGACCACCCTAAGTACCTCTGGAATCACATCTATCCCATACACAACTACAAGATTTGCGTACCTTCTCCATACTATTTCTCTGTAATTTCGTCTCCACAAGAAAAATTACAGAAGGGTTTATGTCTCTCAGCTTACGCCGGAGACAACGGACCGTCTGGGTCATCCCAAGCCTGGACGTTCCAACTTAATATTTTCATGGTGATCTACGGGCATGTGATTTTAGGCTGGCTGATATATTCAATTATCCCGCACCAGATACTCCCTCTACGACTGTCTCCTTTAAAGAATTCCTCGGATGCTTAGATTCATTTGTTTTTTGCCTTAAGGATTCTTCGTCTACTGCATCGTAACTTCCATATTCACTATAACTTTGTTGTTTCCTTCATTTGCTGTCATTATCCACATCTTCAAATTTTCACTCTTCCCCTTACTTCTTTGCTGATCCATATGTATCCCAGTATTAAACTTATTGTCTCTATTCTCCTGACCATCATCTTCACACAACATGGCTGGTGTTAATGTTCTACGGTTCGATGGGGCTTTCAACGTGAGATCCTATTGTGGATTGAGATCTTGCTTCGGCTGCATCACCCTCAATGGACAAAATCTTTCCCCATGGCCCAACTTCTCGCATAAGAAACAAAATACTCTTAACTTCTCATATTGGAAATTAACATAACTATATCCTCCCTTTGCCATAGCAATTTTCTTTTTTCTCTTCAGAGGCTTCATGACATCTAGAAGTACATGAAACCGTAAATAACCCTTGTAGCCCAGAGATAAAGTTGTCGCATCGAACTCTAAAAAAGCCCCCACAAAATTTCCCAATTTCTTGGCAACCTGTTCAGATGAATCCCACCGGTAAATTGCTGGCCAAAACCCAAAAACTCACATAATTAATATAAATTGATTAGGTTTTATCAGGCCCTAATTTGTGTATCACCAATAGATGTGAATTAAAAACCAGGGGCCCTCTTTCCAAATCATTTCCACATCCACCTCATGAAAAAGTCCAAACATGATCTATCTATCCTATAATTCCATGATGGCAATACCCCCAATTGGATGCTAGATGTTTGCCATCATGGTCTTCATGGCTTGAAAATTAATCGTTCCAGTTGTGAGAAACCCTCCCACCAAACAATGTTCGAATGAGACTAGAGAGTTGTCTGCTTCATTGTCGAGTTGAAGAATTTCCTCCTCCTCGTCGCCTATATTCAATCCCTCCAATTCCTCCGTGATCTCACCCATCTTCCTTCTCTAATCTCTTCTCTTGAGGGGTGAAAATACGCCTTAAAAATGAAAAATAGCCAATGACGGCCTAGAAATCCTAACTTTGGGTTGAGAGAAACAAAATTTTCTTATCAACTTTATTGTTTTATATTTACACAACTCACATATTGAATGTATTTAATGATTTTTTAATTATATTTTAATATAATTATTTAATAACTATTTGTTCATCATTATTTAACAAAAATAGATACCAAATATATTTTAATTATTTTTATAGTTAACTACACGGATGATCACTTATGTTTATGTTTTATCCACTTTTGGTCACCGATTTCAAAATACATAAGATATAGTCACCATCGTTCTAATTTAATTAAGATGTGGTCATCACGAGTTAACTGTCGTTAAATATTTTGGTATAATCACACATTTGGTCCCTATTATTTACATATTCTCTCAATGTAGTCATACTTTTAATAAACTAAAATAAATTTAATCATCCAATTGAATGATGTCACTGTCACTGATATCACGTGTCGTGTCATGTGTCACCATTCGATTGGAAGACTTACTTTATTTAATTTAACAAAGCAAAGCAAATTGGTGAAAAATAAATATATTAAATTAAAAATAAAATTAGTCCTCCAACTGAATGATGACACGTGGCACGACACATGGCACCAGTGACATGCGACATCATTCGATTGTAGGATTAAATTTATTTTAATTTATCAAAAATATGACTAAATTGAGAGAATATATAAATAATGAAGACCAACTTTGTGATTAAACCAAAATATAATGGAGACCAACTTTGTGACTAAATTGATAAGGTGCATATGTTGATGTCTAATACCATTGTAATTTGTTTGAGAAAATAATGTACTTGGGTGCATTGCTATCCAGAAATATGGGCAGGATAGATAAGTATCAAAATATAAGATAGGCCCGTGAATAGGAATAAATAATATTATCTTATGTTTTATATATCTGCAAGACTAAGACTGTGATAAATTTTTATCTATACAAGTATAAGGCTAGGATCGATTTGTCAGGAGAAAAAAGAGAGCAAGTTTTATTTGCAAATGTCAATCACACTATCCTATTAATCCTCCCATTTACAAATGATCAAGTTATTCTATGCTGAAAGGTTGACCCTTTTTATTTGCAATCCCATCCTTTGAATCGAACTCGGAAAAAGGCATTTTATTTTATTTTTCTCATATCTATATATGTTCAATATGTATGACAATGTTACAATGTTATTCTATTCTATCTCTGTATTTGTGAGTGTATCATGCTTTGTCTTCTATAAATCATAATTAATGACTGTTGAATTTATTCGTGCTTAATTCTGTTGATTTCAGCAAGGAACGGTTGGTTCCCTTGGTTGAATACAATGAGAAAAAAAATATATTTGACATAAAACTGAAGGAAATGAAGTCTGCTTTGACTGCACAGATGGTAGAGGAATCTGATGTATCTGAAGTCATTGAAACTGTCAAACGTGTTAAAGATGCTAAATTACCTCATATTGAGGTCATACGGATTCTGTGGGATGTAATAATGGATGCTGTTCAGTGGTCTGGAATGAATCAGCAGCAGAATATCAATTCAGCTTTGCAGCAGGTACTGTATTTTTTCTGTTGGCATTGTTTTCTTTTATCCATGTTGATGGAAACCCAATACATTGTAGGAGATTCTGTCATTTAGCAACACCATATTCTCGTGGTCGAACCGCAAACAGAAGATGCATGTCTGGTCTATGCTACGTCTGGTATCAAGCATTATTAGAAATAGGATCATTTTCTCTAGTAATATGCATAAAAAATTATTCCACATATGGAATTTATAAGGAAATATTATTAGAAACCCCCCCCATAAAGGACGTGCTAGCTAAAACCTAGGTGCAGATGACTGTAAAATGGATTGAACATCTTGTAACTAATATTATATAATAGTATATGACCTACTGATGGTTCATGAACAGTGGAATATTCATAGTTTTGGTTTGCATTTTTGGTTGCTTTGTCTTTTTTATTTTTTTGTTTCCCCCCTGTTTTTAACATCTATTTGCATGTGTGGAATGTGAATGCAGCTAGCTTTCTTGGTGACTGGTGCTCATTTTATTTTCTCCTTTCGTCAATTTCGTTTATATGGGTTTTGAAAGGGTAATGGTGCTGGGAAGTGAAAATGGGGTAATGGTGCTGGGTAGTGAAAATGTTCCGGAGAGAAAAACATGTTTATGATAAAATATACTTTTTTTACTTGACAGGCTTCAGATAAGAAGCCTGGATGTTGACTTCCTCAGAATACAGTTAAGGAAAAGTTTGTGGAAAATTGATGCTTATATACATATTTTGAGAAATTAATTGTGGAATAGAAGTTGAGTATGAATGTGCTAGGTTTGTTGTTACTTGAATAATTGCATTTTTATATATATTTTGCATTTTGTAATTCTGAAGTTCAATACCGTTTGGTTTGATATCTGTTAGTGCCCTCTTATATCAGGCACTTTTGTGGTTCGTTTCTTTCAAATTTCTGTTTTACTTGGTTAACTCCCTTCAGAAATAGCCCTTTGGCTTTAGTATTTTCTTGGAAGTATCCGGAAGTAATCATGTTGCAGATTTTTATGCACGTGTTTGCGGTTGCGCAAGTCTTCTAAAGTAAACTCATTTCTGAAATGCATTCTAAAGTATAATGTGGTTCCAATTGATTTTACAGACAGCTGCATATCTATGATTTTGTTCTACTAAATGCATAGTTTTCTGATGTGAGCATAATATTAACAGTTATGTTTTCCACAAACGTCAAATACTGTATATGGTACCCCCGTCACTGATTGCTTTCCAGCATGTTTTTAAAATTGCTAATATTATTTTTAATATAATGACAAATTAACCCTTAATGTTTACATAAATAATCATTTTGGTTTATATATATTTTTAAGTTTTAATTTTTTGTTAAAATAACCCCGTTAGATAGAAATCGTCGGTTAATTGTTAATACAAATTATTGAAGTAACATTTTTGCATATGTTTAATCTATCATGACATATGTTATGTCATCCATGTAGGTGACATGACATATGTCATATAATCATTTTGAATAACGCAACATGTGTGATATCATCATTTTGGATGATGTAGCATGTTACATGTCATAATTAAACATATGGGGGATGTCACCTCTGCAATATATATTGACCATTAATCAATTAATGATTTTCATTCAGCGGAGATTATTTTGATTGAAATTTGAAATGTTAAAAGTTAAAATGCTTAAAAGTCAAAATGATTATTTGTGTAAACATTAGAGATTAATTTTATTGTTGTTGTCGAATTGCATAAAACGTAAAACAAGTACTTTCTAGAACATTGATTGATATTTTATTTTTATAAATCATACTATCAATTAAATATTGGCTTCTTTTCAACTAGATGAATGAATAGGGTTGAAGGAAAGCTTAGGTGACGAAATAAACAAAATAAACAAAGGAAAATGTTACGAATTAGGGAAGAAATTTTAGAATAATCTTTCATATAAATTTAGTAAAAGCCTATATTTGCTTTGTAGTTGTAATATCAGATTTTCGTCCGACTTATATTTTTTTCAAGACTTAAATATTTTTATTGAAGATGACTTTGAAATATGAGACATTAACCGACTTATAATAAACTTTCAAGCAAGATCCAAATGTTTTATAGACATGATCTAGCAGGAATTTCTAAACCAATGGGCACTGCAACAATAAAAACTACATAATAGAGCTTACATCACTTAGATGACACATAATTCTTCACCTCCAAATCACCCTCGAAGTCATCACTACGAGTAATTCATCAATGAATTTTATAAAACCATTTCACCTTTTTCTGAACAATACCAAACACTTGTTGATTACAAACATGAAAAGAAGATTTAACTGTTGAAGCTCCCTCATTCCGTCACTCAATGGCCTGTAACCTATTGTCCTTGTGAATGCAACTCTTCCAACCTCTCAAATTCCTCTATGACGTGTGTGTTCACAAACAGGAGCAACAAGGCTTCCCCTGATGATTTCATTCGGTCTTGTAATATATCTGGATCATTTCCTTGACCCAAATTTACCACATCCGCTTGGGTAAAGCCCATAAATAAAGCGCCTTCATTAAAGCCATCCAAATTTTGAATATTAATATTTTCAAAAAAAAAAAAAAAATTGAATATTAATTAATAAAAATTTGAATATTAAAATCATCCCTAATACCACCATGAAAGGGTTGAGACTTTTTCAATTGAACAATATCTGCCTTTTCACATAACAATGAATTTTTGGGTCCACCAACATTATCGGGGCAACCATCTTAGGGTGAGCAACGAAATCGAGAAAATCAAAAAACCGACACGAATCGAGTAAAACGGTTTGATTCAGTTCGGTTTGGCTTTAAACGATTCGATTTTCGGTTCGGTTTAAAGGTTTTATTTTTTTGATTCGGTTCTGGTTTTCCATATGGAACCCATTTGTTCCATATTGAACCGAATAGGTAATTTTTGTAAAAGAAATTATAGTTTTAAGTGATTTTTTCATTGAAAAACCGATAAATCGAATCGAAAAATCCGAACCGTTAAAAAATCGAACCGAATCGAACCGAACCGAAAAAACCGATTTCGATTTTTCTGTTTTTTAACTATTCGATTTCAGTTTCGGTTTAAATATTGAAAAATCGTTTATTTCGGTTCAATTCAATTTTTGGTAAAAAAACTTAATCGAACCGAATCGAATACACCCCTAACCATCCTTAAACACTTTTCCCACACCAGCATGCTCAGCAAAACTCTGCAACTGTTCATCTTCTTGCCTTGAAATCCTCACCAACCCCACATTACTATCGCCACCGATTTGTTCCTTTTCAAGAAGAACTACATTGATCCCATTGTCTTGCCCACTAAGCTTCTTTGAAGACTCCATAGAGATTCATTATCAACATGGCCATTTTTCTTTATCACGTCAAAATGTTTTCTGCCACTATTTAGATCTACTGCTTCATCGCCAAAAACTAAGGTATTTGGTCTTTTAAAACATTCTCCTCTCTCTCTCTCTCTCTCTCTCATCCAGATTAAACCTACACTTATTTGTATTACCGATATCAATATTTGCTTCACCATTTCCGCCATCACTATTGGAATAGAAATCTTCTGCCCCCTTTGTGTGTCCCTCCTATAATTTGTTTACACGTGTAGTTTTTATTTCATGGCGAAACTCATGCAATCTTCTAAAAAGATATATTTCTTTATTTTACTTCTTCTTCAACTCCAAACCCATTAGGTACCTGTTGCAATAGTATCTATGAGCAGTGATTCATATGGTGCAAATTCAAGATCAATGAGTAGTGTCGTTCGTGCAACCTAAAAGGGGCTAAGATGGTTCCACTAGAGAGTGGTACCCTTGAGGAAGTGGAAGGAAATTAAAAGGAAGCCGAAGAATGAATCTCCATATCCAGAGGAGTAAGTTTTTGAGTTTAATGTGTTAGATAATTATCCAGATTTCCTATCCCTCCTAAATGAAGATGATACCTTCCGGAAAAGGTGCGAAGTTGGCTTTTGTTGAAGAATAAGGAGGCCTAGATTTTTATGGCTAATGGCTTTTGTTGAAGGATTATTCTGATTTATCCATTCAGTTATGCATGAAGGGATTATAATGGCTAAAGAAATTGGTTCAATGGCTCCTTTAAACCTTGATGTCAACAATAATAGGTTTGGTTACACATGTTTAATTGCTTCTAGTACTCGCAACTGCTGTAACTTATTAATGAAAACACCTAATGCGTAAAATTAACTGATACAACGGCAAAGAGAGCAACCAGCAGCTGATGAGAAATAGAAGGCAGTTGAAAATAGTTAAAATCCCATTCCTCCAGCCTGTTTAAGGAACAAATATTATGAAGAATGATTCACTGATCCGCCACTACATGCACATACTTTGCAACATTTCTCAGGGGATAATCCCTTCACTAATCCATGTAAGAAACCACTAACAAATAGGTCCCCAAATCTTATGGCATCGATCTCTTTTGCCTCCTCTATAGCTGGAACTCGGACAAACTTGTGTCAGGCGAGGAAATCAAGCATACTTTAGTTATATTTTTCAAGTTCAGAATGGATTTGGAGGTTGAAGATCAAACAAATTAGGAAAGTATCTCTTTTGAAAGATTACACAGTTTTGTCATAAAAAGAGAACTACACGTGTAAAATATTTATTGGAGGCACATAAAAAGGGCAGAAGATTTCTGTTCTCACTATTGTACTTTGCGTTGACCCTTGAAACTTTCTTTTTTCAAAATTGGCAAGGTTTCTGAATTTTGCAAATGACACCATGATGCAATATCCAAACAGCATATATTCATTGAATCTCTTTATTGCTCTAGATGCATCCTCTCTATACCTAATCCTCACGAAACCAAATCAATATCCATATTTACTTCTCTTCACCGGGATGAATGAATCAATAACATCACCAACTTCCCCAAGAAGAACCCGAAGACCTTTCAAATGAAAGGTTGCCGAAATATTCTGAACAAAGGCCATCGCTAACATCACTGGATGATCTTCACCACTGCTTCTAATGTCAGAGGAAACAGAACCAGCTATCACCTCTTCTTCTGATGGACAAAATTTGTGATTGAAAATTTGCAAGAGGGTTAACATGTTCCCTTTTGCTTCCTGATATATTGGTTGGTTGTCTAATAGTCTAGTCTAATCAGAATTATTTAGTCAATTAATATTTTATCATAAGACGCCTGCTTGTGTTGTAAGTAAATTTTTTCTTTGATATTTTGGTACTTATTCAATGAGTCAATTATTTTGATCTAACTTATATTTGGATGCAAAAGCAGTGTTAATCAATTAAATAATTATATGAAGTGTAAATTTATCTTATAATGTATATATATATATATGTGTGTGTGTGTGCGCATATTTGATTTGCATTTCGTGCACTTAAGTAGATTGGGTTCATTAGCAAAGTTTATATTGTTCAAGATTATATGATAGATTCATTCTTTGGGTAAGACTCCATAGAAATAAATTATTGGACCAAACCACAGCACTAAATATTTAAGACTATATTAGGGTTTTTTTTTATTGTTGTAGAGTTGTTGAACACATTAGATTACCATATTTTCAGTTTTAAAATGATTTGATACATGAAAATTTTCAAACACCTGTTTTGCACTAGTGTTAGTTTATTAACAATCCCCTTTGCTTGAAATGTGGAGGAAAAATTGAGAACTTGAAGACAAAATATTTATAATAGATGTGTGAAAAAAAGAAAGATATACTAAGAAAGTTTAAATGTTCAAAAATTAGTTGTTTAAAAAGTTTAAGACACTGGTGTAAACACTAATGGAGATTGGTCCAAGGGATAAGCAACTTGATATTGCTTAAGTAAGGTATCGAGTTCGAAGCCTTGTGTATACAAAAAGTCCCCGCTGAGACACTCACTAACTAAAGTTAGGTATGCAATGCATGTCAAAGTTATTTTCTCACACACATACTTAAATGATCTTTGGTGTAGTTTACCTCAACTTATTTTAGTGGGATATAAGAGATAAATTTAATTTGTGTAGACACTCATTTTCGTCGGGATTGAATTTAAAATTCATTTCTTTTTTTTCTTTTATTACTACTTAACTATTACATATTATTATTATTATTAATATTATTTAGTATTGTAACACCCCAAAAATCAGGATAGTAGTTTCGGGTATTGTCGTTGGGCTTAGAGTACTTATTTGAAGCTATTTTAGTCATTGGGTCAAAGATAAAGAGGATTAGGCTTATGGAACAACCAATAAGGTATTAAAAATGACACATTTTATTTGGGGCTAAAAGAGGAGGGACCAATGTAGCAATTAGACCTTTGTTTGAAAATAAGGCTAAAAATCATTAAGAGTTGATGTAAACATGGGTACAAGCTGATAATCTTCTCATTTTCTTCACTATTTATCGTCTTCTTCATCTCATCTCTCATCTCTTCTTCCTCTCCAAATTTGCTAAAGGTGAGAACTTTATTGTTTTATAGAGCTAGTCCGGATTTAAGAAGGTAAGAAAGTTAATCTACATCCTTAAAGCTTCATTTCTAGCCAAATTTCATAAGGTTTGGCTATGGTGGCTAAAATATGGGGTTTAGAGAGGTTTTGATTTTTGGATGTGTGAGTGTTTGTAAATTGTTTCTAAGTGTTTAGAATGTATACATGCCACTATGATGTCAAGCGTTTACTGATATTTGTATATATACTGTGATGATGCTTATTAGGGAGAAAGTTTACTTTTTATTAATGTAAGATGATTTTGATTGTGTTTAGATGTCGGAAATTAAAAATAAAGGTAATAAAGTTGATAATATCGAAAAGAATGGCGAGATCAAAATCGACCTAAGAGAATCCAACATGACTTTAGTATCGTGCCTTAGAAGGATAGAAGTTGTTAGGGATTTTCCTTCATTCTGTGGAAGGAATGCCCCGGCGTTTAACGACGTTTTTGCATTTGAGGAATCCATTAAAAAGTTTGAACGGTTTACAAGAGAAGTTGAAACAGATGAGGATCCAGATGAGAGTTCTGAATATTGTGATATTTTTTAGGTTTCTTCAGGTAAGCTTAAATAATTCAGAAATATTTAATTGAAGCATTAAATTGTTTAAAATATTGTTAATTTGAGTAAGAGGAAATGAGTAAGTGCTAAATACATTGACCGTTAAAAGTTTATATAAAGTTGAGTTATTAGTGAATCAAATGATTATGAGTTTGTTTGAGAATAAATGTTAAGTTTTATGGACTTAATAGAGTTAATTTTAGATAGTAATTTGTGAAAATGGATTGTCTACTCATTCCATGCTACAATGAATTATTATTTAGAATTGAGATTAATTCTCGAGAACTTGAAAAGTGTCAAGTTCGTAATAATAGGAAAAAGAGTAAATTTTGTTTACTAGTGTAATTTTAGCATTAACTGCTATTAAGTTATTGCTACAAAGTTGTCAAGTCTTCTTATTAAATGATGTGAATATTTAGACTTTCATAGTTGAGAGGGAAAATGTTTCAACTACTCGAGAAGATTTTCAATGGATCCGGAAAAGTTACACGAATTACCTCAAGAAGGAAATAAGAAATTTTAAAATAAAAGTATTATATTCAACTTAATCTCGATTGAGAGGATAGCGGTAAACCCTACGTGTCATGGTGCAAGTGTGAGTTGGACAGGTAGTAAATATTCGATAAAGATTCCAAGGGTTATGTTCCCGGTGAATCTGATGGAATTATCATTTGATGAGTTAAGATCATATTGGGTATATGTTGTTTGTCTCTAGAAACCATTAGTTTAGGAAGATGTATAGCTGTTCTGGATAATGTGTTAAATACTCAAATAATTAAACTAAAATTGTATGATATTTCCACAACTAGGGAAGTTATAGATGTCTTTTCAGATGAATTATCTGGGTTATCTCCAAATCGAGAGGTGTAAGTCAAGGTTGATAGTTATCAAGGTATTGAGCATGCTTCTAGGATTCCATATCAAATGACTTAAGCGAGTTAAGAGAATTAGAGGCTTAATTAAAAGAGTTGATGGATCAAGGTTGCACCAGACCGAGTGTTTCATTTTAGGGAGTAATTATGTTATTAGCAAAAAGAAAGATGAATCTATGTGATTGTGCATAGATTATTGACAGTTAAATAAGGTAACAATAAAGAATAAGTATCCTCTTCCGAGTATTGATGATCTGTTTGATCAATAAAGAGGCAAAACAGTGTTCTTTAAGATAGACCTTAGGTCAGGATACCACCAATTAAATATTTAAGAGGAGGATATATCAAAGACTCACAAGAGAAATTACCCTACGCATGTTTTAGAGTTGATAGTAGTCGAGTTTACTTTAAAGATTTAACGCCTTTACCTGTATGGTAAGCGGTGATATAGTTATGCTAATTGCAAAAGCCTAAAGTACTTGTGGACTAAAAAAGAGTTGAACCTAAGACAAGTAAGATGAAAATTTCATTATAAGAATTGTATAAGTAGAAAATGAAGAGATTAAGGACTTTTGAGGTCAGGTCCAACGAATGTTTGTATTATCATGGGAGACTTTGTATTCCCGACGATGAAGAATTTAAGAAATATATTCCTTTTGGAGTATTAAGTCAGTTGAGTATGCATTCATATGGAAACAAAATGTACCAAGATTTAAAGAGTCGATTTTGTGGCCTGGTTTGAAAAGAGCCATCACGGAAATTGTGGCAAAGTGTCTGACGTACTAATAGAGGAAAAGCTGAGCATCAAGTATTTTCCAGATTGTTGCAATCAATTTCGATTCATGAAAGGAAAGGGGAAACGAGTCACGGTGGGCTTTGTTACAAGGCTACCTTTGACACCTAGCAAGAAAGACTCATTATGGGTGATTGTTGATAGATTTACTAAGACGTCTCACTTCATATTGGTACGAACATATTTTTCGATGGATTAATATGATGTGTAATACCCCAAATATCATATTAGTGACCTTATTGAAATGATTTAAAATTTAAAGACTTATTTGTATAAATGATAAAAAGATAGGAAATGATTGAAATAATGTCGAAGACCAATTGTATAAATGAATGAATATAGAGGGTATTTTGGTCTTTTAAGGAAAAATGAATTTAAAATTCATTCTTTATTAAGGATTTTAGGAAGAAAAAGGGGAAAGTTAAAAACGAAGGGAGTTATCTCTTTTCTTCTTCTTCCCGTGCAATGACCATACTCCATAGCCCAAAGCTAAGATTTAATTTAGCCATCTCTTCCTCTTGTTTTTGGGTTGTTTTTGGAACATTGAGTATTATAGAAGCTTAAGGAAGGGTTAAGTAAGATTAAAACTAAGGGATGGTTGAGATATTTGAGATTGAAGAAAATGGGTTTTTGAAGGATATGTTGGAATATGAGTTTTTACTGATGTTTATTAGTATATTTGACTTGACAAAGAAGTAAATAAGAGATTAAAAGTTTTAGATATGAGTTAAAACATGCTAGAAAAAGTGATACGATTCTTGACTTGAGATGTTCTATGGAGATTTTAGATGTTATAAGAGGTTAACTGAAGTAAAGTTAGTTGGGTTAAGTAAATAATATTTTAATAGTATTGTTGGAGGTAAAAGTAAGAAATTAGAGAGGAAATTTTAGTAAAAATCGGGCTGAAAAATGGTAAATATGGGTAAGGGTATTAGTGCTGATAGAACAATACCGATATTATAGGCTTAAATGGGTGGAAATATGACAAACAATATCGGTACCTATGCAAACATTATCGATACCTATGCAAGCAGTATCGATACTGATGGGGTATCGATACTAAAAGGGAAAGTATCGATACCATGGATAACATAATGTCAGAATGGTATCGATACCGAAAGGGAGTATCTGTACTATAGTGTAGTAGTATCGATACTGAGAGAAATGTATCGGTACCATAGTATAGAAATATCGATACCATGGTAGGGGTATCGATACTATTGAGCCTGAAAATTTAAGACAGGTTGAAATTGTTATATAAATTGAAATAATTGTACTTTTGAGTATTATTAAAGTATAAATGTTAGGGAATATATAACATTTGGTATGGTATATGTCTTTAATGGATGCTTGTGTAGATCATAACCAAGCTCCTGAATCTAGCAAGAAAAAGGGCAAAGATAAAGTTATTGAATAGTCAGTCATCTCTGTATGGGCACTTTGTGTTATGATAGTTATAAATGTACGTTGCTTACTATATGTATGGTGTTTACCAAATGGCACTATGTGTGCAAAACTAATAAATTCATAATAAGTTTATGAATTTCTGTATGGGCACTTTGTGTGCAAAAATAATAAATTCATAATAACTTTATGAATTTTTTATTGGTAGTGTGTGTGCAACCCACATAAATTATCATAAGACTGTGAATTACTGTATTGGCACTACGTATACAAACTATAGAATTTATAATGAATTAAAAGAGTTAATTGATATTACTAATAATAATTAGAGTAAAAACTGTTCTAAAGTAAAAGATTAATGGCATAGCTATGCATTTGGAAGAAATGTGTCAATTTGCCAGTTAGATGAAAGGTTAAATACCTTTGAGTAAAAGATTAATGCCTAGCTGTGCATTTGGCAGAAATGTGTCAATTATGTCAGTTAGATGAAAGGTTAAATACCTTTGAGTAAAAGATTAATGACCTAGCTGTGCATTTGGCAGAAAGGTGTCAATTATGCAAGTTAGATGAAAGGGTAAATGTTTTTGGGTAAAAGATGAAATGCTTAATGGTGCATTTTGATATAAATGGTTTCATTTATTTAATTGACAAAAAGGATTGTAAAGGAATCTCATAAAGTAGACATTGGTCATGGTTTTGATAGTCAGGACTAACTTATTAATAAATTGAAGTTCTTTTACAAGGTTATGCATCACTAAGTAAATACTTAACGTGTGTTGATTTCACGCGTTGGTAACAATCAAAGATTTGCCGAGTAAGGAGTGCAGCAACAACAACTATCATCAATTAAAGGTTGACTCGTCAGTAACATTGGGACAATCTTATTTCTTTTGAAAACATAGCTGGAATGTAATCGAACTTAAGTAAATATTATGTAATGCATTTGAAATGATAGTTCTAGTATTTTTTTTTCTTTGAATGCTATATATTTGGGATTTTTTAAAATTAAACAAAATTTTATGGGTTTGCAAATGACAATGTTTTAAAAAGTGATGTGACATATGTATCTCGTGTACGGAAAGATATACGGGAGATAGGTGTTACATGATGAGTTATCTATATAAGAGATAATTTGACTGCAAAGAGTGCCAGTATGATCATACCGAAAAGTTCCAAGATTCACTCCAAGATTTTGGAATTTCTTGTATAAAGTTTTGGGTACTCGATTGAATTTCATTACATTTTTTCATCCGCAGACAGATAGGAAGTTAAAATGAACTATTCAGTATTGGAGGATATGCTAAAGGAATGAATGATTGAGTTCAAAGGATCATATGAAAGGTATTTTCCTTTAGTAGAGTTTGATTATAACAAACAGTTACCAATCAAGTATTAAGATGGCCCTGTATGAAGCTTTGTATGGAAGGAAGTGCCGAACACTATTAAATTGGTTTAAACTAAAAGATCGAGACCTAGTTGGCCCTGATTTGATTAAAGAAATGGAAGAAAAAGTGGTAGTTATCCGAGATAATCTAAAGATAGCCTATGATCGACCAAAAGTCTTATGCTGATTTCAAAAGAAAAGAAATTGAATTTCAAGTGGGAGACAAGGTATTTTTGAAGGTAATGCCTTGGAAGAAAATATTGAGATTTGGGTGCAAACGAAAACTGAGTCCGAGATTCATTGAACCTTATGAGATTTTGAAAAGGGTCGGACCAGTAGTATATCAATTAGCTTTGCCTCCGGATTTGGACAAGATCCACGATGTTTTTCACGTATCAATGCTCATAAGGTACCGATCAGATCCATCCCATATTATCACACCAGAGGAGATAAAGATCCGACCAGATCTAACTTATGAGAAAGAACCGATGTAGATCTTGGCTAATGAAAATAAGGAATTACGTAACAAGAAGATTCCTTTAGTTAAAATGCTCTGGCAGAACCATAAGATGGAAGAAGATACTTGGGAAAAAGAGGACATGAGAAAGCATTTTCCACACCTCTTCATTCCAGGTACTTCATTAAATTCGAGGACGAATTTTCTTAAAGGGGTAGAATTGTAATACCCCAAATATCATGTCAATGACTTTATTAAAAAGATTTAAAAGTGGAGGATTAATTTGAATAAATGATAAATGATAAGAAATGATTTAGAAATAGTGTTTAAGACCAATTAGTAACAATGGATGAATAAATAGGGTATTTTGGTCCTTTAAGGGGAAATGAATTTAAAATTCATTTTAATTAGGGTATTAAAGTGTAGGAAAAAGGGAAAAGTGAAAATAAACATTCTTCTCTCCTTATTTCCTGCATAAGTGCTATCCTCCATAACCAAAGGTAAGGTTTCATTTAACTAACTTTTCCTTTCGTTTTTGGTTTGTTCTTGAAACATTGAGTATTATAGAGGCTTAAGGAAGTGTTAAATATGATTAAAACTAAGTGATTAGTGAAATATTTGAGATTGAATGAAATGAGTTTTTGAATGATATGTTGGATATGAATTTTTTATAGATGTTTACTAGTATATTTGACTTGTCAAATAAGTAAATAAGAGATTAGAGGCCTTGGATGTGATTAAAAACATGTTAGAAAAAGTGGCATCATTCTTGGTTTAAGATGTTCTTTGGAGATTTTAGATGTTATAAGAAGCTAAATGAAGGAAAGTTAGTTAGGATAAGTAAAGAAGAGTTTAATAGTATTGTTGGAGGTAAAAACAAGGGAATTTGACCAAATTTGGGTAAAAATCGAGCTGGAAATGGAAAATCTAGGTAAGGGTATCGATACTGGAAGAACAGTACCGATACTATAGGTTTAAATTCAGGGAAATCATATGAACAATATCAATACTGATGCAATTAGTATCGATACTGATGTGGGTATCGATATTAAGAGGAAGGTATCGATACCATGGATTCCAGAGTATAGAAATTGTATTGATACTGAAAGGGAGTATAAGTACCATAGTATAGAAGTATCGATACCATGGTAGGGGTATCGATACCAGTCAGTCTGAAATGTTAAGATAGGATGAAATTTTAATAGAAATTGAATATAGTAGTACTTTTAAGTATTATTAACTGTATAGATGTTAGAGAAGGATATTAATAATGGTATGATATATGTACTTAATGGATGCTTGTGTAGATCGTAATCAAGCTCCTGAGTCAAACAATCAGAAATGCAAGGATAAAGTCTCAGAATTGTCAGACTACATTTAAGCATTGTTGTAAGGCAAACCAGGTGAGTGGATTTATTATGTACGTATATGTTATGATAGTCATAGATGCATATTGCTTAATATATGTATGGTAAATTTCCGTATGGGCACTATGTGTGCAAAACTAAGAAATTCATAATAAGTTTATGAATTTCCGTATGGGAACTGTGTGTGAAAAACTAAGAAATTGATAATAAGTTTATGAATTTCCGTATGGGCACTGTGTGTGCAAAACTTAGAAATTCATAATAAGTTTATGAATTTCTGTATGGGCACTATGTGTGCAAAACTAAGAAATTCATAATAAGTTTATAAATTTTCATATGGGCACTGTGTGTGCAAAACTAAGAAATTCATAATAAGTTTATGAATTTCCGTATGAGTACTGTGTGTGCAAAACTAATAAAGTCATAATAAGTTTATGAATTTCCGTATTGGTAGTGGATATGCAACTCACGTAAATTATAGTAAGTTTGTGAATTATTGTATTAGCACTACGGGTGCAAACCATAGAATTTATAATGAATTGAAACATTCAATTGATATTCGAATTGTTATGATATAATTATGACATTTAGGTTCAACTCATGTACCATGCATTTTCATTTAACATATATTAGACAAGCAAAGGATAAATTAGAAAATACTGATTGATAGGTATGCTGGGCATACTAAAGATAGTTATCATGTTATTTGATTGAAGATTGGTTCGCCTAGCCTATTTGATGTATTGATAGGAATCATATGATTTTCATTTATATTTTGATATTTTGGGATATGCTTATATTTAGTAAAATTCATTTTGTACTACTATGCCTCACTAAGTAAATATTTAGAGTGCGTTGGTTTCACGCGTAGGTAAAAGTCGAGATGAGAAGTAAAGAGTTACGAGCATCTCCAAGCATCAAAGAATATACTGCAATATCAGTAAGACATCCTATGATATAATTTTTGACCTAATTTAGTGGCATGTACTTACGAATATCCTATTAGCTCTATTTAAATATTTTGGAGTTAGTTTGTAATAGATTAACTGGATCGTTTTATATTGATTTAAATATGGATAACATGAACTAGTATTGATAATCAAAGTATACGTGTTTAATATATTATTAAATGGTTTTATTTAAAGAAAAACGAAAAATTTTACTGATTTTTAAGTATAAAGAATATTTCAAATGTCATTTGACATCTTTGACTCGTGTATGGAAACATATACAGGAAATGGGTGTTATAATATAGTAGCTTGTGGAGTTAAATAACAAGGATGTTAACTCAAAGTTAGTTTACAAGGTGTTATGATAGCTCACTTATCTGAAAGGAGCTTAATGGAGTTAAAAGAGTAGTTGAAGGAGCTAAACAGGAGCTTAATCTAGCTGGAGAAGAGCTGAAGTCTGGGGAACCGACAAGTGAAGTTGGACCAGCTGGATGGGAGCTGGAGAAGTTAGAGTGACACTAGGTACCTAGATAGCTACCTACACTAGCTAGCTACCTAAGAACTTACCTTGGCTCACCTACATCTAGTCATATGCCTAACATGCTCCTATGGCTAAACCATTATAACTCTTGGAGAAGAAAGTCATGGGCCTTCAATAAGAGTTATATGCTATCAAGGAAGGTTCCTATGTATTCAAAACATCATGTGCACTTAATGTGACTTCAAATCGATGTCCAAATCATCAAGGAAACTTAACCATTCATCCAAACACCTTCCTAGAATCAAGAATCATCATCCAAGGGTCATAGGCATTAAATTTTGCTGCCTAAAGCAGTAAGGGACATGTACATTCGGCCTAAACATTCCAAAGGGTTGAACTAACACCTTATTTTTCATCCAAAAGCATGTGCTTTCATCCTTAGGGCTGAAGCAACACTTATCTATTCGTCCAAGAGCAGGTATTTTCACTTAATGTCATGTATTTTCATTAAAACATGTATTTTCAAAGGGTTACATGCTTATTCATTCAAAACCCTTCAAAACCTATAAATAACCAATGCCTTGGCATATGTAAGGCATCTCATTTCACACATATGTCAAACCTTTATAAGTTTAACCTCTATTCAAGTTCTTAAACGAACTTTATCGACTTATCAAGCTTTGCTTATGGTGTCATCCTTTTTTTTAAACTTTTGGTTCCTATCTCCATTATAGATAGCGGGTCCAAGTCCTTATCTACCACCCCTTAAAGAAGCATATAAATTTTGGGTCTATATTCTTTAACATAGGTTCTTCTTTGAGCCTTCTTTAAGATACTATCAAACCATCTATTTCATTCTTACCCATCACCACACCCATTACTAAAACGCCTATACATACTTCCATTATTTCTTCCTACTTTTATATTTCTAGCCCACCTATCCTCCATTACATTTACTTACCTTTAACATTTCTCTTTGAGCCTATCTTGCATTGCAAGTACCTTTTTTCCTTCCTAGATCCAACAATCAAGAGGGTTGCCTTCTACATTATTCATTCAAGGCATGCATCATTCAAGCCCCTTTTATATCATATGGTATCAGAACTTTGGTGGAAGAGAGCAAGTGCAACAAGTTAAGCCCAAATTGAATAAAAAGAAGAACCCAAAAAGAAAGTGCAAGGAAAAAGAAGCAAAAAGAAGGCTCCATCATCAATTCAAAGGAGTTCAAAGAAATAAAATAAAATAAAAATGAAAAGCCTACAAGTGAAGGGTACAAAAACACAATATCATCATCTTTAACATCAAGCTGAGCACCATAGCATCAAGACTTGATTGTTGTTGAAGGGAAGGATGTAAGCTACTTGTTTTTTTAAGTAACCCCATTTCTTCTTTCTTCATACTTCTAAGCCACCCTTGCATTAATTTTTTTCCTACCTAACCAATTTTGCAGCAAATGTCCAAAAACAACTTGCCAAGTCTTGAGTAAGTTCTTTTAAGAACACTATAAGAAAGATTTGTGTGGTAAAAGGCTTGAGCGAAGTGAGACTAGAAGAGGACAAAGAAAAAATCATTAAAAGTCCTAGAGTGCAAACATGAGTGAAGAATGACATCTATTGTTTTCTTTAGAATGTTTTGTAAGGATTTGGGAGAGCTTTATTGGTAAGGTCCTTTTATACATTTTATTTTTTTTCTTTATTACACTAACAAGTCTTTCAATGGAGTACGAACAACAAAGAACAAGTGCATTTCACATTAGATGCCTTGTATATTGTAAAGTCAACTATGTGATCATTGATAGTGGAGTTGGACCAATCTTGCAAGTACACTCATGTGCACAAATCAGGCTTAAAGACGATGCAGAATCCAGATCCATATAAAGTGAAATGGTTCAATGATGAAGAAATTGCCATTACTCAACAAGTATGGGCTTAAAGACTAGCCATTGTGTGGCACTCAGGAAATGGTTAGAAAACCTGAGTTGCTTTAGCAATATGATGATCGTCCTCCATGATGTAATATATGGATATATTCCTACTAGTACGTTAGGCACTTCAATTGCTAGCTAGGCATGAATGCATCAAGACTCAACATAGTAAGTTGGTTGGGTACGCATCCGATATACGTAAAATTCTGGATCATGCCCAATGCTCAAGAGTCTACATATGGGCTAGGGTTGTAAGTTTTAGAAGCATGTAAAATTATGGTTCTTACTTCAAGACTCTCCAATAACCTAGGTAGGCTAGTATGTTTTCTCGAGATGCAGAAAATTCCTCCGACAACACCAGTAGACCTATCTCATGTTTATTGCTATATTTTTGCATACCCATGACTTTAAGCACCGACATGTTCATGTAATGAATGCATGTAGTATTGCATAGCTATTATCGTGGCACTGTGCTTAAGAGCTCAATGTTTAGAATTTGTTTCTATGCGCAAGTCAGTAAAGGATTGACAAGGAGCCTATCACGTAGATACATTCCAGATCAAATGTCTTAAGAGTATATCTTGAGTCTTTTAGAGGGCATATCTTTTTGTGGACCTTGTATTAATTTAAGTCATAACTCTATTTTGGATTTAAAACTTAGTATTGGTATTTTTATGTATTCGAAGGTTCCCATATTTTGTAAACCTTAACTTATGATGTTTTATTTCATACAATGGTGAATGATTTATTGATGTTTTATAATTGTTTTGAAGAAAAGTTTTGGGTTAGCCACTTTGATGGTCCGTATAACGCTTTAACCGTTTGAACAACTTCAGGTCAAACTGGATTAGGGAGTTACAATAGGTACACTCAACCAACAGTAAACAATCCACACAACTATCTTGGAACCTTATAATGGAACCTTTCAACTTATCTTTCATAATATGAATAACCCGCTTCAACATATCATCAAACTACGAATAATAAGTTGTGTTAGAGTATTCCCAAATACGAATCATGAGATGATTATAATGATATACTTTATTTACCGTGTTTAATAAATAAAGGCATTGTTGTTATTTTTTAGTTATACTTATGTGTCTTAAATAAATTGAAAGATAATAAAGTCCATATAATAATTCAATTATTATTAATAGGTCCTTAGTCGAGTATTATTATGGGCATGGATAATAATAATACGTTTAAGGCTAACATGTAGTTGATTGATGATATTGAGTTCTCATTGACATATAGATGTCAAAATCAATACATGAGTATGTTGCTAGAGAGCAACATATTGGATTGACCCTATGAGCATATGTCTTGGATTATTATGTGATGGTCACAATGTTGCTCATGGTGATGGCTACATGTATGATGCTCAGACTTGAGATCATCATTATCTCAACAAATATAATCGTATGTTTTGATACAGTTAAACGTATTTCGTAACTGGTTGCACTATAAAGATTGATGTTGGACATATCACGATATATGTAGTGGGGTGTGAGTGATCAAGATAGGATTTTTCCCTCCTACATAATATAAGCTATATCACAGGCCAATTGATTGAGTGAGACTAGAAATACATAGTCATGCTCGAACAAGTTGATATGAGATATAACAAGTTGTTCGATTATTATATCTACTCTAGATATCATGAAACATTAGAAGGACTATACAAGTGCGACTGTTCCTGTAACATCCATTTCCCGTATACGTCCCCGTACATGAGTCACAAGTGTCTCATGGCTTTTAAAATGCTTTTGTACTTGAAAATCAGTAAAATTTTGTTTCTTCAAATAAACGGTTTAATAATATAGTTTATAAAATGTTCTTTAACTACATATATATAATAACATTTCAAATCCGTCAAACAATATTTTAAGTTCGAATATAATATAATTTTATAACCAAGTACCAAGTATTTTATCAGATCATCACAACATATCTAAGTACATGCAACTAGTAATATCAAAATTAACATCTAGAGGTGTCACACTACTACTGATGAGGCAACCCTTGAAAGATGATATCAGCTGCACTCCTATCTCTGATTCGTACACTAAACCTACGCTTGAAAATCATCACATGCTAAGTATTCACTTAGTGAGGCATAATAACATAAATAAGACATTTTTAAAACATTAGTAAACCATTATAAGATCAAAATACAATTTATCGTATAAAATACATAAATGCATAAAATCTAACTTGATAAGCCAAGTTTCCATCAAATAACATGAGAAACAATATTTAGTATGCCTATCATACCTATCAATTGATATATTCAAAAGCATTCATTCATAGCCCAATGTATGTCAAAAGAGAATGCAAGGTACATGAGTTGCACATAAGAGCTAAACGAAAGTATAGGTATTGTAGTAACAACGACACTATACTAATATATCGAAATGGTAATTCACAAACTCATTATGAATACCATGAATGCACACATAATGTCGAAAGTAGACAAAGGTACTGATACGAAAATGCAACATATGCATTAAACAAAATCGATCGATAACTATTATACTCCAAATATGTCAAAATGCACCTATGACTCTCAATGCACATACAATAGGCCTTTAAATCAAATTCGCATATTAAACATTTATTCTGAAACATCGATAGGTGTTAAAATAATAAAAAAATTCATCAATTTATTTTAGGGCAGTTCATACCCTAAAATTATTCGTAAAATCATTTTCATAACCTTTATAAAAATATTTCAAAATACAGTAAAACATGCTTTATAAAATGATTCGAGGTTGACTCATCGCAAGTTATCCTCATATCATATAAGTACATAATAAATGCACTCAACTGGTATGCCTCACTATTATGCCTTACTGTCGAAATCTGATTATTTTTGAACTTTTTCCTTGCGTTTGGCTTTGCTCATATCACGAGTTCGATCACGATCTACACTAGCATCTATACAAAACATATAAAAATATATAACATGTTAGTATTCTTACTAACATTTCATACTTAATAATAATACTCCAAAAGCACTATTATTTTCGAATTCTTCTAAAATTCATCTTAACTTTTCCTTTTTATTCATATTGACTCTTGTCATTAGTTGTTCAATTCAAGGCCCAAATAAGCCCAATAATTTCTATCATTAAACTTTCAGCCCAAATACCTCAACAATGCCATATTTACTATTTAATCCACCACTTTGTCAATGTTTACCATTTAGTACTCAAACTTTGTCAACTTTCCAAAATGGCTAAACTTCACATTGTAACTTCAATTTTAGTCCCTAAATAATAATTTCAAGCATAGTATAACAATTATTGAACAATTATGCAACAATTCACAACTTTTTCATAATTACTAATTTGGTCCCTTAACTTTCACAAAATTGCAGATTGACCCAAAATTTTTCTAAGGCTTGTAGAACCTTACTAATATCATTTCTAAGACATATGAATTTTTTCAAAAAAAATTCCCCATCATCTTCCTCAAGGCCGAATGGTTTATCTACCCAAGACTAGGTTTTCATGATTTTACTTGATTTTGATTCGATTCAAGCATGAAATCAACCTCGATTCAACCTTATACAATCTCTAAAATCAAATCTCTAATCAAATTTTATCATAACATAAACTTTTTCCAATATTAGGGTTAGGTCAAAATTACCCAGAGCTTATATAGGCATGTACAGTTGATTTTAATAATAAATTATGCTTGTAATTGATTATAAAACATCAAAATCCTTCATCAATTTTGTAAACCCTAATATGAACATAAACCCTAGAATTTGGAATCCTTGAACACAAAGTAAATTAGCAAGCAATAAATGTATCAAAGATAGCGTTTTTCGAATAGAATAATTTTCTATTTCTCGGCATGATCCAAAATCCAAAGGAAATTGCTCAAAAATGAAAAAAATCTCTTACCTAGGTCATGGGGAGAACGAAATGGATATGAAAAATGGCCTAAGTTTCATGAAATTTTCATTTAATTTCATGTTAATTTAACCTTTATTTAAGCTTAAATGAATAAAATATTCATTTAATGAGAAATATCTATTTTGCCATTAATGAAACTTGATATTTACAATAATACCAAGCCACATAACCTTATCATCTTTCCAAAGTCAAAGATAAATAAAATATTTTACCCTTTTCCAATTTTACCAAGCAACTTTCTAAAAATTACAATCTTGCCACTATGATCCAATGATCCAAATTAAACATGGAAATAAATCTTCAAATCCAATGACCCATATTATTTTTCATCATTTTAACATGTGGAAATATTATTTTTAAGCATAATTTATCATCCTTCAAATTTTCCCAAAATTTCTATTCGATCTGGTTTACCAATTTCTTACTGGACTTTAACCTTTTCTAGTGTTCAACATAAATTCCGGATCAAGAATCTGATTTCAATAAAACCCCACTCTTAAAAGTAAACTATCTATTTATGGAATAAAAATTATTTTAGGGAAAATTACCACTTAGGTTGTTGAACTTTTCCTAAAATTTGTACTTAGGCCACTAACCTTTCAAAACTTTCAGTTTGGTCACTAACCAAAATTTGGTGTATTACAACTCTCCCCTTTAAGAAAAATTCATCCTCAAATTTTAGTACGTACCTGAAGTGAAGAGGTGTGGATACTATCTTTTCATGTCCTCTTCTCTTTCCCCGGTCGCTTACTCGACTTTATGATTCCGCCAAAGAACTGTGACTAAAGGAATCGTATTGTTATGCAGTTCTTTGATTTCTCAAGCCAAAATATCAATCGATTCCTCTTCATAGGTCAAATATGATTGAATCGCTATTTCCTCTGGATGATAACATGCTAAGGATCTGATCGATACTTCCTAAGCATCGACACATGAAAAACGTTATGGATCTTGTCCATTTCGGGAGGTAATGCCAACTGATGAGCCACTGGTTCGACTCTTTTAAAAATCTCATAAGGTCCAATAAATCTCGAATTCAGCTTACCTTTGCTTCCAAACCGCAATACTTTCTTCCAAAGTGATACCTTAAGAAAAACCTTATCACCTTCCTGATATTCAATCTCTTTTCTTTTTCAGTCTGCATAAAACTTTTGTCGATCAGAAGCTATTTTTTATATTATCTTGGATAAATTTCACTTTATCTTTCATTTCTTTTATCAATTCATGGCCAACTAGATCTTGATATTTTAGCTCGAATCAATTTAATAGTTTTTGACAATTCCTCCCATATAGGGCTTCATACAAAGCAATCTTGATACTTGATTGATAGTTGTTATTGTAGGCAAATTTCGCTAAAGGGAAATATCTTTCCCATTATCCCTTGAACTCAATCACACATGCCCTTAGCATATCCTCCAATATCTAAATAGTCTGCTCTGACTGACCATTTGTCTGCAGATGAAAAGCTGTGCTGAAATTTTATCGAGTACCTAAACCTTGTGCAAAGAATTCTATAATCTCAAAGTAAACCTTGGATCTCTGTCAGATACTATCAATATAGGTACTCCATGCAACTGGACTACATCTTTTATGTACAACTCAACATATTTATCCATCGAGTAATCTATTCAAACTAGAATGAAGTGAGATGTCTTGGTCAATCTATCAACAATCACCCATATTGAGTCTTTCTTCCTAGTTTTCAAAGGTAACCCTCTAACAAAGTCCATAGCGACTCATTCCCATTTCCATTCAGGAATGAATATTGGTTGTAGCAATCTAGAAGGCACTTGATGCTTCAGCTTTTACTTGTTGACATGTCAGGCATTTTGCAACAAACTCTGTGATAGCTCTTTTCATGCCAAGCCACCAATATCGACTCTTTATATCATGATACATGTTAGTTTCACTTGGATGCATAGTCAATGGATTGTAATGTGCCTCAGATAGAATATCTTTCTTCATTTCTTCGTTAACTGGTATGAAAAGATGATGTGCTGACGATGGTGATAATCGATTTAAGTCGTGATGGTGATAATCGAATTCGATGGTCTCATCATTAGCCTCAGATAGAATAGCAAAGATAGCAGCGGCTAATGATGGTGATAATCAGTTTGAATCGTAAGCCTCCAAGAAACCACGTCTCAACCTATACACAGTTCACCCGATTGAGAACAATATTTTCTTTTCCCAAAACCATTTTTAGAAAAAAGGCTGAAGATGATGTAAAAACACGGCTGCTAGACCTTACACCTCTTTTTATATCTAAGTTACCCTAACATATTACGGATTTTATTATTTCGAATTAATTAAATCTTTATTTAATTAATTCAAATTAAATATTAAGTATAATTAAAACATATGTATATCAAATATACATATATTAACTATAGATATATTTTAGTAATGTACAACAAATTGTACATCTTTACTCATTTCAATCCTAGGGTGTGACCCTGTAGGTTCTTGTAACGCTAGCATTAATTATTAGAACACTTCTAATATTACATACAATAAGTGACATCTAGCAATATATCATTGTCTCCTAAGTTACAAGAAAATATGATTCGACATATCATCTTTGTGATTAACTCTTTTATGTATTGCATCCTTTTGTCCTTTATATTTAGAATAGACACAAGTCTTGGAATAGTCACACTTGTATACCCCATCTAATGTTCTTGACATCTAGAGTAGACTTCAATTAACGAATAATTTTTTATATCTCATATCAACTTATTCGAGCATGGACATGCATTTCTAGTCTCACTTAATCAAGTGGCATGTGATATATTTCCTATTATGTAGGAAGGACAAATCATATCTTAATCATACACACCCACTACATATATCCAGTTATATTCAATAATAGTCTTTATAGAGCAACCAATTACGGAGCATGTATAACTGCATTAAAACATACAACAATATATGTTGGGATAACATTGATCTCAAGTCTGAGGATCATACATATAGTCATCACCATGAGCAATGTTATGACTGTCACATAATAATCCAAGACATATGCTTATGGTGAGTCAATCCAATACATTGTTCTCTAACAATATAATCATGTATCAATTCTTACATCTTGATGTCAATGACAACTCGTTGTCATCAATAAATAACATGTTAGTCTTAAGCGTATTATTATTGTCAATGCCCATAATAATACTTGACTAGGGATGTTTTAATAATAACAATTATGTTATTATATGTAATTTATTATCTTCCATTTTATGTTAAACACAAACATATAACTGAAATTAATAGCGGCAAAGCCTTTATTCAATAAAATTGGTAAATAAAATGTATCATTACAATCATCATATGATTGGTCTTTGGGAATACTCTAACAATCTCTCACTAACACTAAGACCAATCACTCACATATCTAATACCTAGTGACTTAGTGTGACGATCATGCCTTCTACTGTGTAAGAGGCTTCGTCAAGGAATCATAAATATTGTCATCCGTGTGTACTCTGCATATTTCCACATCTACTCGATCTACAATCTCTCAAATGAGATGAAAACGCCTAAGAATATGTTTGGACAATTGATGAGATCTGGGTTACTTTGCTTGTGCAATGGCTCCATTATTGTCATAACTGAGTTCTATAGCATCTGATATGCTAGGAACAACCCCTAGTTCTGATATGAACTTCTTGATCCAAACAACCACTTTTTTTGCTTCACTAGCTGCAATATATTCAGCCTATGTTGTAGAATCAACTACTATGTTTTGCTTCGAACTTTTCCAGCTCACAACACCTCCATTAAGACAAAACATAAAAACCCGATTGGGATCGTGAGTCATCCTTTTCAGTTTGGAAGCTGACATTGGTATAACCTTTTACACTAAGCTCTTCCTCACCTCCATAGACAAGAAATGTATTCTTAGTTCTTCTTAACTACTCAAGGATATTTATAACCACAACACATTGATTTTCACCAGGGTTTACCTGATACCAACTCGTCATGTTTAAAGCATACGATACATCTGGTCGAGTACATATCATGACATACATGATAGAACCAATAGTAGAAGCATATGGATCTTATTCATCCGTTCTCTTTCTTCTGGATTTGAAGGACACATTTCCTTCGAAAGAGAAATGGCATGTCTCATAGGCAAAAATCCTTTCTTGGATTATTCCATACTGAACCTTTTCAGCACTTTATCTATATATGTGCTTTAACATAGACCTAGAAGTCTTCTTGATCTATCTCCATAGATCTTAACTCCTAATATATATTATGCCTCACCCAAATCTTTCATAGAAAACAACTACCTAACCAAGTCTTAACAGACTATAAAGTAGGTATATCATTTCTATGATGAGTATGTCGTCTACATACAAGATTAGGAAAAAATTAATGCTCCCACTAGACCAAATTCTTTGATTGCATCATTGAAACAAAGATTTCATCTTTCAAAGCTTGCTTTAGTTCATAAATAGACCTTTGAAGCTTACAAACCTTTCCATCATTTCTTGGAGTGAGAAAATCTTTCAGTTGTGTCATTTACACATCCTCTTCGAGTTTTCCATTAAGGAAAGCGATTTTGACATCCATTTTCTAGATATTGCAAGCAAGATCCGGATGGACTTAATCGTAGCTACATGGGAGAATGTTTCATCATAGTCTACACCATGAACTTGTCGAAAACCTTTAGCGACTAATCGTACCTTCTATGTTTGTACATTACCATCCATGTTGGTTTTCTTCTTGAAAACCCATTTACACCCTATAGGTTTGACCCTTTCAGGTGGTTCAACCAAAGACCACACTTGGTTTACTGATATAGAATCCATCTAAGATCTCATGGTTTCAAGCCATTTCTCATAGTCTGGGCTAGACATTGTCTCTTGATAAGTTCTAGGCTCATTTTGATCCATAAGAAGAACATCTCCATGTGTGGTAACGAGAAATCCAAATCTCTCAGGTGCTTGGCGTTCTCTTGTAAATCTGTGCAGTAGTTGTGTTTCTAAATCTGTTGACTGTTCCTCAATAACTTGTGAAACATGTTCAACTTCATGTTCATTGATCTATTATTCTTGAACTTCTTCAAGTTTAATACTTCTACCCTTTCCTTTCTTTGAGAGAAATTCTCTTTCGAGAAAAACTCTCGTTCGACCAACAAACACTTTGTTCTCATTATGTTGAAGAAATAGTATCCCTTAGTTTCTTTAGGATAACCAACAAATATACGCTTATGAGATTTAGGTTCGAACTTTTTAGACATCTGATGTTTTACATAAGCTTCACAACCCAAATCTTCATAAAAGACATAATAAGACATTTCCCAGTCTATATCCCGTATGGTGTCATTTGAACTAATTTAGATGGAACACGGTTTAGTGTGAAAGAAGCTGTTTCAAGTGCATATCCCCAAAAAGAAGTCGAAAGGTCACTATGACTCATCATCGATTGAACCATGTCTAATAGTGTTCGATTAATTCTTTCAGAAACTCCACTGACTGTGGTGTACCAAGTATTGTAAGATGTGAGACAATATTACATTCTTTTAGGAGTTCATCAAACTCTATGCTTAAGTATTCTCCACCTCGATCTGATCGAAGTGCCTTAATACTCTTTCATAGTTGATTATGTACTTCATTTTTTTCAAGGGATTCAGATTTATGAAGCATAAGATAAATATACTCATTCCGACTAAAGTCATCGGTGAAAGTAATGAAGTAATATAGTCCACCTCTGGCTTGTGTATTCATCGGTACATATACATCACTATATATTAATCCCAATAAATCACTTGCTAGCTCACCGTTACGATTAAAAAAGAGCTTTAGTCATTTTTCCCAACAAGCAAGATTCATATACATCATATTATTTGAAATCGAATGAATCTAAGAATCCATCTTTATGGAGTTTTGATATGTGTTTCTCACTTATATGGTGTTGAGTTAATCGATTGACGAATATGGCCAAGAGGGGGGTGAATTGGAAATTAAAATTTTGGTGGAAGCTTTTTCAAAAAATTGAAAGAAATTTGCACAGCGATTTAGAGTGGTTCGACTTTCTCAACCAAAGTCTACGTCCACTACCTTAGCTATCCACACTAAGGATTTTCCAAAAATTCACTAATTTGTCTTTCTTTTGAGGACAAAGAGTAACCTTACAAACCCTCAAGAATTATACCCCAAATTCTTGAGAACACTCTCTCCAAAGAGAAAATATAAATATGCAAACTTACAAGGAAATACTCACAAGGTAGATTGTTTGCACAATTCTAGAACAAAAAAAGAACACTCAAGAATGAATACAATTGAGCACAACAAGTGATCTTGAAAGAAAAATGAATATTGAATGAAAAATAGGATTGAAATGCTCAAACTTGAGGTTTGATGCTTTCTCTTTGATTCTCTCTTGATTCTAGTTGCTTGATGTTTCTTGTTATTGATCAATGGCATCTAATGCTAAAATACACCTTGAATCACTTCTGAACATTGGGGATGATTAGTGAAGATAATATAACCATTTTAGCGTGAAATCAATTAATAAAATAGCTTGGAGCGTGGGGGGGAATCGGTACCCTTAAGGGGAATTGGTTCCCTAAGTGTAAAATTCAAATATTTCGACCGTTAAACAGTGGGGGGAATCGGTACCCCCTGGGGGGAATCGGTTCCCTCTGAGCATACTGGAATTCTCGGAGCCAAACCATTCAGGGGGAATCGGTACCCCTTGGGGGGGGGGAATCGGTTCCCTCTGAGCAATCTGGAATTTTTGGCTTTGAGATGGTTCGAAATATTTTGTAAAATCGTTTTAAAATTATTTTAAGATTAAAACTTAATTTTACACTTGAGTAAGGATTAAAAATGACATTTGAAATATTTGGAGTAATATTTTGATAATCGAATATACTTAGAAAACCTTTTTGGAAAATCTTAAAATTCATTTAACTTAATTTGTTATATCGAATATCAAAATGTTTTCAACAATCTCCCCCTTTTTGATATAATAAAACATTTTAGTAATTTTAAGATTTTGAAATCAAGTTTTGAAATTACTCCCCCTTACTCTAACACTTCTCCTTTTCAAAAACTCTTCAAAAAAACTTTTAATAACATTTCTCCCCCTTTTTGTTAAATCAAAAAGACTCGTAAAAGATTTTAAACAAGATTTTGAAATCATTTAGCCAATTGATTATATATATAGTTTAAGCTGCTAAGATCACAATCAAGAGAAACGTGAGACATTAGTTTCATAATAAATATTCATAAACAATGTGACATGACAAAATTGGTCATATATCTAACATGATGTAAATGATGCAAGAATGAAGAAATTTAACCACACCAAATATATAAGTTCAAACATCCATAATCCATCAAATAAGTTCAAATATCAACAACAAAAGGAAAACAATCCAAAAACATTCAAAATGTTTAAAAAATAAGTTTTAAGTTCAAAATACTAAAGCAAAACACAAAATCAAGCATCCGTAAGAGGATCGGGAGGAGGAAAACGAGCTCGCATAGCGGCCATCTCATGAGTGAGTTCATTAATATGAGCGTTTGTTGCTTCATTGTTTGCACGTATCTCCCGAAGAATTTCCAATTATTGAGCTCCCATTGTGGATAAATGGGGCTCTATAGAAGAAAAGCGCGAATATATAGTAGCATATCGGAAATCGAATGTCTCCATAAAAGTTTGAAAATATGGAGGCATTTGATTCGTTTGTTGTGCTTGCTCCTCGGGCTGCTCAGGCTCATATTCGGCTTCATCGATATCTCGCATTAATTGTTCAAGCTCGGGATCGTCGTCAGCTTCTAGTGGAGCTCGTGAAGAACTAGCTCCTGGAGTATTTTCAGAAGATCGAAGCCATTCACCAGTTTCCTTATCCTTTATCCATCCCGCTCTCGTTAAGGAAAGAAGATTAATTTGTTTCTTTAAAGGAAAGACGACATCTAGACCTACTCTAAGCCCGGCTTTAGAAAATAGATTACTTAGAATGCAACCATAAACTAGAGAGGAACAAAGTTTCTTATTTGGCACTAAGTTTACGGTTTCAACGATTTCAGCAAAAATAATCTCAGGAAGATTTATTTTAATACTGTTTTGGAAACAATGTAACCACCAAAGATCTAAAGCACGAAGAGTAGAGTAACGACCTCCGGATGGTCGAAACCACCAAGAAATCATTAGATGAAGAAAACGATCATGAAGGTCTAAGACACTCGCACTATCTCTTCTTTTATAACGAGAACCTAAAACCTGTTTTTCATTTGATATACCATCATTATCTAATCCTAATGCTTTGGCTATGTAAGCCGAGTTAATATGTAAGAATTGTCCTAGGAGGTAGGAACGAACTTCTATGGTCTCAGTTTGAGCTCGGTTTTTGACACAAACGGCATTAGAATAAAAGATGCGAACAAGTTGATGGTAAATTATAGGTTCAAGGTCACAAAGTTTATCAAATTTCCACTCTTGTAAAAGAGGAAGATATCTAAAATTGATATCTATCATAGCTTGACAAGAAGGGATACATTCTTCTCTAATTTTGTAAGAGTCAAAATATTGATAATACCAAAAATGATGATTTCTAGGACCAAGATGATTGAAGCACGAGTTTTGGATAGTCATATTAGGATCAATAGGATTAGGATTAGGAATTGGAATTTCAGGAATAGGAGGAGGATTTAGAGGTGGATTTGGTTGATGGTGTGAGTGACTAGATGATGACCTAGCACGTTTAGGATTGGACATGGTTTAGAAAGTTGGAATAGAATGGATAACCTGCAATTTAGAAAACACATATATGCAATTCAGTCAATCCCAAAACTCAATTGAGTCCTCAATATTTCAAGGTTCTCTAAATCAATCCTAATGGGCAAAGTTTTTGAAAACTATTGAAAAATAAGATTTTGAAAAACAATATATGTATAGTTTTTATAACAACAACATAATTCAATTAAAACACAATAATTTGAAAAATAAATTTTTTTATTTCAAAAATTTCAAAATTTTTGGAAAATTCTTGTGTTTTTGATGAAATTAGTTGTAATATCTAGATTTTAATCACTAAACAATCAATGTCCGATCACTATTTCTATCTAGAACTAATTAAAACTAGTCCTATGTTCAAAATCAGTGAAAATAAGAGTTTAAAAAAATTACCTTGAAAGATGAGATTGAGTGGATTTTGATGTTGTTTGCATGATTTTAATGATGCTAGCAGGTTTAGAAGATGATATTTGAAGAGAATTCCGATTAAAAACGTTGTTTTGAGACAAAGTGGTGATATGGAGAGAGTAGAGAGGAGAAACGGAGGCAATGAGAGAAGAGAGTTTGAGCAAAATATGAGGTTATACCCGATAAAACCAAAACCCCAGGGGGTATCGATTCCCCTGTGGGGGGAATCGGTTCCCCTTCAAAGGGGGAATCGGTTCCCTCATGGGGGTATCGACTCCCTCTGCACCAAAATGCTAGAATCCGATTTTAAACACACAAAATGCTAAATTAATTTTCTCTAGTGGTATTGGCAACCATATATTGAAAATTAATCACGTTCAAACAATCAAATTAATCTTTAAACTATATTTGAACATAAAGTTAATTTTCATCAAGAATCATAAACTCCCCCTAACTAATAGCAATGAATGCAATCAAAAATTACTATTCTAAGCATTTTTCATTTAGTATTAAAAGTGCTAAAATTATTTTAAACACTAAGTGAAGATAGGTTGGTCAAACCTAATTCTCTCCTAAGTGTCCAAAATCTCTCATTGTCAAAAGGTTTTGTAAAGATATCCTCTAATTGGTGTAAAGTATCAACAAATTCTAGAACTACATCTTCCTTAGTGACATGGTCTCTAATGAAGTGATGTCTTATTTCTATGTGCTTAGTTCTAGAGTGTTGGATGGGATTTTTAGTGAGACAAATAGCACTAGTATTGTCACACTTGATAGGAATGGTACCTACTTCAATTCCATAATCAAAAAGTTGCTGTTTCATCCATAAAACTTGTGCACAACAACTACCAGCTGAAATGTATTTGGCTTCAGTGGTAGATAATGCAACACAATTTTGTTTCTTTGAAAACCAAGAAATCAACATATTTCCAAGGAGTTGGCAAGTACCGAAGGTTCTTTTCCTATCTAATTTGCATCCTCCATAATCCGCATCAGAAAGGCATGCAAGCTAAAGCTAGAGTCTCTAGGATACCAAAGTTCTAAACTAGGAGTGTCCTTAAGGTATCTAAAGATTCTCTTAACAGCTAGTAAATGTGATTCCTTAGGACATGATTGAAATCTAGCAGATAAGCAAACACTAAACATAATGTCTGGTCTACTTGCAGTTAGATAAAGTAGAGATCCAATCATTGACCTATATAATTTAACATCTACACATTTACCTCCTTCATCTAAGTCAAGCTTTATTGAAGAGCTCATTGGAGTTTCATGAGGTTTGCCATTTTCCAGTCCAAACTTCTTGAGCATATCTTTAACGTACTTAGCTTGATTGATGAAGATGCCATCTTTTCTTTGCTTGATTTGGAGTCCCAAGAAAAATGAGAGCTCCCCCATCATGCTCATCTCAAACTCACTTTGCATTAGCTTAGAAAATTCTTGGCAAAGAACATCATTAGTAGAACCAAATATTATATCATCAACATAAATTTGAACAACTAATAAATCTTTACCTTTATGCTTTAAAAACAATTTAGTGTCAACCTTCCCTTTCGAAAAACCTTTTTCAATTAAAAAAATTGACAATCTTTCATACCAAGCTCTTGGAGCTTGTTTTAAACCATAAAGCACTTTTTGTGAATTTAAGAACATGATCCGGAAATTTTGAATCTTCAAAACCTGGAGGTTGTTCCACATACACTTCTTCCTTTATAAAACCATTTAAAAATGCACTTTTAACATCCATTTGATATAATTTAAATTCATGAAAACATGCAAATGCTAATAACATTCTAATTACTTCCATCCTAGCTACGGGAGCGTATGTTTCATCATAGTCTATGCCCTCTTCTTGAGTATACCCTTGAGCAACAAGTCTAGCCTCGTTTCTCACTATATTACCACTCTTATCAAGCTTATTCCTAAATACCCATCTAGTACCTACAATATATTTATTACTAGGCCTTTCAACTAGTGTTCATACTTTACTTCTCTAAAATTGATTTAATTCTTCTTGCATAGCCATAATCCAATGTTCATCTTTTAATGCTTCTTTAATATTCTTAGGCTCTATGCATGAAATAAATGCAACATAATTACAAATATTTCTAAGAGAAGATCGAGTTGTTACCCCTTTGGATGGATCACCTATAATCTCACCATCCTTGACATAGCTGTACTCTCTTGGATAAGATACTTCCCTTTCTTCAATGGTTAGATTCTCAAGAGGATCATGAGTTACCTCATCTTTTGTTTCTTCATTTGATGATGGTTCTTCAACGTCATGTCTAACTTCATTTGTATTTATAATACATACATCATCATTCACACAGGAATCCTTCCTCGGAAGGGGATTATCATCGAAAACAACATGTATAGACTCTTCTACAACTAAAGTTCTTTTATTAAATACTCGATAAGCTTTAGAATTTAAGGAATAACCCAGAAAAATTCCTTCATCACTTTTAGCATCAAATTTGCCAAGGTTTTCTTTATCGTTGTTCAAAACAAAACATTTACATCCAAAAGGATGAAAATAGCTAATGTTAGGCTTTTTATTTTTGAAAATTTCATATGGAGTTTTCTTTAAAATTGGCCTAATCATTACTCGATTTACAACATAACAAGCAGTATTTGTGGCTTCCGCCCAAAAATATTTTGGCAAATTATTTTCACATAGCATGGTTCTAGCCATTTCTTCTAAAGTTCGATTTTTCCTCTCAACAACTCCATTTTGTTGAGGGGTTCTAGGTGCTAAAAAATTATGGCTAATACCATTAGAATTATAAAAATCAATAAATCCAAGATTTTCAAATTCAGTGCCATGATCACTCATAACACTAGTTATAGAGTAACCTTTTTCATTTTGGATTATTTTTTAAAATGTGATGAAATGTTCTAATGCTTTATCTTTAGTACTTAAAAATAAACCCAAGTATATCTAGAATAGTCATCTACCAAGACAAATGCATATTGTTTTCCACCCAAGCTAGTAGTCCTAGTTGGCCCAAAAAGATCTATATGGATCAATTGTAATACTCTACTAGTTGATACGTCATTAATGGATTTAAAAGAAACTCGCTTTTGTTTTCCTTTAGCACAAGCATCACAGATTTTATCATTATCAAATTTAAGCTTAGGCAATCCTCGAACTAAATCACCTTGAATTAGCCGTTGCAAAACACTCATACTAGCATGTCCTAGTCTCCTATGCCATAACCAACTATCATGTTCATCCTTAGCAACTAGGCACAAATTAGTCATATCAATAGAATCTAAATGCACCATGTATATGTTTCCTATTCTATGACCAACAAGCATAATCTGATTAGATGCAATGTCAATGACTTTACAACCATTAATATCAAACATGACATTGAATCCCTTATCACAAAATTGACTAATACTCAATAGATTATGCTTTAATCCATTCACATATAAAACATTCTTAATTTGTATGGAAGAGGTATTACCAATAGTACCAATACCTTCAATGTGACCTTTTGAATCATCACCAAAAGTCACTTCTCCTCCATTTTTGGCGTTAAGCTCAATGAACAGGTTTTGTCTCCGGTCATGTGCCTTGAGCATCCACTATCAAGGTACCATGAATTTGGATTTGTTTCCCTTGCCTTGTAGCAATGCTCCTTTTCCTATAAATATAGATTAATTTCTAATTTTTGGTACCCAAATTCTTTTGGGTCCATATCCATTACTTTCCAAAATTCTAGTCCCCTTAGGTATCCATTTGTGTAGGATATCCTTATCTTTAGTAGTAATAAGGTCTTTAGGAACCCATATACTTCTAACGATTTTTCCATTAGATGTTCTTTGGGGACCTCTATGATTGTAGTTTTTAAAACTTTTTCTAACAAAGTTGGATTTTGAATTTTCTCCATTTTCAAAACGTTTTGTTCCAACTTTATCAAAAGAATCTTTAAGATCATCAATTTTCTTTTGATGATCATCATTGACCTTTGAAAGTAAATTTTGCAAATCCAAAATTTTCTTTTCAAACTCTTCTAGTTTGATTTGCAAATCTTTGATTTTACTTTCAAGATCGTTGTTGGTTTTGGATATGAGTTTATTTTCATTTTTCAATTTTGAAACATCATTTTTATATTTTAAAAACAATTTCTCATAATCCGAAGCCAACCCATTATATTCCTCTAATAGCTCATCATAGGATAAATCATCAAAATCAGATGAGTTACAGGTTACTTTATAATCTTCCCCGAATGCCATCAAGCACAAGTTTGCTACTTCTTGTTCCTCTTTATCGAAACCTTCTTCATCGCTCCATGTAGCCACATGAGCCTTGTGCTTAATTTTTGATTGACCTTTTCTCTTCAATTGTGGGCAATCATATTTGACATGCCCCGACTTTTTGCATTCATAGCAAATGATTGGGTCCTTCTCTTTTGGTTCATTTTTAGGCCTTCATTTTGTTTGAATTTTCTTCCTCGGCAAGGTCTCATCATTTTTCTGAACCGTTTGGCAAACAATGCCATTTCCTCGTCATCGTCATCTTCATCCCAATCACTCTCATATTTTGTGGATTTGAGAGCAACTCCAATGTTTTTCTTCTTCTCCTTCTCTTTGGTGTCTCTTCAATCTTATCGAGGTCCACCTCATCTTCAGCATCATTTCATGATTGAGGAGTGAACCGATTAGCTCTTCAAGAGTTAAGGACGTTAGATCCCTAGACTCGATGATTGCCGTCTTCTTTGATTGCCATGATTTTGGAAGGGAGTAAACTAACTTCCTCACAAGCTTTTCATTTTAAATGATCTCTCTATATGATTTGAGACCATTGACAATCGTTGAGAATCTATCCGTCATAGCTTTGATATCTTCATTTGGTTTCATCCTGAAATTTTCATAGCTATGCATTAGAATACTAATTTTATATTTCTTTACCTCATCGGTACCTTCATGAGTGACTTGAAGTTTGTCCCATATTTCATTGGCGGTTTTACAAGATGAAACTCTTCCGTATTCATCTGGTCCAAGAGCACAAAATATAACATGGATGGCTTTGGAGTTCAGCTGGAACATTTTTGTCTCTCATTCACTCCATAATCTTGGATGAGTGAGAGGCTTGAAGTATCATTCTTCTCTGACATTCCATGGTCCCATGTCACTTGCTTGAATGAAGTACATCATTCTATTTTTCCAATAGGCATAATTAGCCCCATTGAAGAAAGGAGGCTTGTTGACAGGCATCAAATCAAGACCGGAGTCGAAGTTTAAAGTAGAGGCCACTGATGACTTTGATTATCGATGTAACTCTTCCCGAATCGACTCAAGAGGCGATTAAACCTTCAAATGAGTTAGCCTCTGATACCAATTATTAAGTTAATCGATTGACGAATATGGCTAAGAGGGGGGTGAATTGCCAATTAAATATTTGGTGGAAACTTTTACAGAAAATTGAAAGAAATTTGCACTGCGATTTAGAGTGGTTCGACTTTCTCAACCAAAGTCTACGTCTACTACCTTAGCTATCCACACTAAGGATTTTCCACAAATTCACTAATTTGTCTTTCTTTTGAGGAAAAAGAGTAACCTTACAAACCCTCAAGAATTATACCCCAAATTCTTGAGAACACTCTCTCCCAAAGAGAACAATATAAATTTACAAACTTACAAGGAAATCCTCACAAGGTATATTGTTTGCATAATTCTAGAACAAAGAAAAGAACACTCAAGAATGAATACAATTGAGCACAATAACTGTTCTTAAAAGAAAAATGAATATTGAATGAAAAATAGGCTTGAAATGCTCAAACTTGATGTTTGATGCTTTCTCTTTGATTCTCTCTTGATTCTAGTTGCTTGATGTTTCTTGTTATTGATCAATGGATTCTAAGCTTGCTTAAATACACATTGAATCACTTCTGAACGTTGGGGATGATTAGTGAAGATAATATAGTCGTTTTAGTGTGAAATCAATTAATAAAACAGCTTGGAGCGTGGGGGGGAATCAGTTCCCTAAGTGTAAAATTCAAATATTTCGACCGTTGAACAGTGGGGGGAATCGGTACCCCCTGGGGGGAATCGGTTCCCTCCGAGCATACTAGAATTCTCGGAGCCAAACCATTCAGGGGGAATCAGAACCCCCTTGGGGGGGAATCGGTTCCCTCTGAGCAATCTGGAATATTTGGCTTTGAGATGGTTCGAAATATTTTGTAAAATCGTTTTGAAATTATTTTAAATTAAAACTTAATTTTACACTTGAGTAAGGATTAAAAATGACATTTGAAATATTTGGATTAATATTTTGATATTCGAATAATTATATCGAATATACTTAGAAAATTTTTGGAAATTCTTAAAATTCATTTAACTTAATTTGTTATATCGAAATATCAAAATGTTTTCAACATATGGACTAAATGACAATGCCAAATATAAGTTTGATTTGAGTCATTTGTTTTTGATCTTTTAGTATTTATGTTATAAATGGTGTTTTCTTGATCTAAAATTTAGAGACTATCAACCTATTGTGCCAAACCATAAAAAACATTACCGAGATAAAAAAAACAACAACAATTATTCTTAATAATAATCTCAAAACCAATTTTGTCCGATCAAGAGATATAATATGTTCTTAGTCAAACTAGGCACAAAATAACAATCCTCTAAATTTAAATCAAGCCCACTAGGAGAACATAAAACATATGTCTCTATAGCTAATGCAACAAATCTTGGTCAATTTCCCACTCGTATGTCTACGCCAAGTTCCTTCTCTTTTACAGTCCTTGTACTCTTCAAGGTAAACAGGACATTTTCTCTTTCAGTGTCCGGTCTTATCGCAATGGAAATATTTTCCTCTCTTGCTAACTCCCCCTTTGGGTTTCAATGCATCTTTTCCTTTCAGCTTGGCCTTACCATTTCCCTTAGGTGGCGTTTGGTTCGTATGAATCCCTTGGAATTAGGGGGAATTGGAATCCAATTCCACCATTTTCCCAGGTTTGGTTCAAGTTTTCCAAGGGAATTGGAATTCCTCATGGCTTCAACTTTCCATCAAATGAGGGAATGTGAATTCCATCCATTCTAAGATGGAATTCAATTCCCTTGTTGGAGGGAATTGAAATTTGACCATACTACCCTCATCAATCATTTGGTAATTTATTCATATATTGAATAAAAATATTTTTTTATTATTTTGGGTTCGGGTCGGGTCAGGTGAAACTTTATTTTGGTCGGATCGGTTTTTTAAGTGTGATATTCGGGTCGGGTCGAGTTTGGGTTTAGGGTGAAAAATACCTGACCCGAATATATATAATTTTACCTTATATATTTAGGAATAATTACAATAATACCCCTCTATATATAATTTTTTTCAATTAAGTCACTATTTGTATTGAATAATTTTTTTTTATTTTGGGTCGGGTCGGGTCATTTTTTTAAGTGTTATATTCGGGTCGGTCGGGTTTGGGTTTAGGGTGAAAAATACCCGATCCGACCTAAAACATATATAATTTTACCTTATATATTTAGGAATAATTACAATAATACCCCTCTCTATATATATTTTTCAATTAAGTCACTGTTTTTATTGAATAAAAATAATTTTTTTTATTCTTTCGGGTCGGGTCAGGTTTCTAATTCATATATTCGGGTCAGGTCGGGTGAAGCTTTATTTTGGTTGGGTCGAGTCTCAGATGGAGGTTCCCTTGTTCTCGGGTCAGGTCGGGTGGACCAAAAACCTGACCTAACCCGACCCATGCCCATCCCTAATTGCGATAATTTTAACTTATAATGTTTATTAGCATGATTTTTATAATTTATTGAAATGAATAATCAATCAATAAAATTATTTTTTTAAAATTGTTATAATATATTGCTATATGTGATTTATAAAACAAACTAAAATTAAGCAAAAAAAAAAAAGAAGGGCAATCCTGTCATTTTATATTACTGAAATCAAATTCATCTGAGATGTCTGCGAACCAAACATAATATGGAATTGTATTCCAATTCAATTCCTACCAACCAAACAGAATATGGAATTGGATTTCAATTCCTGACTGATTCCAATTCCTTCACAGATTCCAATTCCATCAGAAACATTCCAACGAGCCAAGCGCCACCTTAGACTTTCCTGCTACCTTTTTCTTTCCATTTCCTTTGTCCTTATGGACCATTAGAATGGGCTTAGGTCTAACCTTTTTCATATTACTTTCAGCAGTTCGTAACTGTGGCAAAGTCTTGATAATTTCATTCATGTTGAAACTAAGGACAAATTGGCTAAAGCTATCTGGCAACGATTGCAGGATAAAATCGGTAGCCAATTCATCTTTGAGAGGAAATCCCAACTTTTCCAATGTTTGGATGTAGCCCATCATCTTAATGACATGAGCTCCTACTGGAAATCCCCTTGCCATTTTGCATTGAAATAGAGCTTTAGAGGTCTCATATCTCTCTTGAAGTGTTTTCCCTTCATATATTTCTTTGAGATTTTGAATAATCTCATATGCAACCATGTCCTCATGTTGCTTCTGAAGCTCAGGAGTCATGGTGGCAAGCATTAGACATCCAATGTCTAACATATCATCCATATGTTTCTTAAATTTGTCTTTGTCAGCTCTAGAAGCATTAGCTGTCGGTTCATCAGGAACAGGTTCTTCAATGACATATTCCTTCATTTCCTGTTTGAGAATAATTCTCAAATTACGAAACCAATCAAGGAAGTTTATGCCATTAAAGTTCTCCTTCTCGAGGAGTGATCCCAGTGATAAAGTGTTGTTTTCCATTTGTTGAACTATATTTTGATATAACAATTTATGGCAAAATGTTTTTGGAGTTGAATTGAATTTATTCAAAAGTTTTCAAAGTTTTCAAAAATAATTCAAAGTCCATTTAATTTGGAATTGAGCACAAAAATGTTTTTATGAATAGTATTATACTATATGAATAGTACCAATACTGTATGAATAGTATCAATACTGTGTGAATAGTGTCGATGCTAAAAAATTCTAGAATACAAAATGGGTACCGATATTGCTATAGGGGTACCAATACCGCTACAGTAATTTCAAGCCCAACAGTCATATAATTCAAATATTACAAAGGGGGTACCAATACACATTGAAGGAGTACCGATACTACTTGTTTTGAGCAGTTTTATTTTGCAGAAAATGAATCCCCAATGGCTCCAAAACATACCCAACGACTATATACGACTTCAAACTCATTTGAAGCTATAAAAACAAGTTGCTGACACTTGAAGAAGATAGAGAACACCTATCCAAGTATTCAAACACAAGAGAAGAGTTTTTCAATCTTATTTTTTATTTCTTGTAAATATTGTGTTCTTGTGAGCTTAAATTTTGTAAACACCCACCTTAGAGAGGTTTTATTGTTTACATTTCCTTTCCTTTTGTAAAGGGGTTTTGGTTCTAGCTGAGCCTGTTAAAAGCTAAGGATTGGTTCTAGTTTAGCCATTGAAAAACTAGGGAGTTGTAAACGTTATCTCTTTGTCTTGTAAAAAGAAAGATCAAATTAGTGAATTTGTTGGACAATCCTTGGTGAGGAGCTAAGGTAGTGGATGTAAATTTGGTTGAGAAGTCAAACCACTATAAATCGCTGTGCAATTTTCTATTTTTCAATCTCCTTACTCCCTAAACACAAAACCTAATTCAACGCCTCTTGGTGAACCCTTTCGGTTGTAGATTCAAGCTTCCACAAATCATAACAATTGGCATCCGAGCTTAACTCGTTAGAAGGCTTAACATCCTTGAGATAATCGTAGAAGACACTCTACCAATTCCCGACACAACCGAGAAGATGGCTTCCACCTCCGGCTCGTTCCACAAGGAAGACTCCCAACCGATCGACAAGCCTCCATACATAAATGGAGCAAACTACCGTCATTGGAAGAAATTAATGAAGTTATTCATACAATCCAATGATTTTGATGCATGGGAGATGATCAAGAACGGCTACTCTTCTCCAAAGAAGAGGGAGAAAAAGTGGAGTGACCAAGAGTGGAAGAAAGCTCAAGTTAATGCCAAGGCCATGCACATGTTATTTTGTGCATTTGGTCCAGATATATATGAAAGATTTTCTTCTTGTTCAAGTGCCAAAGAGCTTTGGAATAGCTCGAAAAGCTTCATGGAAACAAGAAAGAAGAACCAACAAAGGTGGTGTCTCTAATGGCTCGTGAAGAGCCCAATGTATCTTCTAACTCAAATGAATTAAATTCTTATTCTTTTAATGAGTTACAAGATGCATTCGATGAATTATTTTTGGAGTTTGAGACAATGAACTCCAAATATAAGAAAATGATTTTAAATTTGAAAATTGAAAATAATTTTATTTTGAAAGCAAAAGTTGATTTTGAAAATCAAAATGAAATTTTGCAAAATAATTTAGAGCTTTCAAAAGTCAAAATCAATGTTTTAGAAAAGAAAATTTGATTTGAAAGTTAAGCTTGAAAGCTTAACAAAAGAAAAAGAATTAATTTCTAAAAACAACACGTTGTGTTTAAAAATGGCAAAATGCTCACATTGCCATTTTCATGGTCATTTGGAACATACTTGTCCCATAAGAAAATAAAATCTTTTAAAATTATACAAGTATGGATTCCTAAGGGAACAAGGGGCATTGAAACTAACGTCCAAGGATCCAAAGCAATTTGGATACCAAAATATACTTAAATGTCTCTTGTATGTGTGTGGGAACAATGGTGATGAAAGTTATGATATTCAAATGCTCTAGCCACACGTTGAGAAAGGAATGGGTAACCTCTAAGCCTAAAGCTTTTTTCTTTTGATTAATTGGTTGCTTATTTAAGTTTATGCATGCATGAGTTTTGGTCTTAAATGGTTATGTTTTGTTTTTCATCTCATGTATGTTAAAAAGATGTTATGATGAACATTTTTAAAATTTTAATGATTTTTCATAATTTTTAGTTTATAATAATAAATTTTGGTCAAAATGAATTTTCAATGCAAATGATATCTCTTTAACAATTGATATCAATTTTCAAATGTCTTGATTTTAAATTTTTTATTTTTGACCTAAATTTAATTTTTTATGCATGTGTTTTAAATAAAAAATATATCTCTCTAACAATTGATATCAAATTCTTCAAATGCATAACATTTTTGAAAGCTTTATGCACATGTACTTAATTTCAATCATTGGTATTACATAAAAGTATTTTAGTCTTGGATATATTGAATTTCATGTGCTACTAACATGTTTGTTAATTTTTGATGAAATTCAATTTTTATTTAAGTGTCAAGATTTTAAAGATAATTTTTGTTTAGAATGCATTTATTGTGGGGGAGCTTTGACTTTTCAAATGATTTTTGTCAAATTTACCACTTACTCTCCAATGTTATTTTAGAACTTTAAAAATTGAATTATTTTTTATATAACAAAAAGGTGGAGAAGTATGGTTTGAAAAATTCAACTTCTTAATGAAAAAGAGGAGCTGAACATTTTCACATATTTTTCAACAATTGGTATCTTTCTCATTAAATATTTTATTAAGGGGGAGTTTTGCCAAAAACAATTTTTTAAATGTTTTGTTATATCAAAAAGGGGGAGATTGTTGAACAATATTTTGATATAACAATTTATTCCAAAATAATTTTGGACTTGAAATGAATTTATTCAAAGTTTTCAAAAATAATTCAAAGTCCATTTAATTTGGAATTGAGGAAAAATATGTTTTATGAATAGTATTGTACTGTATGAATAGTACCGATACTGTATGAATAGTACTGATACTATGTGAACAGTGATGAAAAGTATCGATGCTAAAAATTCCAGAATGCAAAATAGGTATCGATACTGCTACAGGGGTACCAATACTGCTGCAGTACTTTCAAGCCCAACAGTCATAAAATTCAAATATTACAAAAGGGGTACTGATACTCATTGAAGGAGTTCTGATACTACTTGTTTTGGGCAGTTTTATTTTGTAGAAAATCAATCCCCAACAGCTATATACAACTTCAAACCCATTTCAAGCTATAAAAACAAGCTGATGACACTTGAAGAAGATAGAGAACACCTATCCAAGTATTCAAACACAAACGAAGAGTTTTTCAATCTTATTTTTCTGTTCTCTTGTAAATATCGTGTTCTTGTGAGCTTAAATTTTGTAAACACCTACCTTAGAGAGGTTTTCTTGTTTACATTTCCTATCCTTTTGTAAAGGGGTTTTCGTTCTAGTTGAGCCTGTTAAAAGCTAGGGCTTGGTTCTAGTTTAGCCATTGAAAAACTAGGGAGTTGTAAAGATTATCTCTTTGTCCTGTAAAAAGAAAGAACAAATTAGTGAATTTGTTTGAAAATCCTTGGTGAGGAGCTAAGGTAGTGGATGTAGACTTGGTTGAGAAGTCGAACCACTATAAATCGTTGTGTAATTTTATATCTTTCAATCTCCTTACTCCCTAAACACAAAAACCGATTCAACCCCTCTTGACGAACACTTTCGGTTATCGATTCAAGCTTCTGCAAATTCTAACACCATTAAATCTACAACAATAGAAATATTAAAGTAAGTAAATTTATCAAAAAATTTATAAACATGTTTTTATTTACAAATTACTCCCACTATTTTATTCAAAATTAAAACCCTCTCATTTTAATTTTAGAAAAATTAAACGAAAATTTTTCTAGTGGGTGAGGATCCATAATTCATCAATTTCCTAAACCAGTGTTGGCTTTACTTTTAGGATAGTAATAATTTAGGTAAGTAAAACTTTACTAGTTACATCTCATGTAACTCCTCCTTTTGGTGAACAACTCTTATTCAAGTCATCTCATGACTTATCCAAATACTTAACCTCTAGGTTTCTAATTCTATTAGAATAACCTAGCTAAGTTATTACCAATATCTCAACCGGTGAAAATTACTTTCTTATTCTTCGTGTTTAACCAAGATAGATTTATGTGCTAATGCTTTGGCAAAGCCCACACAATATCGATCGAAGCCTTAACGAGGGTAAATATTGGTCGGTTAAGTTAACTTAGATTATAAAGAGGGATTTGCGTAATTATCTCATCATTGTTTGTTTTAATATTAGACCTTTATTGATCTCATCAATATTCATTCTTATTTTATCATTTGATGCATTGCATACGTAACAGATATAACAATAAATAAGATACAATGATTATATAGCCCAAAAAACAATAACTAAGGTGTCCTATCCCAAGCCAATGGGAGAACCAAAAACGTTAAAACCTAAGACTGCTCTCTAGGTATCTTCTCGCCTTTAGTTCAGCCCGTTCTTCTGCTCCTTGTGAATCTTCATATGATTACAATTTTAAAAGAAACTCGTTTTACATATGATAGAGTAAGATGAGAAGATAAATACAACTGAGATATAGAAAGACATGACTCATATGTCGTATTTCAAATTCAACCATTATAAATTGAACAAGGGCTATAACCATGCATGTCAAACACCGTGTAAAACAAATATATCGTATATATACACGTTGTTACACCTTTGTTGAAAATATTAATATGGGCCTATAATCTATATTGCTCATGAAGAGTCAAGGGGAGAAGCCCTTTTGGGGTCTAGGGGCAGAGCCCCTAGCGTGCATCGGCCGTACCGCGACGTCTGGTGGGATTTTTTTTAAAAACCATCACTTCAATTTCTAAAGAAAAACCTCACGATTTTATAAAACTTATCAGCGTAATTGTGTTTTTGGGATTTTTAATCCCGAAGGTTTTTCTGTATCAGAACAACCATTGTTCCACTGCCAAACGTGATCTGTTATCGCACACCCACCGATAATCATGTCAACAATTGAAATATGGATTTTGTAAAATCCTTGCAGTAACACACAAATTGTAAAAAAAATTAACATATTAAAATATTAATCGTTATGGTTATCGAATCGAATAATAATATCATACATATTCATCAAAAACGATAAATCTAGAACATGCATCTCATACATATCGCATCAACCAAGAATTTAACCCAAATTCGGATCGTACAAGTGGCTCTAATACCACTGTTGGGACCATCAGCGTACCCCATGGTGCAACGGAAACAAAAAATTTGACAGTCTCACCAGTGATCCAAGTACGATAAAATGAAAACGGGAGGAAATCATGCGAATGCTTACAATAGGTTCCTTGAAAAACAACAAGGATAACAACGACTAATGGTGGTGACGATCGGTTCGAATCGTATGCCTCCACGAAACCATGTCTCGACCTCTACTTAGTTCACCCGATTGAGAGAAATATTTCTTTTCCCAAAAATGTTTTTAGAAAAAAAACTGAAGATGATGCAAAAAATGGCTGCTAGAACTTACACCTCTTTTTATATCCAAGTTACCCTAACATATTAGGGATTTTATTATTTTGAATTAATTAAATATTTATTTAATTAATTCAAATTAAATATTTGGGTAATTAAAACATATGTATATCAAATATACATATATTAACTCTAGATATATTTTAGTAACATACAACAAATTGTACATCTTTACTCATTTCAATCCTAGGGTGTGGCCCTGTAGGTTCTTGTAACGTTAGCAGTAATTATTAGAAAAATTCTAATATTACATACAATGAGTGACATCTAGCAATATATCATTGTCACCTAAGTTTCAAGAAAATATGATTTGACATATCATCTTCGTGATTAACGATTTTATGTATTACATCATTTTTTTCCTTTATATCTAGAATAGGCGCAAGTCTTGGAATAATCACACTTGTATAGCCCATCTATTGTTTCTTGATATCTAGAGTATACTTTAATTAACGAATAATTTGTGATATCTCATATAAACTTATTCGAGCATGTCCATGCATTTCTAGTCTCACTCAATTAAGTGGCATGTGATATATTTCCTATTATGTAAGAATGACAAATCATATCTTAATCATACACACCCACTACATATATTGAGCTATATTCAATAACAGTCTTTATAGAGCAATCAGTTATGGAGCATGTTTAACTGCATCAAAACATACAACAATATATGTTTGGATAGCATTGATCTCAAGTCTGAGGATCATACATTTAGTCAACACCAAGAGCAATGTTATGAATATCCATAATAATCCAAGAAATATGCTCATGGTGGGTCAATCCAATACATTGGTCTATAACAATATAATCATGTATCAATTCTTACATCTCTATGTCAATGACAACTCATTGTCATCAATAAATAACATGTTAGTCTTAAGCGTATTATTATTGACCATGCCCATAATAATACTGGACTAGGGATCTTTTAATCATAACAATTATGTTATTATATGAACTTTATTATCTTCCAGTTTATAATAACACATATATAACTGAAATTAATAGCGGCAATGCATTTATTCAATAAAATTGGTAAATAAAATGTATCATTACAATCATCATATGATTAGTCTTTGGGCATACTCTAACAGTACAAGCACTGGTGCCTCTATTAAAATATTCTTTAGTGTTTCAAAACTCTTTTGGCACTTCTCCGTCCATACAAAAGGCACATCTTTCCTTAAAAGCTTGGTTAACGGTAACGCTATCATCGAAAAGTTCTTCACGAACCTTGATAGTACCAAGCAAGTCCCAAGAAACTCTAAACTTCTAAGATGTTATTTGGGGGTTTATAATCCACTATAGCATGAGTTTTCTTGGGGTCTACCCTTATGCCATCTGTCGAAACAACTTGGCCAAGAAAAACAGCTTCTGTAAACCAGAATTCACATTTCTTCAGATCGGCGTACTACTTTTTCTCTCAAAGAGTCACCAAAATTTGATTCAAATAAAGATGGAACATTCAATTAATCAAATCCATAAATGTTGTAAGAGCATTAGTCAAACCGAATGGCATCACCGAAAAGTTATCTTAGGAATATCCTCCTTTTTATTCTTCAATTGATGGTATCCAGACCGAAAATCAATCTTAGAGAAAACTGTTGCACCTTCCAATTGATCATACAAATCATCAATCCTCAAAAGTGGATACTTATTCTTATTATCACTTTATTCGACTGTCGATAATCTATGCATAATCGCATAGATTCATCTTTCTTTTTGCCAACAGCACATGTACTCCATAAGGTGAAATACTCAGTCTGATGAAACCTTGATCAAGAAACTCTTGTAACTAAGCCTTTCGTTCTCTTAACTCGGTCAGAGTTATTCTATACGAAACCATAGAAACAGTCTCAATACCCTGATAACCATCAATCTTGAATTCCACCTCTCGATCCGGAGGTAACCCAGGTAATTTATCTGAAAAGACATCTAGAAATTCCCTAACTGTGATAATAGCATACAATCTTACTTCAGATACTTGAGTATCAATCACATTAGCTAGAAAAGTTATACATCATTCTGATATCATTTTCTTCTCAATCATTGTCGATATCACATTGGGAGGTGATTTTGCATTTTCACCAATCACTATAATTTCCAAATCCTCTGCATCTTTTTGAAATAATCGCTTCTTGCGACACTCAACCCAACCATAATGCGAAGATAACCAACCCATGCCCAATATGATCTTGAACTCATCAAAAGATAATCCAACCAGATTCACTGGGAACATAGCCCCTTGAATCTTTATCAGATATTTACTACATGTCTGACTCACACTTGCACCATAACCCATAGGGTTTACCACTATCATATCACTTGAGATCAAGTCGAATAGAATACCTCTATTTTAAAATTCCTTATTTCATTCTTGAGGTAATCCGTATAAATTTTCCGGATCTATTGAAAATATTCTCGAGCAATTGAAACATTTTCCATCTCAACTATGAAAGTCTAAATGTCCACATATTTAATAAGAAGACTTGACAACTGTGTAGCAATAACTTCATAGCAGTTAGTGCTAAAATCACACTAGTAAACAAATTCACTCTTTTTCCCACCACTACGAACTCAGAACTTTTCATGTTCTTGAAAATCAACCGCAATCTAAGCGATAATTTATTTTAGCATGGAAGGGGGTAGACAATCCATTCCACAAATTTACCTTCGCAAGGTAACTCTATCAAGTCCATAAAAGTTAACATCTACTCTAATTCAAACTAATTTAAAACCTTTAGAATGATAACATAATTATCATATGATTCACTAATAACTCAACTTTCTTTAAACTTTTAGCGGACAACTTACTTACCACTTACTTATTTCCTCTTACTCAAAACAACATTTCTTTAAGAAACTTAATGCTTAACTTAAATATTCCTCAAATATTTAAGCTTACTTGTAAAAACCTCATAGTCATCAATAAATTCAATAATGTCCTCTTGATCCTCATCAGATTCAACTTCTCTTGTAATCCATTTAAATGTTTTAATGGATTCATCTAATGTGGTAACTTCATTAAACGCTGGGGCATTTCTTCCATAGAATGAATGAGAATCCCTTACAACTCCAACTCTTCTAAGGCATGATACTGAAGTCATGTCGGATCTTTTTGGGTCGATTTCAATCTCGACCTTCCTTTCAACATTATCAACTTTCTTACCTTTATCCTAAGTTCCTGACATCTAACACAACAAACATAATAACAACTTAAGTTAGTGAGGAGTGGCATCAATCATATCACATTGACACCATATTAGTAACTGACATCCTAGTGACATGTACACACTTTCTACATAAAGTACACTCATTTTCGGCAAAGAATCAGCTAAACCTATAGCTCTGATACCAATAAATGTAATAATCATTTCTCGTATACACCCCCGTACATAAGTCATAGATGTCACATGACTTTTAAAACATTATTGTACTTGAAAACTAGTAAAATTTTATTTCTTTAAATAAATGGTTTAATAATATAGTTTTTAAAACATTCTTCAAATACACATATATATAATAACGTTTAAAATCCATCAAACATTAGTTTAAGTTCAAATATAATATAATACTACAACCAACTACCAAGTATCTTATCAGAGCATCACAACATATCTAAGTAATAAACATCTAGAGATGTCATACTGTTACTTATGAGGTAACCCTTGAAAGATGATATCAGCTGTACTCCTTACTCCGATTCGTACCCTAAACCTATGCATGAAAATCATCACACGCTAAGTATTCACTTAGTGAGGCATAATAGCATAAATAAGGCATTTTAAAAACATAATTAAACCATTATAAGATCAAAATACGATTTATCATATAAAATACATAAACGTATAAAAAGTAACTTGATAAGCCAAGTTTCAGTCAAATAACAAGCGAAACAATATTTAGTACGCCCAACATACCTATCAATCAATATATTCAAAAGTATTCATTCATAGCCCAATGTATGTCAAATGAGAATGCAAAGTACATGGGTTGCACATAAGTGTCAAACGAAAGTATAGGTACTGTAGTAACAGCGACACTATATTAATATATCGAAATGGTAATTCACAAACTCATTATGAATACCATGAATACACACATAGTGCCGAAAGTACACAAAGTTACTTGATACGAAAATGCAACATATGCATTAAACAAAATCGATCGATAATCATTATACTCCAAGTATGTCAAAATGCACCTATGACTCTCAATGCACATACAATAGGACTTTAAATCAAATTTTTAGATTAAACATTTATTCTAAAACATCGATAGCTGTTAAAATAATATAAAAATTCATTCATTTATTTTAGGGAAGTTCATACCCTAAAATTATTCTTAAAATCATTTTCATAAACTTTATAAAAATATTTCAAAATACGGTAAAACATGCTTTTATAAAAATATTCGAGGTTAACTCATCGCAAGTCATCCTCATATCATATAAGTACATAATAAATGCACTCGCCTGGTATGCCTCACTATTATGCCTTACTATCGAAATCCGATTATTCTTGAATTTTTTCCTTGCCTTTTGCTTTGCTCGTATCACGAGTTCGATCACGATCTACACGAGCATCCATACAATGCATATACAAATATAGAATACATGTTAGTATTCTTACTAACATTTAATACTTAATAATAATACTCCAAAAGTACTAATATTTTCGAATTCTTCTAAAATTCATCTTAACTTTTCCTTTTTATTCATATTGGGCTCTTGTCATTGATTCTTCAATTCAAGGCCCAAATAAGCCTAATAATTTCCAACATTAAAATTTCATCCCAAATACCTCAACAATTCCATATTTACCATTTAGTCCACCCACTTTATAAATGTTTACCATTTAGCACTCAAACTTTGTCAACTTTCCAAAATGGCTAAACTTCACATTTAACTTCAATTTTAGTCCCTAAATAGTCATTTCCAGCATAGTACAACAATCATTGAAAATTATACAACAATCCATAACTTTTTCATAATTATCAATTTGGTCCCCCAATTGTCACAAAATTACAGATTGACCCAAAAATTTCCAAGGCTTTTAGAACCTTTTTAATATCATTTCTAAGCCATATGAAATTTTTTAAAAATTTTCCCCACCATCTTCCTCAAGACAGAATGGTTTATGTACCCAAGATTAGGATTTTCATGATTTTACTCGATTTTGATTCGATTCAAGCATGAAATCAACCTCGATTCAAGCTTATATAATTAATACAATTAAATCCCTGATCAAATTTTATCATAAAAATAATTTTCCTCCAAGATTAGGGTTAGGCCAAAATTACCCATAGCTTATATAGGCATGTATAGTTGATATTAATCATAAATCATGCTTGTAATTAATTCTACAACATCAAAAACATCAAAATCCTTCATCAATTCCATAAACCCTAGAATTTGAGATCTTTGAACAGAAACCAAATTAGAAAGCAATAAAGGTACAAATGATAGCATTTTTTAAAATTTTCAATTTTCTATTTCACGTCATAATCCAAAATCCGATGAAAATTGCTCAAAAATGAAAAATAAAATTTCTCTTATCTAGGTCATGGGGAGCATGAAATGGGGCTGAAAATGGCCTAATTTCATGAAATTTTCATGTAATTTCATGTTAATTTAACCTTTATTTAAGCTTAAATGAATAAAATATTCATTTAATGAGAAATGTCCATTTTTCCATTAATGAAACTTGATATTTACAATAATACCAAGCCACCTTATCATCTTTCCAAAGTTAAAGATGGACAAAATATTTTGTCCTTCTCCAATATTACCAAGCAACTTTCCAAAAAAGTTTTCAACATAAATTCCGTATCAAGAATTTGATTTCAATAAAACCCCACTCTAAAAAATAAACTATATTTATGGAATAAAAATTATTTTTGTGAAAATTACCACTTAGGTCCCTAAATGTTTCCCAAATTTGTACTTTAGCCACTAAACTTTTAAAACTTACATTTTGATCACTAACAAAATTTGGGATATTACAGTTCCAGGACTTGTGCCCAATCTATATATAAAGATCAAAAGGATCTAATACTTGAAAAGAGTTAGTCACTGATAAGTTATGTCGAATCATGATTTCTTGTTACTTAGGTGATGATGATACATTGCTAAATGTCACTCATTATTTTGAATACTAGAATGGTTCTAGTAATTACTACTAATGTTACAAGAACCTACAAGGTCACACCCTAGGGTTGAAATGAGCAAATATTAAATGAGTTATACATGTATAATTTTATTTTACATGAATAAAGTATATAATTAAGTTTAATATATATTTGATATATATGTAATTTTAAATATCCTGAATATATTGATTAAATATTCATAGAATATAATTATGGTAATTATAATTCTTTTAATATATATAAATATTTGAAAAATAAGTTAGAAACCCTAAGGGTTAGGGTAATTACAATATAAAAAGAAAAACAAGTTCTAGCAGTTATTTTATTCTTTTTACAAAATTCTCTAAACAATCTGGAGAAAGAAAATTTTGCTTTCAACTAGGTGAACTAAGTAGAGGTCGAGACGATTTCTTGGAGGCTTAAAATTTGAAGTCCTACGATCGTGACTACATCGCTAGTTTGTTTTTTGCTGTAATTTAAGGAACCCAAGGTAAATCAAGCATCCTTTCCTCCCGACTTTGTTTTTCATACACGGATCTCTGGTGAGATCGCCAGATTATTTTTCGCTTCACCATGTGGTGTACCGACAATCCCAACAAGTTTCATTGAAGTTTTAATCACGTATATAGAGCCTCAAGAAGAGTATTTAAGGATTGTGATATAAATCTCATATCTGAGTAAAAAGTTATGGATAAGAGAAACTTACAAAGACGAGCAATCTCTGAAGTAAACAATCAAGTTAGTAATCAGGAATATAATTAGTTCAAACGGAATAAAATGAACTGACTTGTCGAGATGATCGATAAAACACATATTGAATCTTACTTGGACATAGTCAAAGGTAATCCACTGAAAAAGTCTACAGTTACTCACCTCTATTCTTACTCTAAAATATGTATGATTTCTAGATTAATACTAGAAATTGACTCTTTCCCTTTAAGATAGTTTGAATCAGAGTTATACATATGTTATATCCTTTTAATTTTTAGAATAGATCCATTAACCCAAATGAGGAAGCGATACGCAAATATCAAAATTGATTTATGGAGAGTTTGAAGGAAATCAAATAACTCATACTAAAATAATATTTCACTTCAGAATGTAAAATATTTCATAAATAAGTTGTCCTAGGAATACATATATAATGTTGGCTAAAATCATTTTTTTAGAGTGAATCATGATGCGTTTGAGTGAGAATTCAAACACAGTTGAACTTAGCACTATTACAGGAGTTCAATTATATACTCAAATTGTCGTACAAAACAAAATTTTATCAAAACTCAAAATTACATGAGAACTTGGAAGAACATTAAATTATATGGAATATGATCCCTATGAGTTTCTTAGGAAAGATTTCATAATAGATATAGAGATTTCGGTTAGAATTTTTTAAAGGTAAAACTGAAAATCAGACACTTCAATGTGACGAGTTTGAATAAAAAATATTATTTGGACTATCTTGTCATCTCGAGGTGACGAGTTCTCCTGTATTGTAGCATTTGACGTAGATTACAAAATAAAATTTGAGGTGTCCTATTAGGCCAAATAAATTTGACGCCCTCCGTATTGGGGAAAAAGCCATGAAAAGTGTTCTCTTTTCTTTTCTTTATCTTTTCCATAGTAGGCCTAGTGGCATACAAGAAAATATTTTTAGGGTAAATACATATTTAGTCACTCAACTATCACTTTGGTTCTATTTTGGCCATTCAATTATTTTTTTAAATCATCACTAATGTTATGTTTTAATTTCATTTTGGTCATATGTTAAAAATTAATAGCACAGTTGACGTGTCACCATAAGGTAATATCATGTCATCATTGAAAAAAAATAAAAAATGCCATGTCAGTACTTTTGTTATTTTTAACGGTGGGTGATTAAAATAAAACAAAAATACAATGTTAGTGATGATTTTTTTTATAAAAAAAAGATAATCAAAACGAAACCAAAATGATAGTTGAGTGACTAAATATGTAGTTTACCCCTTTCTTTAAATGTGAAAAAACATTTCATTCATATAAGAGGCATGTAATACAACAAAGACGAAGCACTACATATCAATGCTCAAAGCAAAACCACAAGGCAAATAATGAACAAGAAAATCCCCAAAACAGTGAAATGATAGAGCATGCAGTTTATTTGCATTATATATATATTTTACTGGGGGAGCTTGTTAAGTTTGCAATAACTGTAGTCCTTGAATTTCTTAGGCTTATATTGAGGAGGATTTTGGGGATCTACAAGCTGAGGAAGTGGACCAACCACGAATTCCGCCGGTGGCTCCAAGAAGACCGGCCATGACATCCTCGTTCTCTCCTTGTCTACCGTCGTTCGGTGCAGCACTGCCTTGTACTTCCCATTGCTTAGTATCTGCATGTATTATATTATTAATAACATATTCTCTTCATTTACTCTAATATCTTTCTAAAATATTTTTAACTATTTCAAAATTATGTTGAAGTAAATTTTAGGATAAACTACATATTTAGTATCCTAATTATCACTTTTGTTTTGGTACCAAACTATGCTGAAATGATTGTTCTAGTTATGATCTTTTCAAAATTATAAAATAATTATTAAATTTAAAGAATCATTATAAAATGATATTACGATATTATAATAAGTGTAAAAATTTAAATAAATTTAATGACTATTTTAATAGCTCAATACAAATTTGATGATCATTTTTCTAATAGTTTAATAAAATTAATCACTATTTTGTATTAGTTTAATAAATCCAATAACCATTTTATTATTTTAAAAGTTTAGTAGCCAAAACGATAATGTGAGTATATTTCAATGACTTTAATGTACGTTATCCAAAGCATTATAGTACGGTGAAATTAAATCAATCCATGGTAATGGCAAGTTTCCAAAATCATCCACTGAAAAAATAATTAATCAGATATTTATTTTTGTGTAAACTACACATTAAGTATTCAATTATCACTTTTGTTATGTTTTGGTCACTTAACTATTTTTTATTTCAAAATCATACTTAATATTACGTTTTATTTTCATTTTAGTCACCAACCGTTGAAAAATCAACGGTGATGTTGACGTGTCACCATAAGACAACGTCACATTATCATTGATTGTTTTTTAAAAAAATGTCATGTCAGCCGTTTTACTAATTTTTTAACCTTAGTGACCAAAATGAAACCAAAACATATTATTAGGTATGATTTCGAAAAAATATAGTAGTTAGGTGACCAAAACAGAACAAAAATGATAGTTAGTACTGTATGTATAATTTACCCTTTTTTTGGTAAAAACAATGATAGATAAATGAAGTAAAAGAGATAGGGGTAACCTCAATCTGGTCACCGATATGAACAATGAGGGAGCCGGGGATGTATTTGGCGTTGATCCAAAGGCCATCTTTGAAGACTTGCAATCCAGGGACCTCATTGGGCACCAAAATAGTTTATCTTCATCATATACTCAATCTCCTTCCCTCCTGCTCCCTCTTTCAGCACATCTGCTTCAAGCCCTAGTCCCATTGATAGCCATCTGAACAGCTTTTCCACTATCTTTCTCATCTCCTGTGCATACTCCTCGTTCACCTCTCTACAACCAAATCAACATAATAAAAAAAATAGTTTGTGTGATTACATAGTATTATCTATTCATAATTTTTTTAATCATTAATAACATACGGACATCCTGCAAAGGCTACTACTCGAACCTAAGACTCAAGGGAGAATAACGCTGTCGGACCACTCAACCGGTTCGACATTATCAAAATTTAAACCAAAAGGAAAATCATGCATAAACAAGTTAATTTCGTCATGTGTTTTCAAACTACGACCCTCGTTTAAAATTGGTTCTTAAATTTTTGAATATGTCAATTTTATTCCTAAACTATGACTCTCATTCTAAATTAGACCTTAAACTTTTAAACATTCTAATTTTATCCCTAAATCATGACCCTCATTTTAAATTGGTCCTCAAACTTTTGAATCTTCCAATTTCAACCTAAATTTATTCAAATATGTAATTAGTTTCGATCATAGTTTAACCTAAATTTTATTTTTTTAAACATGTAATAATATAAATTGGCTCATCTTCCAGCCGAATGAATTATATGGGGATGTTGTCTTCGGATAGGGAGGATGAAAGGAGGGCTTCCACTCGTTCCACCACCTCCATCGTCCTCCTTTACAAAACAGCTTTGCCTTGGATTAATTGCTCCTCATGTTTACTGCATGACTGTTTTTATAGCATACGTTCAAGTAACATCAGAAAAACTACAGAAAACAGATATAACTGTAAAACAAAAAATATTAAAAATTTGAATTTGTATAAGTGGATTTTTCTAAAATAAAGCCACTAACTTAAGTCTAAAATAAGGCCAAGAGAAGTTCAGCCATTGGGTGGGAGTTGTAGTAATATTAATCTAAACCGTTAAATTTTAGGATATAAAGAAGCAAACGGTCAGGCCAAGGAGTAGTAATATTAATCTAAACCGTTAAATTTTAGGATATAAAGAAGCAAACGGTCAGGCCAAGGAAATTGGGAAGAAAAAAAGGAGAAAAAGACTGGGATATCACATAAACATAAACATATTATGTTTAGATAAATAATTGTAGAGTAAAGTATATAAATGGTCTCTTAGTTATAAAATAGTCTCAAATTATAGAGTGGTGTTTTGTTGAGTCTTTCAATTATTAAAAGTTACAAAATGGTCATCTGATTATTAATATGTTCCAAACTCTTCATTTTTCGTTAAAAATGGCGAACATCTGAGCTGGAAGTTAACCTATTAATTAGGATATAATAAAATATGATCTCAAAATTGTTTGAGTTATATTTTGTAGAAAGACTTTTTGTTTACAATTTTGATTAACGAGTAGAAAGGAAATGATTTATTTTCAATTATATTTATTTATAGAATAATTTAAGATAAATTATCTATTTAGTATTTATTTACACATTTATTTTTATATTTTTATTTTATTCATTTAATTATTTTTGTTTTTCAAATTATATATAATATTATATTTTGTATTCATTTTAACTTTTAATCACTTATTGTTAAATTTAACTATAAATCTAACGACAATAATAATAAAATATGATATAATTACAATTTTAATCCTTAAAATTTTGTATTTTATTTTATTAATTATAATTTAAATGACTTAACAATTTCATATTTTTTGGGTAAATTACATTTAATACCTAAACTATTAATTTTGTTATATTTTGGTACTTAAACTTCATTTTTTTAAAATCATACCTAATATTTGTTGGGACCATCGGCGCACCCCAAGGCACAGCGGAAACAAAACTCGACGGTCTCAGCAGCGACCCAAGTACGAAAAACCGAAATCAAGAGGAAAGGATGTGAATACTTACAATGGGTTCCTTGAAAAACAGCAAAGACAACATCAACTAATGGTGATCACAAACGGTTCGAATCGTAAGCCTCCACGAAAACACGTCTCGGCCTCTACTTAGTTCACCCGATTAAAAGAAAAATTTACTTTTACCAAAATTAGTTTTGAGAAAAACGGCTGAAGTAATCGGCTACTAGACCTTACCTCACTTAAATATATCAGTTACTCTAACACATTAGGGATTGTTAAGTTATTTTGAATTAATAAAAAATCTTATTTAATTAATTCAAATTAAATATACATTAAATACTTATAATATAAATTACCATATGTAATGTTTATTTAAAATCTTATTTAATTATTCTGAATTAAATATCAATTAAAAGAGTTGTAATCAAAATTACATTCTTTTAATGTTTACTTACTATATTTGGGATAATTAAAATCATATATATATATATATATATATATATATAGATATATAATATATATATATCAATACATATATTAATTAGATATATTTTAGTAACATACAACAAATTGTACATCTTTGCTCATTTCAATCCTAGGGTGCGACCTTGTAGGTTCTTGTAACGTTAGTAGTAATTATTAGAACAATTCTAATATTACATACAATGAGTGGCATCTAGCAATATATCATTGCCCATCTATTGTTTCTTGATATCTAGAGTAGACTATAATTAACGAATAATTTGTGATATCACATATCAACTTATTCGAGCATGGACATGCATTTATAGTCTCAATCAATCAAGTGGCCTGTGATATATTTCCTATTATGTAGTAAGGACAAATCATATCTTAATCATACACACCATACTACATATATTGATATATATTCAATAACAGTCTTTATAGTGCAACCAGTTACGGAGCATGTTTAACTGTATCAAAACATACAACAATATATGTTGGGATGACATTGATCTCAAGTATGAGGATCATACATATAATCATCACCATGAGCAATGTTATGACTGTTACATAATAATCCAAGAAATATGCTTATGATGGGTCAAGCCAATACATTGTTCTCTAACAATATATTCATGTATCAATTCTGACATCTCTATGTCAATGACAACTCGTTGTATCAATCAATAACATGTTAATCTTAAGTGTATTATTATTTTCCATGCCCATAATAATACTTGACTATGAATCTTTTAATAATGTTATTATATGGACTTTATTATCTTTCAGTTTATGTTAAACACAGACATATAACTGAAAATAATAGGGGTAATGCCTTTATTCAATAAAATCGGTAAATAAATGTATTTTTATAATCATATGATTGGTCTTTGGGCATATTCTAACAATATCCCACTAGCACTAAAACCAATAGCTCACATATCTAATACCGAGTGACTCAGTGTGATGATCATGCCTCTGCTATGTAAGAGGCTTCGTCAAGGGATCATCAATGTTGTAATCCATGTGTATTCTGCATATTTCCACATCTCCTCAATCTATGATATCTCGAATGAGATGAAAGCGCCTAAGAATATGTTTGGATCGTTGATGAGATATAGGTTCCTTTGCATGTGCAATGGCCCCATTATTGTCACAATCCAAACAACATCTTTTGTTGCTTTACTGGATGCAATGTATTCAACCTTTATTGTAGAATCTGCTATTGTATCTTGCTTCGAACTTTTCCAGCTCACAGCACCTCCATTAAGACAAAACACAAAACCCGATTGCGATCGTGAGTCATCATTTTCAGTTTGGAAGCTGGCATCATTATAACCTTTTACACTAAGCTCTTCTTCCTCTTCATAGACAAGAAATTTATCCTTAGTTATTCTTAAGTACTTAAGGATATTTTTAACCGCAACCCAGTGTTTTTCACCAGGGTTTGCTTGATACCGACTCGTCATGCTTAAAGTATACGATACATCTGGTCGAGTACATATCATGGCATACATGATAGAACCAATAGTCAAAGCATATGGAATCTTATTCATCTGTTCTCTTTCTTGTGGAGTTGATGGACACATTCCTTTCGAAAGAGAAATGCCATGTCTCACAGGTAAAAATCCTTTCTTGGATTCTTCCATATTGAACCTTTTCAACACTTTGTCTATATATGTACTTTGACTCAGACCTAGAAGTCGTCTTGATCTATCTCTATAGATCTTAACTCCTAAGATATACGTTGCCTCACCCAAATCTTTCCTAGAAAAATAACTACCTAACCAAGTCTTAACAGACTGTAAAGTAGGTATAGCATTTCCTATGATGAGTATGTCATCTACATACAAGATTAGAAAAGAAACAATGCTCCCACTAGTCTTCTTATAAACACAAGGCTCATCTTCATTTTATGATAAAACCAAATTCTTTGATTGCATCATTGAAATGAAGATTCCAGCTTCGAGAAGCTTGCTTTAGTCTATAAATAGACCCTTGTAGCTTACAAACCTTTCTAGCATTTCCTGGAGCGACAAAACCTTTTGGTTGTGTCATATACACATCATCTTTAAGTTTTCCATTAAGGAAAGCGATTTTGACATCCATTTGCTAGATTTCATAATCATGGAATGTAGCTATTGCGAGAAAAATCTGGATGAACTTAAACATAGCTATAAGGGAGAATGTTTCATCATAGACTACACCATGAACTTGTCGAAAACCTTTACGACTAATCGCCCTTTGTATGTTGTACATTACCATCCATGTCGGTTTTCTTCTTGAAAACCCATTTACACCCTATAGGATTGACCCCTTCAGGTGGTTCGACCAAAGTCCACACTTAGTTTACTGACATGGAATCCATCTCATATCTCATGGCTTCAAGCCATTTCTCATAGTCTGGGCTAGACACTACCTCTTTAAAAGTCCCAGGCTCATCTTGATCCATAAGAAGATCATCTCCATGTGCAGTAATGAGAAAACCAAATCTCTCACGGCATTTCTTATGGATTTGCGCAGGGGTTGTGTTTCTAAATATGTTAATTATTCCTCAACAACTTGTGAAACATGCTCAACTTCAGGTTCAATGATCTGTTGTTCTTGAACTTCTCCAAGTTCAATATTTCTACCATTCCCTTTCTTTGAGAGAAATTCTTTTTTGAGAAAAACTCCTGTTTGAGCAGCAAACACTTTGTTCTCATTAGGGTTGAAGAAAGAGTATCCCTTAATTTCTTTAGGATATCCAACAAATATACACTTATGAGATTTAGGTTCGAGCTTTGTAGACATCTTATGTTTTATATAAGCTTTACAACCCTAAATCTCATAAAAAACATACTAGGGTACTTCCCAGTTGTGAGCACCATTTTTTAATCAAGCACAACCCTTAATTAAAACCCATCTTGTGCCCATCCTCCACCGAGCAGCCATCTCCACGCCCATACCAACGCATCACCCATGCTCCACTATTGTTTGTCTTTCTTTCCTTTGTAATGGGTATTTAACCCACCCAAAAGCAGTGTAAAAAAAAAGAAAAACGAAAACTGGTAATAAAAATAAAGGAACAAAGACATTTTATCAGCAGTCAAAAGAAAATTTTCCAGTAACAAGGTATTCTAGATTTTGTTCGCTTTTCGTGGTTGATGTTTGCTAAATCCTTTGAATACAACAAAAATATATTTCAATTTCTAAGTTGTTCTAGGATTGATGCTTTTAAAAATTTAATAAGTTAGGGGTGTAGTTTACCTTGCTGTTGTGGTTTTGTCGGGATAGCATCGGCGTCGAGGAGAGGGTAGTATAGTTGTTGCTAAGTCAAGGTTGAAGGGTCGTCGTGTATGGTGGTCTTGCGTGGTTCGATCCTCGTCCGAGGAGAGGTAGCATGAGTTGTGGTTAGGAGTTGTGTTCATGGTATTCCCCTTGCTTGGTAAGCCATTGTTCGGAGTAGAATGGCCACCCATATAGGGTGGTCGAGGCGGCGCGGGCTATGGGTCTTCGGGGTCTGCCACCGTGGGTGCACGAGTGAAGAAAAGAGGGGAAAGCTGCTAGGGATGTGGAGAGATTCAGACATTTTTAAATTAGGGAAGAATAATAGATTTTATTTTGTTGTTTTGGGGAATATCACGCTCAGGTCCTTGGAATTTTAGCACGTTTTGTGTTTCAGTCACCAATTCGTGGGGGTAATTATCCATAGGTCCTTGATCTTTAGGAATCTATTTATATTCTGGTCACCAATTTATGGGTAAACTCTTGTTTGGTCCTTTTCGTAGCAGGTGTAGCGTTTTGGTCAACTTTCATGGGCAAATACCTTATAGGTCCCTGTTAGTTTTGTCGTGTTTTATTTAGATCACTAGGTTAACCGTTTGTATTTCAATTCGGACTGTATGCTTTATTTTATTTTAGTCATTTTGATATTTCATTTCATTTTATTTTATTTATGACACTTTATTTGCATTTATTTTAATTTAGCCACTATTTCCTCATCTATTTTATTATTTGATTATGATATTTTGTTTTTACATTCGTTTCAATTTAGTCACTTTTTAATTTCTTATTTAAATACTATCTTTTATTTTCTTGCATTTAAGTAATTTTACATATTTTAATTATATTTAATATTTATATTCTTTTAATTTAATCCTTGATAAATCATTTTTCAGATTTAGTCCATAACCTTTTAATTATTCGAATCTTAAAATTAATTTAGGATAATAATAGCCTCCGTTTTAGCATAGATTTCAAACTAGTCTCTTAATTTAGGGGATAATTCGAGTTGGCTCTCGCGCAAATGCCAAGGGACCCTCTCAGTTATTCGACTCGATAATTAATTAAAATCAAATAGGATTAATATTAGAGCATGCGTTCCAAGGCTTGAGCCCTTAGGTTCTTTAATTTTCATAATTTGACACCGTAGGTTAGAAAAAATCCTTAATTTATTTTTAGTATAATTAAGATTAAATAAAATTTTGCTTGATTGCATTGTTTTTAAAACTTAAGGAATTGTTCACTTATTAAGGAGTTAATAGTATATCCTCCGCGATCGTGCTCAGGGGGTGACTACTGGTAATTTCCTAAATAAGTCGACATCATTTTCAAAACCGCATCATGTTTTTCTAAAAACGAGGCAATGTTTGGTTGTTAGGCACAATAGCTGATCTCTCGCATTTACGCTCGGGGGCGAATGCTATCGGTCTCAATAAATGAATGCCCTTTTCAACTTTACATCCTTAATGTTTTTTAAATTAAATAAAGATCAAACTTAAAATTGCTGATTTTAAATATAGGGTAATCAACTAGGTACCAATTTTTGGCCACTTGTGGGGTACTAATCCTTCCCCATGCATAATCGACTCCCGAACCTGATTTTTAGATTTTTTGCCAACCCTAAAACTTAATATTTTAATAAAATAAAATGTTTTATTAAAATCATCCAATTTTTAAGGTGTTCCAATCTCAGCTTAAATGATTGGTGGTGACTCCTCATATTTCGAAACGATTTTCAAAGAGAAAACCCCCCGAGTCAGTATCGGTCTTTCCCTGCCCTGGCGAAAAATGGTGTCGACATATTGGCGACTCTGCTAGAGACTTTTGTTTTTTAAACAAATTGAGAGTCGAGCCACGAGTTGGTTACCCTATATTTATTGTTTGGAAATTATGAGTTCGGTCTTGTCTAATTTATAGTTCATTATGATATTTCAAAAAGCAAAAGAAAAAGATTTATCTCTGATTAATGCTTACACTTCTATGAAATATTTAGGATTGGTGCCTATCATAGCGCTAAACCCGAGATCAATCCCGATTTACCTAAATAGGGAGAAATGTCACCCCTCACGGGGAGCATTGAGCTTCCTTGTGTGGGTCTTACAAAGTATCTCTGGAAAGCAACCTAAGTTGCCTATCCGGATATCAGATCGAGGTACGCTTTTAGTGGTGTGATCTCCTGAGCTGAACCCAATTCGCAAGTCTGTAATGGGCCAAAATCGGGGCCAACCTTAGCAGGTTGGAAAGATGGCTCGGGAACCTTTGTTAGAACCCAGCCTCATATAGAGAATTTAGTAAGCCTACCCCGCTAGAGCCATGGGAAAGCCTAGGATAACTAGAACACATGTGGTTAGGATTATTAATTTTCTTTGCTTTTTTTTTCAGTCTCAACTTTGAATCATATTTATGTATTTTTGCTAAATTACTTTTATGGACTAATCTTTCAACTAACTTGATTTTTTTTGTTATGTTTCTACTAACATTGGTTTCCTTTTGTTTACTCTTATTGCATTTTTGCATGAACATGACATATCATTCAAAGGTATTGATCCTTAAATAACTGATCATTTAGAAGGTTCTTGAAACAACAATGCCTTTCTCTGGGATCGATAGGATTTCGAAGATTCTCCATGTAGATCAAGTAGCTAGAGGGAGTCTATCTACAAAGAAGACAAGCCAGACATCTACCTGCTGAGGTAACAAGTTGGATTCGAGACAATTTGACGTTGAAGCCAACAGTTGAAGATCACGAACCAACTCTAAGGATTCCTGGAAGTAGGAGCTAGAGGGAGTTTATCTACCAAGGAGACGATCATACATTTTCCTTAATGAGGTAACAATTTGGACTCGATACGAATAAACGCCAAAGCCAATAGTTGAAGATCATGAACCAGCTCGAAAGATTTCTGAGAATAGGAGATGAAGTAGAAGTTTTGAAGACGATACAGAACCATTATGCTCTTAGAAGCTAGGCGGCTTACAAATAGACCAGATCCTCACTTCCCCAATGAACCGAGACATTTTAGTTTTTCGAGAATTATTCTAGGAACAGTTATTTTGGGATCAATTCCTTGTTGCATTTGTAGCTCGCATTTTGCACTCCCATTTTTCATCTTTGTATTTGCATGTACATATTTGCATCTTTTGCATTAGTATATATACATTGTGCATTACATGGTATATATTGCATCTCAAAATTTATATTAATCAAGGATCCCGAGAGTAATTCGCGGAGAATCTTATGATAAAGGTTTTGAGGTGATATGAAGTCACCCCATTTGCACCAAAAAGGGTTTGAGAGCTATGGACGTGATGTTATCGCCATCTGAGATCAAGATACCTTACTAAGAATTGCAGGGCATTGAAGCGCAAAGTTTAAGATCTAATCGATTCAGGGGCATGGACATTTGATGAATAACGGGGCATTCTGATGCAAACTGAGAAAAATCATTGCAACCACTAGAAACTTTTGACGCACTCGTATATTGTATTGTTTGAATTTCTTTTCTTTCTCTTTTTGTTAAAAAGTTTGTAAGTCACTTGACAAACGAACATTTTAAATGCTACTTTCTGAGGTTATGAGTAATGAGTAATTTTCAGACACGAAATTCTTTAAATATCCACTTGATTAAAAGCTCTTTTAAGAATCAGAGTTATATATCTTTGACAAATTGATAAGATTGAAAACTGATAAAACAAGGACCCTTGACCTTACCACAAATGATACACTTGAACCCCATACCATTCTCTTACAGAGACCACTATAGCCTTCTCCTCTCATGAGGAAACGACTAAAGGCTTAGCATTCAGGTATGAATAGGAGCGGCCTAGACTACACTTCGGTTGAAGACGTTCAGTGATGATATTAATCTTCACAAATGGAATAGTGGAAAGATGAATTTAGTTTAGGTCAGTTGTTTGGGCTGAACTCTAAATATGAGATTTCCTGACAATCAAGGACCTAGACTATTACAGGTCTTTCTCGATGAGCTTAAGAAATTTTAAATCTGAATGCTCAAAAGCTAATAAATTATTACTACATATTATACAATAAAGCTGAGCTATTTCGCTAAACCAATTGGTTATAGAGGCAACTCAAAAGCCCTGGCTTTATGAATAGATTGCATTCGAACCATGACATTATTCGGATACTCGACAGTTCGATGTTTTCTCCACTATATTTGTCAAGTCAAAGATCTTGTGATGAGACGAACCCTTCAGCTAGCCCAATAAGGGCGATTAAGGTATATACAATAAATTTGAATTCAGCTAGATAGACAATGGAAAATTAAATCAAATTGATTTAATAATGAGTTTCAATGAAAATGGACTAAGGGAATCGGGGAACACTTGTTATAGTCAACCTCACGGAAGCACGCATGAATTTTATGTTTAGACTGATGTCCTTGCATTACCTTTGTTAAATGAGTCTATGAAGCTTGAACAAATGAAAGATTTCAGAGAACCGAAATAAAAGTGTTCTAGAAAGTCTAATGATTGATTATACCAGTTGCGTCATTTTGTTCGCATCTGATTAAAATGCCAAGCCAAAGAAGAGAGGCATGTCGTAAGGTTCTCAAAGACCGAAGAAGAAATGACATTTCAATGACTGGTACCTTAGAAACTTAGAGGAGCTAACTTGAAACCAACCCATCAATTTTGACACTTGTCAAAGAGGAATAACTTTGAAAGACTAAAAGTGTTGTTTATTCTCTTGATATTTACCGAACTCATGTTCCGTGATTTGCTTCAATTATGAGCCTAAAAGAATGATGTTTTTCTTAAACAAATTTTTCATATTTTGAAAATAAAAAGAAAGAAAACATTTTCAAACAGGACAATCTCTCTGAAGAGTTTAGCCTGGAAATTGACAGAGGTCCCTTAGACCTAGAAGCTCAGAATCAGAAATTGAGGCAAAGAATTTGAATGTTAGGGAGCCAAGAAAGCAGATGTTTGCAAAGAAATGCGATGATACACCTTGGTGTGAGAGAAGAATGAAGACGAACAATCAAGAAGAGAACCAAGATTGCTTGAGCACATTTTCACTTCTATTAATCAAGAAGAACATGCATTATTCATACATGAATTTGCATCTTTACATCAAACATCCATCATCAGAATATTTACATCCAGATACATTTTACAAATCTTTCAGGAGAAGATGAGATTAAAAGACAACAAGACATCCTCAATAAGAGGGAACAATAATCTTCAAATTCAACATTTCCAAAATAAATTTTGTCTCGCTCGAGACAGTCTCATTTAATAAAGAGGATTTATCTCACTTGAGATTGTTTTTCTTAAACAGACTTTGTCTCACTTGAGACAGTTTTTACTCGAAACAATAAGATTTATTTCACTCAAGATTGTTTTTCTTAAAACAAGATTTGTCTCGCTTGAGACGGTTTTTACTCGAAACAAGAAGATTTATTTCACTCAAGATTGTTTTTCTTCAAACAAGATTTGTCTCGCTTGAGACGGTTTTTACTCGAAAGAAGACATTTCATTTTCAATATTATTTTTAAAAAAGATTTTATCTCGCTTGAGATAGTTTCCCTCGAAACAAAAAATTTATCTCGCTTGAGATAGTTTCCCTCTAAACAAAAGATTTATCTTGCTTGAGATAGTTTCCCTCAAAACAGAAGATTTTGTCTCGCTTGAGATAATTTCCCTCGAAACAGAAGATTTATCTCGTTTGAGATAGTTTCCCTTGAAACATAAGATTTTATCTCGCTTGAGATAGTTTCCCTCGAAACAGAAGATTTATATCTCTTGAGATAGTTTCCCTGGAAACAGAAAAGTTTATCTCGCTTGAGATATTTTCCCTTGAAATAAAAGATTTTATCTCACTTGAGATAGTTTACCTTGAAACAAAAGATTTTGTCTCGCTTGAGATAATTTCCCTGAAAACATAAGATTTTATCTCGCTTGAGATAGTTTCTCTCAAAACAAAAGATTTTATAAGAAAATACGTTTGATTTTCAAGGTTTTCTTGATGAGTAAGTCCTTCGGGCCATAAGTAAATCTTTCGAGCATGATGTTTAAATCCTTCAGGTCATCTATAAGTCTTTCGAACAGGATGATAAGACCTTTGGGCAGGACGTTTTCAATATTTCGATACTCAATTCATCACATATGGAGTTGGATCAACAACACCTCACTCGAGGGACTAACATTGTCAGTAAAGAATTCATAATGAAGAGATTGTTCAACCTTTTCTTGATTCACGACATCTCAAATCAGCAACACCTCGCTAGAGGGATCAGCAGTTCCAGTGGAAAGACCAGGATGAGAAGAACCCGCAACTTGAAGAACTGAAGATGAAGACTCAACCGAGAGAACGAAGCAAGATGACATCATTGGCAGCAAGGACACGAAAATTTGACAGAAGGAGAATAATTGACATTCTCGGTGAAGAGTTCGCACCGTGACAAGAAGAGACCAAGATAAAAATGGTTCTTTATTTTCTTTGCTTCATTCCCGTTTCACAGTAATGAGCACGAGGGGCAGATGTGAGCACCATTTTTTAATCAAGTACATGCCTTGCCCATGCCTATGCCCTTTAATTAAAACCCATCTCGTGCCCATCCTTCATCGAGCAGCCAGCTCCACGCCCATACCTACGCCTCACCCATACTCCACTATTGTTTGTCTTTATTTCCTTTGTAATGGGTATTTAACCCACCCAAAAGCAGTGTAAAAAAGAAAAATGAAAACTGGGAATAAAAATAGGAACAAAGACATTTTATCAGCAATCAAAAGAAATTTCTCCAGTAACAAGGTAATCTAGATTTTGTTGCTTTTCGTGGTTGTTATTTGCTAAATCCTTTAAATACAACAAAAATATATTTCAATTTCTAAGTTCTTTGTTGGATCGATGCTTTCAAAAATTTAATAAGTTAGGGGTGTAGTTTACTTTGTTGTGTGGTTTCGTCGGCGTCGAGGAGAGGGTATCATAGTTGTTGCTAATTCAGAGTTGAAAGGTCACCGTGTATGGCGATCTTGCGTGGTTCGATCCTCGTTCGAGGAGAGGTAGCATGAGTTGTGGTTAGGATTTGTCTTCATGGTATTCCTTTTGCTTTGTAAGCCATCGTTCAGAGTAGAATTGCCACCCATATAGGGTGGTCGAGGCGGCGCGAATTATGGGTCTTCGGGGTCGGCCATCGTGGGTGCACGAGTGAAGAAAAGAGGGGAAAACACCTAGGGATGTGGAGAGATTTGGGCAGTTTAAAATTAGGGGAGAAGAATAGATTTTTTTTTTTGTTTAAAGGAATATGACGCTTAGGTCCTTGGAATTTTAGCGCATTTTGTGTTTCAGTCACCAATTCGTGGGGTAATTATCCATAGGTCCTTGATCTTTAGGAAACTATTTATATTTTGGTCACCAATTTATGGGTAAACTCTTCTTTGGTCCTTGTCCATAACAGATGTAGCATTTTGGTCAACATTCGTCGGTAAATACCTTATAGGTCCCTGTTAGTTTTGCCGTGTTTTATTTAGATCACTAGGTTGACCGTTTCTTTGTTTATTTCAATTCGGGTTACATGCTTTGTTTTATTTTATTTTAGTCATTTTGATATTTCGTTTTATTGTATTGTATTTTATTTATGACACTCTATTTGCATTTATTTTAATTTAGCCATATTTCCTCATCTATTTTATTATTTGATTATGATATTTTGTTTTTACATTCGTTTCAATTTAGTCACTTTTTAATTTCTTGTTTAATACTAACTTTTATTTTCTTGCATTTTTGTAATTTTAAATATTTTAATTATATTTAATTTTTATATTCTTTTAATTTAATCCTTAATATATCATTTTTAAGATTTAGTCCATAACCTTTTAAATATTCGAATCTTAAAATTAATTTAGGTTAATAATAAAGCCTCCGTTTTAGCATAGATTTCAAACTAATCTCTTAATTTAGGGGATAATTCGAGGTTGCTCTCGCGTAAATGCTCGAGGGACCATCTCGGCTATTCGACTCGATAATTAATTAAAATCGTATGATTAATATTAGAGCATACGTTCCTAGGCTTGACCCCTAGGTTCTTTAATTTTCATAATTTGACATCGTAGGTTAGAAAAAAAGCCTTAATTTATTTTTAGTATAATTAGGATTAAATAAATTTTTACTTGATTGCATTGTTTTTAAAACTTAAGGCATTGTTCACTTATTAAGGAGTTAATAGTATATCCTCCGTGATCGTGGTCAGGGGGTAACTATTGGTAATACCCTAAATAAGTCGACATTCTTTTCAAAATCGCATCATGTTTTTCTAAAAATGAGGCAATGTTCGGTTATTAGGCACAATAATTGATCTCTCGCATTTACGCCCGGGGGCGAATGTTATTGGTCTCAATAAACTAATACCCTTTTCAACTTTGCATCCTTAATGATTTTTAAATTAAATAAAGATTGAACTCAAAATTTTTGATTTTAAATATAGGGTAATCAACTAGGTACCAATTTTTGGGCGCTTGTGGGGGTGCTAATCCTTCCCGACGCATAACTGACTCCCGAACCTGATTTTTGGATTTTTTACAGACCCCAAAACTCAGTATTTTATTAAAATAAAATGTTTTATTAAAATCAACTTTTCGTGTTCTAATCTCACCTTAAATGATTGGTGGAGACTCCTCACATTTTGAAACGATTTTCAATGAGAAAATCCCGAGTCGGTATCGATCTTTCCCTACCCGGGTGAAAAACGATGTCGACGCCAATTCATATCTCGTATGGTGTCCTTTGAATTGATTTAGATGGAACATGATTTAGTGTGAAAGCATTGTTTCAAGTGTATGTCCTTAAAAAGAAGTTGGAAGATCACTATGACTCATCATCGATTAAACCATGTCTAACAGTATTCGATTCCTTCTTTCAGAAACTCCATTCCACTGTGGTGTACCAAGTGGTGTAAGTTGTGAGACAATCCCACATTCTTTTAGGAGTTCATCAAACTCTATGCTTAAGTATTCTCCACCTCGATCTGATCGAAGTGCCTTAATACTCTTGCCCAGTTGATTTTGTACTTCAATTTTAAATTCCTAAAAATTTTCAAGGGCTTCAAATTTATGGCGCATAAGATAAATATACCCATACCGACTGAAGTCATTGATGAAAGTAATGAAGTAATGGAATCCACCTCTGGCTTGTGTATTCATCGGTCCACATACATCACTATGTATTAACCCTAATTAATCACTTTCTTACTCACCTTTACTATTAAAAGGAGCTTTAGTCATGTGTCCCAACAAGCAAGATTCGCATACATCATATTATTTGAAAACAAATGAATCTAAGAGTGCATCTTTATGGAGTTTTGATATGCGTTTCTCACTTATATGGCCTAAACGATAATGCCAAAGATAAGTTTGAGTCGAGCCATTTGTTTTTAATCTTTTAGTGTTTATGTTATAAATGGTGTTTTCTTGATCCAAAATATAGAAACCATTAACCAATTATGTCGAACCATAAAAACATTATCGAGATAAAAAGAACAACAATTATTCTTAATAATAATCTCAAAATCAATCTTGTCCAAACAAGAAATAGAAATAATGTTCTTTGTCAAACTAGGCACAAAATAACAATCCTCTAAATTTAAAATAAGTCCAATAGGCAAAGATAAAACATATGTCCCTATAGTTAATGCATCAACTCTTGCTCCTTTTCTACTCGTATGTATATGTCTCCTTTAGCCAGATTCTTTCTCTTTTCCAGTCCTTGTACGGAAGTACAAATATGAGAACCACAATCGTATCCAATACCCAAGAAGTAGATGTTGACAAATTAACATCAATAACACAAATACATGAAACAAATGTTCCGTTTGCTTTTGCCTTCTTAACTTGTTCAAGGTAAACAGGGTAATTTCTATTCCAGTGTTCGGTCTTATCGCAATGGAAACATTTTCCTTCCTTGCTAACTCCCCCTTTGGGTTTTAATGCATTTTCCCTTTCTGTTTGGCCTTACCATTACCCTTAGACTTTGCCGCTACCTTTTTCTTTCCATTTCTTTTATCCTTGTGGACCATTAGAATGGGCTTAGGTCCAACATTTTTATGTTACTTTCAGCAGTAAATATGGTAAAGTCTTGTTAATTTCATTCATGTTGAAATTAAGGACAAATTGGCTAAAGTTATCTGGCAACAATTGCAGGATAACATCAGTAGCCAATTCATCTTTGAGAGGAAATCCAAACTTTTCCAACGTTTGGATGTAGCCCATCATCTTGATGACATAAGCTCCTACAGGAGTTCCCTCTACCATTTTGCATTGAAATAAAGCTTTAGAGGTCTCATATATCTCTTGACGTGCTTTCCCTTCATATTTTTTTGAGATTTTGAATCATCTCATATGCAACCATGTCCTCATGTTGCTTCTGAAGCTCAGGAGTCATGGTGGCAAGCATTGACATCCAACGTCTAACATATCATCCATATGTTTCTTGAACTTGTCTTTGTCAACTCTTCAAGCATTAGCTGCCAGTTCACTAGGAGCAGGTTCTTCAAAGAAATATTCATTCCTTTCCTATTTGAGAACAATTCTCAAATTACGAAACCAGTCAAGGATGTTTATGCCATTAAGTTTCTCCTTCTGAAAGAGTGATCGTAGTGACAAAGTTAAAAGTTTAGGGTTTTAATTGGAAATTATGTGAGTAGAATTGATTAGTAAAGATGGAAAAAAATAAGGGTAAATGGTCATTTTTCAAGAGAATTTTCTTCCCTTTATGGGCTATAAACCATGTGGGGATTAGGAGAAAAAGAAAATATAAGTCTGGAACCTTGATTGTCTTCTTCCTCTGCCGTGAGCTTCATTTTCAAAGGTAAGTTATTAAATTTGGTTAGTTTCTTCAAATTTTTGGTGGTTGGTTTTAAACATGGGTGTTATATAAGCTTAAGAAAAGTTTAAGGTGGCTTAAAACTCAAAGATGGATGAGTTATAAGAGATTGAGTAAATAGAGGTTTTAAGTGAATTATTGAAAAAGAATGAGTCAATAAATTTTTAAGTTGAATTTGACTTGTCAAGGGTCTAATTAAGAAATTTAATGTTAGAAATGAATTTGGAACATGTTGATTTATTGGTATAGTTATGGGAAGTTAAGATGAGTTAAAGTGAAAATAATTTATTTGAATAAGTAGGGTTGATTTCAAAGCTTGAAAGAAGAATAAAATAAGGAAATTTAGCTGAGTATGAATGATTTTGGGTTAAAGTAAATAAATTATGGGTATGGGGTATCGGTACTATTCATCCAGTATCGATACTTCAAAGGAAAAAAGAGTAGAAATTGAGCTTGGGGTATCGATACTGAAGGAACAATATCGATACCTTATGATAAAATTGAATGAAATCTTTAAAAAGTATCGATACCTAAAGAGTGGTATCGGTACTGGTTGAAAGGGGTATCGATACTAGTTGAAAAGGGTATCGATACCAAGTATCTAGTATCAATACCATTATCAAGTTGTAAATATCGAATGTAAAAATGGTATTGGTGCCGAGGAGGGGTATCGATACCATAGAAGAGTAGTATCAATACTATAGGGGAGTACTGATACTATTGAGTATAAAATGTTAAGTTAAGTGTTTCCTTCAGCTTACGTTATATTGATTGGTTACAAGTGGTTCAAACTCGATATTTATATAAGTTATATAATTGTGTAGATATCGATCGGAAGCGAGTATCTGATGAGTCAAGTGATAAGATCAAGCAAGAAAGAGTTATAAGTGTTGCATTTGACTAGTGAGGCCAGGTGAGTGCATAATATTAGATATATGATATTTGATGGAAATAAGACTTGTGATAAGTCTCTTTCCCATATTAGAACATATGAATATGAGTGTATGTGTCGTATGTTATTACATGAGTTACATGTTATATTATGTATGTTAAATGAATTATGTGATGACATGAACTTGGAATATAAGCTATGTTGTATAGATATAAATGATTATATAAACATGAAAGCTAAGACATATGATATGACCTATGTGATTGCATGAGAAAGGATATAAGCTATATGAGGACATATATATATGTGAACGAGCTATGTGATTATGTGACATGTGAATGTGAATCATATGAAAATGTTCTACGAAAGTGAACTATGTGCTTATGTGAATATGTGATAAACATAATGATAATGCCCATGTTATGTGAATTGAGAGCTAGGGGTATAGTTGGCATGCCAAGAGTCGAGGGTTCTATGTGGTCCTTCGGGACATATATGTAATCCTTTGGAACATATATACGGTACTTCGGTACACTTATTTGGTCCATTGGAATCTGTATATGGTTCTTAAGGAGTGGTCCTTCGGGACATATGTGTTATATGTGATCCTTCAGGACATTTCTACACGGTCTTCAAGGATAAATTCTATGTGCCCCTAGTGGGAATTATACGAGTTGTGGTGACAACATATGTGCACAACCTCTATGTACTCACTTATCTTTAGTTCTCAAAAGTGTACATGGGCTAATAAAAGGAATAACATAAAGAAACATTGTGTGATGTTATATGCTTTATTTATGAAAGATATGGTATGAATTGCTACAAATGTTAAATACAATATTATATGTTCTAAATGGAATAATGACAATGATGTGATTAGGACAGTGATGATATACGTGAATATATATAGTTGTTATATGAATTATTATATTAATATATGAAATGTGAAATGTTCATGCATAGTTAAGTATCTAGAGTTTCTATTATGTGTGTTATTTGCCTCACTAAGTCATAGACTTAGCGTGTGAGTATTTCAAACGTAGGTTCCGTGAGCAAGAAGAGGAGCATGGATAGGCAAGTCAGGTCAGCTTCTCCTTTTCAAAGATCAGATCATAAAAGTATTTGACTAACATGTATTTTATTGTATAGAATGTAATTGGCATGTAATTAAATATTTGAATTGTATATGCTCTGATAAGTTTTGCAAACCTTTTTAGTGAAATTGAATAAATTATGTACTCTGATTTTAATAAAAGTTAGAATTTTCATTCTTTTGTAAAAGCAAATATTTTAAAAAGTCAATGTGACATCTCAGACTCGTATTCGGGTAGGATATGGGTTGGGGTGTTACATATAGTAATAAATAAGATACAATGATTATAGCCCAAAAACAATGACTAATGTGGCTCATCCCAAGAAAATGGGAGAACCAAAAAACCCTAAAACCTTAGACTGCTCTCTAGGTATCTTCTATCTTTTAGTTCAGTCCATTCTTCTACTCCTTGTGAATCTTAATAGGATTACAATTTTAAAAGAACCCTTTTTTACATACGAGGGAGTAAAATGAGAAGAGAAATACAAATGAGATATAGAAAGGCACGGCTCGCAGACCGTATTTCAAATTCAACCATTGTAAATTGAACAAGGGCTATAAACATGCATGTTAAACACCGTGAAAAACATATCATATATATACACGTTGTTACGCCTTTGTTAAAAATATTAATATGGGCCTACAATCTATACTGCTGATGAAGGGTAAATGGGAAAAGTCTTTAGCGCGCATCGGCCGTCGTGGTACGGTCGGTAGGATTTTTTGAAAAACTGTACTTCCATTTCTATAGAAAAACCTCACGATTTGATAACACTTATCAACAGAATCGTGTTTTTGGGATTTTCAATCCCGATGGATTTCTGCATCGGAACAACCATTGTTCCACTGCCAAACGCAATCTGCAATCGCACTCACACGGATCATCATGTCAATAATTGACATATGGATTTTGTATAACCCTTGTAGCAACAAATAGATTGTAAAATCATATTAACAAATTAACATATTAATAGTTGTGGTTATCGATTCGAACAATGATATCATGCATATTTGTTGAAAACGATAAAACTAGAACATGCATCTCATACATATCGCATCAACCAAGAATTTAACCCAAATTCGGATCATACAAGTGGCTCTGTTACCATTGTTGGGACCGTCGGTGCACCCTATGGCGCAGCGGAAACAAAACTCGACGGTCTCACCAGTGATCCAAGTACGAAAAACCGAAATCGGGAGGAAAGGATGTGAATACTTACAATGGGTTCCTTGAAAAACAACAAATGCAACATCGACTAATGGTGATCACAAACGGTTTGAATCATAAGCATCCACGAAAACACGTCTCGACCTCTACTTAGTTCACCCGATTGAGAGCAAAATTTACTTTTCCCAAAATTAGTTTTGAGAAAAACGGAGAAAGTAATCGGCTGCTAGACCTTACCTTACTTAAATATATCAGTTACCCTAACACATTAGGGATTTTTAAGTTATTTTGAATTAATAAAAAAGTTTATTTAATTAATTCAAATTAAATATACATTAAAGACTTATAATATGAATTACCATATTTAATGTTTATTTAAAATCTTATTTAATTATTTCGAATTAAATATCAATTAAAATAGTTGTAATCAAAATTACATTCTTTTAATGTTTACTTACTATACTCGGGATAATTAAAATCATATGTATATCAAATATACATATATTAACTCTAGATATATTTTAGTAACATACAACAAATTGTACATCTTTGCTCATTTCAATCCTAGGGTGTGATCCTGTAGGTTCTTGTAACGTTAGTAGTAATTATTACATGCAATGAGTGACATCTAGCAATATATCATTGTCACCTAAGTTACAAGAAATTATAATTTGACATATCATCTTCGCGATTAACTCTTTTATGTATTACATCATTTTTTCCTTTGTATCTAGAATAGGCACAAGTCTTAGAATACTCACACTAGTATAGCCCATCTGTTGTTTCTTGATATCTAGAGTAAACTATAATTAACGAATAATTTGTGATATCACATATCAACTTATTCGAGCATGACCATGCATTTCTAGTCTCACTCAATCAAGTGGCCTGTGATATATTTCCTATTATGTAGGAAGGACAAATCCTATCTTAATCATACACACCCCACTACATATATTGATATATATTCAATAACAGTCTTTATAGTACAACCAGTTACGGAGCATGTTTAACTGTATCAAAACATACAACAATATATGTTGGGATGACATTGATCTAAAGTCTGAGGATCATACATATAGTCATCACCGTGAGCAATGTTATGACCGTTACATAATAATCCAGGACATATGCTCATGATGGGTCGATCCAATACATTGTTCTCTAACAATATAATCATGTAAAAATTCTGACATCTCTATGTCAATGACAACTCGTTGTCATCAATCAATAACATGTTAGTCTTAAGCGTATTATTATCCATGCTCATAATAATACTTGACTATGGATCTTTTAATAATGTTATTATATGAACTTTATTATCTTTCAGTTTATGTTAAACACATAAATATAACTGAAAATAATAGGGGTAATGCTTTTATTCAATAAAGTCAGTAAATAAATGTATTATTACTCATCATATTATTGATCTTTGGCATACTCTAACAATATTTAGTTTAGGTTTCATTTTGGTACCTCACCATTATAAACTTAATAGAACTACTGATGTGACATTTTTATTTTTCTTTAGTGATTCCATGACATTACCTTATGATGACACGTCAACATCAACAATAAGTTTTTACTATGAGTACTAAAATCAAACTTAGACTAAACGTTATGCATGATTTTGAAAAAAAATAAAGTTTGATTACCAAAATAAAACAAAAGTAATAGTTAAAATACTAAATGTAGAGTTTACCCTAATTTTTAAAGCCCTCGCTACACACTGCGTCTATCACCTTCAATTAGGGATGACAGACGAGTACAGTCTCGTTGATTTTGGATCGCATCCACTCCAGTTGGGGCGCGAATATGAGTTTAGTGGGTAGTGGCTGGTGTGGATGTAAAACATCATACCCACCATGGTTAGTGGGTAGGTGATGTGTTTAAGATCTTACTCACTCTGTGTCTACCTACCCCGTATCCGTCCACCCCACATCTCCAACCTGCTAATTACCCACCAAATTTGTTTTGGACCATTATGAATTTAGGTATAATTTCAGAGACTAATATATAAATCTTAAGATTTTATAAAACATGACTTGTAATTTGACCAAATGTTAGGGTATAAACTCAATTAATCCTTAGTTTAATTTATTATGCTTCTTAATGGATGTATTTTTTTAATATTTTGTTACTTATGTAATCTGTGAGGTTGCTACTGGTCAAGTATTGATGAGTACAGGCGGGTACGGGATGGATAATAGGTATTCAGTTGGATAGTGGGTGTGAGGGTGAATTTGAGAATGTACCAACATAGACGAGTATGAATTTAAAATTTTTACCCGTTATGATGATTGACCAGTGATAGATACAAAAATATTAAGTAAATATGAGATAGGAAAAAGATACCCACACCCCTGCCAGTTTACCATCCCTACCTTCAATACATCCACTATTCTCGCCCCAACCACTTCATTTGTCTGGATGGGCCAGAAGATTATGAAAGGAAAATAATATTATATAGCACATCAGCGTGTACAGAAACTGCATACCTTAAAAATTGATTCTATCTTGGAAAGGACAGAAATATTTTCTATAAGATGACGCGGCACAAACTGATGGGAGATGGACATCTAATGCGATTGTAACTTCCTAAACTCATTTTTCATATTTGATAATTTTTTAACAAATTATTTATTATAAATTTTAAATAGAAAAATAATATTATTTATTATGTAGAATTAATATTTATTTTTAAAATATTAGAATAATTCTATTCATTAGTATTTATGATGGGCAAAACTTTCAAGATAATGTTCTCGATTTTTTTATTTAATGATATAACGTATTCCCAAGATTAATTGTTCAAATAGGACGAATTGCATAGTGTTGGCCGTAGGTCGCCATGCCTTCCGGGCGACCTACGGCGTGGTAGCTTCCCAGCATAGGTCGCCATGCCCTTCGGGCGACCTTGTAGGTCGCCATATACGCCAGGCGACATGGTAGGTCGCCATGCACGCTGGGCGACTTTGTCCTGCGCCTGCTCCCCGTTGCATGCTCGCCTGCTATCCACTGCATGCAGGCGACCTCTTCTGACGTGCATGGCCCATGCAAAGCTTCATCCTCTCACCACAGCACGTAGCAAAGCTTCATCCTCTCGCCACAGCTCGTATAGAACACTTTTGTCGTGATTTCATTGCTGCATGCATGAGGGAGATAGGGGTGAGGGAGGCAGAGCCACCTTTGTCATGATTTCAGCAGAATCATGGAGGAGTTCGAGCCGCTTGCATGGCGACCTACAAGGTCGCACCGAGTGTATGGCGACCTATGATCTCGTTTGGCTTGCATGGCGACCAATCCATGCATTGTATAATTCACACCATTTGAACAATTATTTTTTAGGACAACATTATCACCTAAATTGTTTTTTTTACAGCAATATCTAGTGAGTTTTGCCATTTATGATGAGGGCTCCCCTTCTTTGAGCCTGTTTTATAGAAGAATTTGGGGAGCTCACTGTCAACGGAAGATAAAACTATAGATCTGGAGATTTTCTCAGAATTTTGTTCCGACGAAACAAGTTCTGTACGCCCGAAGGATCATCATCAGTCGCTTCTATCAGGGGTGCCAGTTGATCCCAGAAACGGATATCCATGTCGTGAGGGATTGTGGTTTAGCAGCATCAATCTGGACCCAAATGGGTTACTACTGGCCAGAGCAGGTTCGTTCATTTGACTTTGTCGAGTGGTTAAGTTGGTTGTTTGAGCAATATTCAGTCGCAAAACATGGTGAAATTATGACTATTATATTGTCCCTATGGTATGCTCGTAACAAACTTTATCATGAGGGCTACCGTACGAGGTTGAATGAGCTCCAAACTTTTCTTAAGGGTTACCTTGTTCAGTAGAGGCTGCGACAAAATCTCCTTTTATTGCTCATCAGGTGGTCATAGCTCATTGGATGCCTCCGGCTGCGCCTTTTGTCAAAGCAAACTTCGACTCCCGTTACATGCAACAACAAAGAATATCGTGGTCATGCGTTGTTATAAGGGAATGGTGTTGTTCTCGGTGCATGTTGAAGGAGGGTTGTGGAGGTTACCTCGGTTTTTGTGGCGGAAGCTCAGGCGGCCGTTCATGCAGTTGAGCTTGCTATCGATCTGGGTTGCCGTTGTGTGGTTTTTGAAGGAGACGCACGGTTGGTGTTCCTCAAAAACTCATCGCCGTCCGTTGACAGATCAGAAGTCGGTTTACTCATCTGGGAAGCGAAGAATAGGGCTCGATCCTTGCATGCATGGGAGTTTTGCTTTACACCGAGAGAAGCCAACAGAGCGGCCAACTTGCTCGCTGCTGACTCGACGGTGGGCGATGATGACAGATACTGGGTTGAAGATGTTCCGGAGCGGGTCCTGCTTCAAGCTGAGGAAGATGGGCGTTGGTTTGAACCTCTCTAGACTGGATGTGGTTCGTGGATTGCTTGTGAAGGCTCGATGGAAGTCTTGTGCCCTTTGCTTTATTTTTCATTGAGAAATCCTTTTTTAGCAAAGGTTAGGGATCGCCGATTTTTGTTGTTTTAGTTTCTTATTTTCTGTTTTGTTTTTTTGATCTTGGATTTGTGACTCTTGGTTGTCAGCTGTGTTTGTTGGTTTCCAGCTGGCCACTTTCTTTAATAATACTTGCATCAATAATTAAAAAATTTATATGGGTAAACTACACAAATGGTAACACTAATGATTGTGCAAGTTTTGTTTTTTCTGTTGAAGTTTCAAAAGTAATAAATTAGTCACTAAAGTTATCGGTTCATAACAAATTAGTCACTTATCGTTAGACGACTTTATTGAAGTAATAGAATGCTAACATAGAAATAAGAAAATGTCACTACAACAAAACATGTTTTTAGTGGTGTTTTTTAGTCATATAGCGGCGTTTTTAAGTGTTGCTAAAAACATTTGTGGCGAAAAAACGCCACCAAATGTGTCGCTAAAACCAACGCCACAAAAGGTAGCAGCGTTTTTTGTCTACAAACACAGCTAAAGGTTATGAGTTTTAATTACATTGTTTCCATAAACACCGCTAAAGGTTATGATATTTACCGGCGTTGCTGTAAAACACCGCTGTATATCTTTCTCTTTTGTGGCGTTTGTAAAAAACCGCCACTAAATGTTATGAAATATAGTTGCATTTGTTCCCAAAAACACCGATAAAGGTCATGACATATAGCGGCGTTTGTAAATTAAAACACCGCTATTGACTATGTATTTAGTGGCGTTTTTGTATAAACGCCGCAAATTTTGAAAATTTTAGTGGCATTTTTTTTCTAAAATGCCGATATTAATTATGTATTTAGTGGTGTTTGTTATACAAAAGCCGCTAATTAACACAGATTTTACAAACGGTGTTTCCCGCTCTTCTGTTACCCAAATTTAAATTTTTAACCTGTAGCATTATCCAATAAACATAACATCCATAACAACAAACTTTAATTCCATAACAACCAACTTTAAATCCATTATAATAAATCAAACTTTACATTAAAGTAATATATAATGTAGTTCAACATTGTTAACTAGAATAAACAAAGCATATATCTCAAATAAGACCTAAAATGGTGGACTCTGAGGTTGATTTTTTCGTATCATATGCGCCATAGCTTTAAGCCAATTTTCAAATTCTTTACATTTTTGCTGATATGTTGCTTCTCTCTCTGCTTCCCTCGCTTCATTTTCTGCTTTCATGTTAGCCAGTTTTTGATCCATTTTAGCCAATTGTTGTTTTAAACGACTAATTTCTAATTGGAAAGACTAACTCTGTGATGACATGTACTGAGATGAACTAGATCCAAAATATTTTGTGGGTGTAACGAATGATCCTTGACAACAAACCTAACCATATCTTTCAGGACCCAAAACTTCATTAATAACTTGATTTTCGAGGTCATCTACATTAACAATACCATTACATGAAGCCGTAGCTTCAAACTCGCCCTTTTATCCCTCATTTTTTCCTAATAATCAATTCAATAATTATTTTAAATAAGAATGTCATACTATAGATATAAATATAACATAATTTATGTAGCTTCAGTAGTCATATGAGTGTCATCCTTTTTTGTATGTGACATGTCGAAGAGTTTTATTCATCCAACTTTACCACTAGACTTATTTTCCTACAATGTAGAATAAAAATTAAGTCTTGAAAAAAATTAATTAATAATATAATTAATTTTCGTTAGTATGTGCTACCAACTGTAAATCACTATGTGAATAATCTATAATGCCTCATCATTAGCTATATAAGCAAAGCTCTTCGATCCAGCTGTGTGAGTAAACTTTTGTTGTTTTTTGCTAGCAACAACATGCTCTCGGTCCTACAATTTGAATTATTTACTTATAAAATCAATATTATAATTCCTTTATATTATTTTTGAAAATTACATCATACATGTCCTTTCTTTGAACTCCAAAACCTGACTGCATCTTCCCATTGATACCTGAGCATTCCAGGTGAGACAATTTGTAGCTTTTCTTCAAGGATGAGATCATGCTTGAAGTATTTCTTTTTTAATGAACTCTTGTGGTCTCTCATCTCTTCCCTAATGTTTGCTTCAAATAATCGTTTGAGATTTCTCCTACAAATAACATAAGTGTTCGAAGTAAGTATAAATTACTATTGAAATGTTATGGATTATCTATTATAATGACATTATTACCTTAACAAAATCCAAAGCTTAATTTTTGTTCCTATTTGGCATTTCACGACATGACTCATAATAAATCAGTAAAAGATTAGCATTACGTGCAACCATGCCTAAGTAACCGGATATAAGACATGCTTCTGGGCCAATAGGTTGACCGACATCGTTTCTTGCAACTTTCACACGGTGCCCAAGAGGAAGTTGGTATAATTCCTTTAACGTTCTACGTCCTTTAGTCTTGCGTGTTCCACTATTTTTAACTATATAAAAAATAATTAAATGCAAGTTTTCAAAATGAACCAACAATTTAAGAAAGTGTCGAACATTACCTTCAATTTCTACACCTTTTTCAACAGTAATAGGAACTTCCGAAGAGTCAACAACAGTCGATTCCTCATTATTTTTTTGTTCCTCTTGAGAAGCTCGAAAAATCCGCAAATCACTTAATTTTCTCCTAGACATGATATCTATAATAAACAAACAACAATTTTAGTAAGAAAACGGTTCAATTAATGAATATATTGAGGACAACATGTTATAAGTTATAATATTATAAATTAATAAATTAAGATATAAAATCTTACTACTTTCTTATGTCATATCAATTCTCATAAATATCTTCATCCACGTCCTCCCGAACACATTGAAATTGTGTAGTATTAGTGATAGTTTCATCTAAGCTTTTTGCTACAAAAGGTAAAGATTATGATCTTGTTTCAATGTCATATCTACTTCCATCCCCGATGTCTATCAAGTCTCTGAGGGTATTACGGAGCACAACAAGGTATCTTCTTACTTCGATGTGTAAACAAACACTGGATTCTTTCACTTTCTTAATTCCTAAACAAAAAAAGTTGGGTTATTATGCTTGGTTTTGTCTGATTTTAAAGGCTACATACACCTTCTTCAACTTCATCTACTATTTATTTTAATTTTATATTATTCTTTTTTTCTTTTATTTGCTAAGGAATTAAGGATCAATTATTATAGAGAAAGTAATCAACTAAACATAAGTATTACATTTAATTTCACAATTTATATTATTATTAATGGATAAATTCTCTAACTAATGGATAAATGCTCTGCCGAAAGCTGGATTCACAGAGATTCTTCGTACCCTGTTTCCATTTTAAAACGTTTCACAAGATACACGTAGTTTGGAGTTTAGAGGTATCTGATTAAGGCAAATCTCCACTAAATCCAAGTAACATAGGTTAATAAAATAAACAATCACATAAACACACCAGTAATAGCAGAGTTTGTTCTGAAGTGTTTCTAGCTATCACCTATGACCTATGAACAAACACAAATTTCAGTGAGTGCTGCACTGCAACTGCAGATTATTTCTTATATGCATGCACAAAAAATGTTAGATATGCCACGAAGCATGTGACTGCCTGATAATTTCTCCATGACTCAAAATATCAGAAGAAGCATAGCCACAAGCTGTATAATTCATTTAGCGAGAGAGATAAACGGAACATTTCGTAAAGGCTAACTTACAAATGAATATCTCGAGATGCAATAATCAGGATGGCGAAGCAAAGCCGGTGTTGTCTCTGCAAAAAAATATATATATGTAGAAACTTCCTTGGTACACACAATCAATCTAACAAACACGAACATGACATGTTTAAGCAACCACAATTGTGCAATAGAGCTATAAGGCTTATGCATTACCTCTTACGATATTATCATTAAACACATACTGCTTCCGACAATCACACTCAACCCTTAGTAACATTGGGATTGATAATAGAGGATTAGTGTTAAGATGATTGCTACAAGAGTTGATAGGGAAAAGCATTTTCATCAATATGTTGCCATTCAATACGTGTGTAATATACAAAACATCTACCATTCAATCCAAGGTAAAAGAATTAATACGGATCATCTTAGAGAGCTTTACCCGCCAACATAAAGTTTAGACCCTCAGAGGTAGAAATATCAGCAATTTCTGCAATCCGATTTAGATCCCTTTAAAGAGACCGTCCTGAACCCAACAACCCAACCTAAAAACGGGTATGAAAACAAATAAAGGTGAGACTGCAAAAAAAAAAATCAAGTCTAAAACTTCATTAAAGAACACACTAGCATTAGCCGATTCTAAAGGCAAACCGAAATTCACATTTGCGCGACACTCCTCTATACATTTGTGTTTCACATCAAACCTATGCAATTGATAATCCTAATTTACCACAGACATTGATTTGTATTCATATTATGTTTTAATTAACCCATCAATTTACTTGATATAATCATATAATCTTAATTATTATGCATAGAAGATACTATTCGCACCTCAAATCAGAGAGTCGAGTCGATGGCGACACGTTGGAGGCCTCGACGGCTTCAACGGCGACGAGCAGCATCAGTTTTATGTGGATATTTGGCTATGTCCGACGGAGATGGGAGAGAGTAAAAAGAGATTGTGGGAACAGACGGAAAAGGGTAAAGTGATTCGCATGATTAAAATTATAAAATATTGCGGCATTTGTAGACACAAACGCCACCATTTATCATTTTATAGTGGAGTTTTCTAAAAAAAGGTTGCTAAAGTACATGGTTTTGCGATGTTTTCTTATAAAACGCCACTAAAGTACTTATCTTTAGCGGCGTTTATCAAATAAACACCATTAAAGTACGAGTTTTAGCAACACTTGTTGAAAAACACCGTTAATGATACCATTTAGTGGCATTTTTAATATAAACGCCACTAAATGTATAAATGTAGTGGCGTTTGCTTTGAAAATGGCGCTAAAAACACCCTTAACTGCATTAAAATAACTTAAGGAAATCAACAAAAAGGAAATCGTTCAAAAGAATATGTAATAGAAAACCCCTAACAACAACTAAAATTTTAAAATTAACCAAGTAAAAAGTAGGGATTTGAACTAGAAGAACACTAAATTTAAAGAGGGAAGAGAGTTGTACGAGAAAGCGATGTAAGGTCGGTTGAACATTTTAATCATTTACATTATCAATTCATTATATTTTGATCGCAAAATCTTTAATTCTAGTTAATTTGATGAGGTGACAAGTTAATAAAAAGAGTTAATTTTATCTAGTGATTTTGGTGGTAAAGAAATTGTTCGCCTCAATTTTTGAATTGAACATATTCGACTCTTCAAATCAAATTCTTAACGAGCCCAAGTGAGCTATTTGATATTTTACTCGAAAAATTCACATGCAACTCTAAAACAATATATTAATTTTTTAGATATTTTAATATTGTTAATATTAAAATTTATATGTTGTTTTTTAAAAAAATATACACCTCTATTGCGGCCTTTGTTGGAAAAACACAGGAACATATGAAATCTATTGCGGTGTTTGTATAAAAACGCTGCTAAAGAACTACACTGTTGCGACATTCGTGAGAAAAAAGGCCACTATAGGTGAACCCTATTGCGATGCTTGTCTACACTACAACAAATTTGTCAATTTATGACAAAATTTCTGTATGACGTTACGTATATCGTCACAAAACATACTATAATGTGGCATTTTCTTTATTTTCGTCATATTTATTGATTGACGGTATATCTTTTATGATAATTTTAAAAATGGTCATTGATTTTTGTCACTATATGTTTGGCGCCAAAATCTTCCCACCAAATTCTTTGGTGGGAAACCTTTTAATGACATTTAGATAAAATAATGACGTTGTAAAATCATCTCCAATGAAAAACAGGAATTGGTGACGATTTATTATAATGACGATTGAATTTGAATTAGTGGTGTTGCACATTTGTCACAAATAAATTTTATTCGTGAAAATTTAATTTGTCATATTTTATAAGACACTAAAAGTGACATTATATTATTGTCACAAAAATAGTTTTAGCATGATGAAATCAATTATTTATTGCTTGTTTTTATCTCTCTTTTTTATATGACGATTTTAAAAGACGTCATGAAATTATGTCAACTAATGTTAAAAAATAGGATAATCTAACAACCTTATTAAATAATGCAATTTATAGAGTTTTTTTTTTGTGTTTTTTTATTTTATTGACATGATTCTATATTAGATTATCTCACATTCAAAGTTTTTTTAGAGTAAAACATAAAATAATAAATTGTTAAAAAGAAATGAGAAGATGATTTTTTATATATTATTGTACTTCTATGATTTTCATGATGTTATATCAAAGTGTTTAGGAAAAAAATAGATATTTATACTTGATCATAGAAATACCCATAAAATTTTAGTATATTTAGAAACATATACCATCAATAATTTTAAAATATAAAATACTACTCTTTTATATAAAAACTAATATTATAAAACAATTATCATAAAATAATTAAATTATAAAATTCTTAAATTATAAAAACAATAACTCTTTATTCAATAATTGTTGGATACAACATAAAAGTATATAACTTTTATTCAAATTGTGTGTTACTTATGAGCTTTCCCTAGCAACACATACAATTGATTGTATTATTTGTTGGTACAATAAAGTTTAGGTCAAGGGTGACACCCCAGTCCACGGCCAGGGCATACCTAAGATACAATTGAGATTTACATATTTCCCACCAAGAGTGACTGTGGTAGGATTCAAACTTGGCCTTATAAGCTCAAATTCATGAATCTCAACCACATGTACCAACTCTCATTGGCATCGATCATATTATTTTAAATTGTACATATTTTTAAATAATTTAAAAATAATATAATAAGAAATAAATATAATTAATACGATTATTTATAGTACAATTAGTTTAGGGTTTTAATAATCTTATACTTCATATAAAGATACAATAAAAATCATACAATTATTTATAATTCTCATACACATGCATGCGTTTTGAAATTTTTTAGGATTATTATTGTTCCTCCAAACACATTTTTAATTGAATCAAACTTTGCATTGGATTAATTATTTATTATGAAATAGTTAAAAAAAGTATTTACTTAAATTATTTTATACTTTTAATATTTCTAAAGAGGAATCTTTTTAGTATTTTAAATTATTTAAATTATTTTTAATTTATCTAAATTTTCTAAATTTTTCTAAATTTTCTAATTATGTTTAATTTATTGGAGGTAATTTTTCAACTTCCCTCCAAATAAAAATTATGTTCCCTCTGAAAAAATTGAATATTCCTTATACATAGCATATTTTTTCTCAATCATAATGAATCATTATTGCTTTCCTTATTCATTGATTTTAATTTTATAAAATCATGTGTATTTGACTTCCTTTAGTGTTAAGAATACCATCAATTAGGGTTTTTTCTAGGTTCGTGTTGCTCTAAAAAGATTCAAATTAAAGAACGAGATTTATTCTTCTGCCTTGTTTATCCAAGAACAAGTATGTGTGTTAAATTGATCATATGTGTAAATCATGAAAAACGTTTCTCCTAAATCCGGAGTATAGAGCATGTGTTCGATCCCCTGCATCTTTTTCACCATTAGATCATATATGTTCGATCCACTAGATTATATATGTCGATGCAATCCCTAAGAAAACACAGTATATTTACATATATGATTTAAGTATAGATGTCGATGCAATCCCTAAGAAATCACTAGATTATATATGTGTTCGTTGGTTCAAATCCAACCTGCAGCACCTTTTATTAATTCACTGCTATGTTTTCATTAATAATAACAGGGCCTTAATCACATTCATGAACTTATATAATTCAATGCTATGGGGTAGGATATGAACGGTACATGCGCCCACGGTTAATTCCAAAACATATTGAAACTTTAAAATTCACTGCTATGGGGTAGGATATGAACGGTACTGCTATGGGGTAAGATATGAATGTGTTTTGAATCTCTTAGCAGTGAATTAATTCAAACTTGGCTTAGATCATACAAAATAAAACACATTCATGAACTTATATAATTCACTGTTGGTGGCCTTAATCACATGGGAAATCATATTTCAAGCAAATCTATATGGAGGAATGTCACGTGTAATTTATATAAATTTAATAGTACTGTTTCGATTAATTGGCTCTAAAATATAATATTTATTTTATTTTTATTAAACAAAAATGTAGCATTATATACACTAGACATTTAGCAATATTCTGATCTCATTGCTAATATATATTACTTATAATATTTTTATATGTTTTAGGATGACACCAGGCAAAGTATCTCATAAAAGGATACAATCGAGTTAAAAAAGAGTTTGAACAATAAAGAAGATGAACTTAATAACTATAAGTCGAATTTTGAATTGATTCAAGCTCAAATGGAATCTACGAGATTTGCTTTGTTAGCTGTTGGAATTCAAGTGCCATCACTTCAATTTTCAGGTAAACAATATAGTTAATCAAATAAAATTTATTATATAATATTAATTATAGTAACTAATGTTGATTATTTTAATTTGTAGCTTCAAATGATACCACGAACTCAACATCAACAAAATCTCAACCGACTCAAGGTTTGGATTGAGATTGCTACAACGAAATATTCCACAAGTCATATTATTATCATATATTTTTATTTTCTATAAAAATTTAAACATTTTTATATCTATAAAACTGAAATTATTATGTTTAAGTGAAATATTTGTTTAAATTTTATTATTTTGCAATAAGTTAAATATTTTTTATTTAGATTTGTATAAATAATTTTATTTTAATATATATAGTCATTAAAAATGTGACAATTTTTAGTTTTTCCACTATATTGGTGACATTATATATGGTGACGTTATGCATAATCATCATTCATAATATTATTTGGTAACGATATATTATGTCACTAAAAATGTGATAATATCTCTTTCGTCACATATAAGTTGATTTTAATTCATTATTTGTGACAATATAAATTATCAATAACGAAATCTTATTTAATTTAGTGACGTAGCCACCTGTCATAGAAAATAATTTATAAAGTGACGTTATGCATAAACATCATTCATAATATTATTAGGTAACATTTATATTATGTCACTAAAAATTTGACAATATCTCTTTCATCACAAATAGGTTGATTTTAATGTATTATCCGTGACGATATAAATCATCAATAACGAAATTTTACATAATTCAGTGACATAATTAGTTGTCATTGAATATTAATTATATAGTGACGTTATATATAAATGTCATCCATGCAACTATTAGTGACGATATACTACATTACTAACAATGTGACAATTTTATTTGTCACGTATACAATGAAATTATTGTGTTATTGGTGACGATATGATTTATTAATGACGAAAATGTACATTATTTGGTGACAAAAGTAATTCTCACTGAAGGCAAATTAAACTATGACGTTATCCATTAGCGTCACTATATATTTAACAATACATGACGATAACACATACATCGTCACTTTTGACTTTTAGTGACACACCTAGGGTGAAGGTCGTCGTGACATTGACTTTTACATCACAAAATACATCTAGTGACATAAATTGAAGTTTTAGTGACAATAACCTAGATGACACTAATAAGAAAATTTTTTGTAGTGATAAAAACACCGGTAAAGTAATAATCTGTTGCGGTGTTTATTGAAAAAATGCCACTATAAGTGAACCCTATTACGTCATTTATATAAAAATACCGCTAAAGTACTAATATGTTATGGTGTTTATTGAAAAAATGCCACTATAGGTGAACCCTATTGCGGCATTTGTATAAAATACTGCTAAAGTACTAATATGTTCCGGAGTTTATTTAAAAAAACCACTATAGATGGACCTATTGTGGTGTTTGTATAAAAATGTCGCTAAAGTACTACTCTGTAATGGCGCTTGTCGAAACGCCACTATAGATGAACCCTATTACACATTTATAAAGAAACACCGCTAAAGTTACCATTTTATGGCATTTGGAATGTAAACATCGCTATATGTTTAAAGTTAGTGGCGTTTACTCTCAAAACGTCGATAAAATGCAGCTAAAGAACATTTTTGTTGTAGTGTGGGCTTAGTTCCATATAGAAGCAAAAAGAACTTAGAAAAGACATGACTTATAAAGACAAGAAGAGAGAATTAAGTGAATGCTCTGTGTATTCCTAAAAAATGAAGTGATTACAAATGAGGTGGGGAGGCCTCTATTTATAATTGAATCCCCATACACTGAATGATTAAGATTAACTCATTAAAGTACACCAACGACTAAGATGAGCCTTATAACACCCTAAACTCGACCTAGAATGTACATGCCCGAATCTAGGTGGTCACATACCGTATACAAAAATCATTTTCAGATTCAAAATATACTTGTAGTCCATTTTGGTGAATAAAATACAAATAACGGTAAAATATGAAAATACATAACAATAAATATATACATATCATTAGAAGTCCGTATGGAAACATGTTCAGAACAAAATATAGGTAATACATATACATACGACTAATAGTAAAATGCGTGTCAATATCATTAGAAGTCCGTATGGAAACATGTTCAGAACAAAATATAGGTAATACATATACATACGACTAATAGTAAAATGCGTGTCACCAAAATATAAAAGAGATGGGAATAAGAAAATATACAATGGTACAAAAATGGAGAATAGTTTATCCTCCTGATGCCAAGTCTGCTAGCCTACTGTTGGATAGTATCTGAAAAGTTAAAAATTAATGAATGAGATAAAAGTCTAGTGTTCTCCTGACTATGTATTAAACATTCAGATAAATACTTTAGTAAAAATTTATTTTATAAAAACATGTACACTACCCTATCCGAACACCAGAATGTGTAGGTTCCCCTGAACCAAACACCCAACTGTACGCCTGGTAAGGACCTTATGCTAATAACAAAAGGGTCTGCTGTAAGGTCTTAGCTTGTGTATAAAGCAGATGAGCATGCGGTAAGGTCTTACAAGTCATAGACTAGGTCTGAGACACTTCCACCAATCATACCCCCAATGATAGTAAATATGCATGAATTTGAGTGAAAAATAATTTAATTTAATAAAATATTAAAACATGCCATTTTTTAGAATCAGATACCGAAATACGGTAATTATAGATCATATCATAAATATACAGTAATAAGATATCATAAGTCAAAGCATGTGGTAAAAAATAACATGCGGTCTAAATATTTAAATTTAAAAATAGTTCAGACAGATAGTTTAAAATAGTACTATGAACACACTTGTATTAATCTAAGAAGTCTGAGACGGTAGCTTACTTCAGGTCTTCCTATCACGATCGAAGGTAGTGCTAGACGCAACGAATCAAAAAAACTATCTTAAAATCCTAACATAAAGTAAATAATAATATTTAATTAAATAATCTACCGAAACCTATGAGTAGCTCTCGAAGAACATGGATCGTACTAATCTACCAGATAGGAAGCACAAGATCTGGTTGACCCTCGATTAGGGAATTAGGTGTACCTTCATGATAATATAATCTATAATACCCTAAAATTTTGTTAGTGACCAAAACGTAAAATTTGAAAGTTTAGTGTCTAAAGTATAAATTTTGGAAAGTTTAAGGACTAAAAATGTAATTTTAAAAGTTATATATTTTGGTAAATAAATATTTTATTACAAAATTAAAGTTTCCGTAGGAATCAAAGTTTTAATTTGGGATTTTTATTAAAAGCTATAAAATAGTAAAGTCCAATAATAATCTAGATAATCGGATCAAATCAGAATTTCACAAAATTTGAAGGATGATAGAAAAAGGTGGAAATATTATTTCCTTAATTTATAGTAGTGAAATGTAATATGGATCAATGTAATTAAGATCAATTTTTCATGTTATGCCCAAAATTGTGAAATTATTGACTAAATTACAATGTTTGAAAATTACAAGGGTAATCATGGAAAATCAGAATTATGATAATGTAAGAGATGATGTTATGGAGTGGAAAATTTGTAGTTATGAAGATTCATTTAGGGTAAAATGGTTATTTAATTCATTTTTAACAATGTTATTAAAATCGGACCGGACCGGCCGGTTCGACCGGTTGAACCGTGAACCGGTAGCCTGTCCGGTCCGGTTAACTCCCAAAACCGGATTAGCACAGAACCGGTAAAGAACCGAAAGAACCGGCTGAAAACCGGGAAAACCAGGGTGAATCGGCTGAAAATTGGCAAAACCGGTTTGAACCGCCGGTTCACTTTTTTTCTTTAAAAAAAATTAAACCAAACGACGTCGTTTGTTCAACGAGCCGAGTCAAATTCGAGTATTGTTGAGATCGACTCGAACACGAAAACTTTAAAAGTAAGCTCAACTCGACTCAAAAACTCACGAGCTAAAAATCATCAACTCGAAATATAATATTAAAACTTGAAATCAAAAAGGCTCGAACTCAAAAAAAAAATTAGAAGTTCGATTGAAGCCTAAAATTTGAGCTCAATTGAAGCGAAAGAATAGTTCGCTTTGTGCTCACCAAAAGGCTCCATGATTTTGAATGTCAAATTACCTCTATTATTTATAGAAGTAAGTTGGAATGCTCTTCTATGTTTCTTAGCCATTTGAGATTGTTTTGTTCTCATATTTTTACTCTTTAAACTTTTGGGATACTCTTCTATGTTTCTTAGTCATGTGGGATTGTTTTTTTTAAACAATTAAACCAAATGACATCATTTGTTATGATTTTTTTAAACCCCAATTTTAATTTTTTTATTATAGTTATATAATTATATTTATTATTTAATATTTTTTACCTTAAATATTATGTTGTTGATTTGAATCATTTGTTTCACTTGATTTTATGGTTTTTCATTTATACATGTTATGACTTGTGATATTTTTATACATTTTAATATTGTAAACTTAAAAAAAGTGTTACATATATATTAATATTGCTTTGAATATTATGTAAAATTAAAAAAATATATTATTTTATATAAAATCCGGTTCAACCGCGGTTGAACCCTGTTGAACCGCGGTTGAACCAGTGAACCAGTACCTTCACCGGTTCAATGTTAGGTCCGGTTTTGAAAACATTGATTTTTAATGGGTTTTAAACATGTGTAAAGGAGTTATAATGATACAAAATTCAAGAAAAAGAAAGACTTTGAAACACCTGAAACCCGATTGGGCCTAAAGTGCCACATTGGGCTATCGAGGCAATCCCATAATTTTTAAAACTTGTTCATTTTCTTTTCAACATATTGAATGGTATCATAACTAAGACATAAACAATTGTTATAAAAATTTTATAAAATGGAGCACCATGACACATAATTTAAAACAAAATAATACATCTTGGGGTTTATAACTCAAACACATAAGTAAGGTCCTATGAATACGCATGCCCACTAAAGCTACAATACAGTACTCTAAAGGATATGCTGGAAGTCCTGTTGCAGCTACTAACATGCTAACGGAAAACATCCGAAGGCTGAGCTTACAAAGCCCAACAATATAATCGCTAATCTAGAGTAGCATATGAATCTCATAAACATAAACATGCTAGACGACATGGTAATATGCAGTAGGTAAAAGCATGCTTCTAATCAAGTGCTACCTACTTAAGGCTCAACAATACTACATATTTAGTGTAAGTCTTACGCTTCCTTTAGTGTCCACTAAGGGTCTTTCCACGAGTAAACATAAAATAGGTCTTTAACCTCAATATCATCCTATAATGCATCATCAGAAACACACAATGATAGTACCTGATATCGAAAGAGATGGTACCATCAAACAAATAACAAATAAGCATTATGATGTAGCTCAGGGGCCACATAGCATCACGAGACTCACACCCCTATTGCTTACTAGAGGTACCTTAGGCAATATCTGGGTCACATAGCATCAGCATCTCATGATTACCTTAGGCAAGGTCTGGATCACAAAACATCGACACCTCACTAGTATCTTAGGCTAGGTCTGGGTCATATAGCGTCAGTACCATACCAAGCTAGTATACTCATCTAGAGTACTTGAAACGTGTTAGGTCACATAACATTAGTACAATGTTCAACTAGCAACTAAAGTTCTCGCACTGACTTGGATATATTAGGATATTATATACACAAGACGATCGTCCTACTAAAGTAACTCAGATATCCTCATCGTTTCCCGAGCAAAAAAAGTGCATAAGTTTTATGGAATTTTACGTCATAAGGCTCTAATGGTTATCACACAATTAACATTATTATAAGTCTTTTCTCTAAAGCTAACATCTTAACACCCGTTAATTGATGCCACATTAAGGCAATCAAAGTAGCTTTACTACTCGCTAACGAACTTATTGAAGTCAGGTGAGGTCATCACCTATACTATCTACTCGTCCTCTCACCTAGGACGTCATGGAAATGTTTATTAGTTTGTTATTACTGATAACTTATTTAACAACTCTATCATAGTCATTAATACTTTAAGGGTATTTTAGTCATCTCTGACTCTAGAGAGATCTCTAAGCATTTTATGATTTCATGACGATTACTATGCATTCTGTTCACTGGAAGTATCATCAGTTAGCTTGGTACCTGACTCAGGTTCATTGCTAGGTAGAAACCCTCTTAACTTTCTTATCATACTTCTTCTAATACCCATTGAAGTGGTGGAATGGCTTTTACGTTCTCAGTTCACTGATGTTCTCGAAGCACAATGCTTTCCATTGTTATTAAATCTGACTTACTCATCATGCCACTTTTTGGTACATCCCCTACAACAATCCTCATACTTAACCACTTGGATACATGCTTTGCTAAAGATACCTCCATATTTTACGCTTAGCATGGCTACATCGGTTGTAACCTACTCTTACGAGTGTTTCTAGGTTTGTTTTGTCATTTATGTCCCCCATGGACTAAGTCTTACTATTATGGATCGTTCTTAGCTCTTAAAGGCCTTAACTGAGTCAAATCTAACCATCCAAAGTAAGTGTTATTAATACTCTACTTATAGTATCGATATCCTAGGGTCAAGTATTTTAAAAAATTCATCATGTTTATAAAAAAATAGGCCCAATATCGATACTGTCACCTAGAGTATCGATATTGTAAGGAGAGTATCGATACTCTCTACCTAAAAGCCTAATTTTATAGCCCAATTCAACCAATATCTATTATGTTCATCCTAATAGGGATACTTGAACCCTGAAATAGTTTATTTAGGCTCAAGAAGACACTTAAAATAACTCTAAAAGCCATAGTTTGGTTCAAATTCATGTGATAATGTTTTAGAAAGTTATTTAGGTTTATTTAGCACCTTAAGAACACTACTTTCGGCACAACAAACTTTATCTAGACATAAATCAATCAATACCCCCTAAATATACTCAAAACTCAAATCCCCGAACAATCATCATGATTAGGAGTTTTATAACACAACAAAGGATTAGAAATACACTACCTTGGCATATGAATCCAAAATGAAGTTCCTTTCATCAATTACTCTTGTGTTTCTTTTCTCCATTTGCATTTGAACACTCTAACCCCATTTTCTCTTGCAAATAAGAAACCCAAGGCTTAAATCTTAAAAAACAATGTTGATGGAAGGAATATGGAAAATTTTGAAGTATGGAATGGATCAAGAAATTACCTTTGAGCTATGGAATTTGGAGAGGAAGAAGAGAAATGAATGATGAAAAAGTTAAGATGAGATATTAAAGCTCTCATCTTTTAAAATGGGCTAAATACACTTTCGATCATTCTCAACATTCTATAATTAAAAAATCTCCCTTTTATGGCTAATTGGGCCCAATTAAGCCCAAAGGCTTAAATTATGTAATTCACAGGGTCCTCTTACCTCTCGGGTAACCTGAAACCATTAGCCCAAAATTTGGGGTATCACAACCATCATCCTCCTTACTTCCATGAGACTCTATTAATAAGGTGAGAAGCATTGTTTATAAATTTTCATCATTTTATTAGGATTTTAAGTTAGGTTATTAAAGATAAAATAACCTACGTAAAATTCTATTTCATTTTGTATAAAAATCTTCTTGTTTCATGCTTAAGTTGGTGAGATATGGGTGAAGCGAAAGTCTGATTTTTATGATTAAAGGTTAATTCTTGATGTTAGAAGTGTTGTGAAGTTGGACTCAAACATGGAATTTGTTTCAAAATCAAGTATAAGATCATAGGGTTTTTATTTACGAAATATGATGTTTGATTTATAATTGACATGAAAATGAGTTGAAATGGTTGTAAATGATGTATGGGTAATGAAATTGAGCTTGATTCAAGTTTCAGGATTATTTTATAAAAAGTCAAACTATTCGGCCTAAGGGAGAATATTTGGAAAAATTCTCAAAATTTTTAAGGGCTTATAACGATTGTAGAAGCGATTTTGTGTGCTTGAAATTTATGTTTGGACTAAATTGAAGTTTGGTTAAAACTTGAAGACCAATTTGTTACTTTTGGGAATTGTGGAGGACTTGTTTACAAATGTTAAAAGATTAAGGTTCTATACTAGAAAATTTTGTTAGTATGATAAAATGTTGAAAGTGTGATTGATTTGGATCAATTTGGAACATTGTGTAAATTAAAAGACTATTTTGCAAGTTTTGAAAATTGTGGGATATGGAATATAAATGTTCAAGTTTTAGTGTACTATGCTGGAAATTAGTATTTGGATGTTGAATTTGAAGTTAGAATGATGATTTCGGACCAAATTGCAAATTTAGTTAAGTTTAACGGTTTCTTAAAAAAGATTGGAAATTTTTGGGGGATAAATGATAAGTTTACAAATATGATTGTATTAGATGGGATATATTATTTAATGCTATAAATTTTTGGGTATTAAGTTTGTATTAAATTAAATGGTGAAGGACCATTTTGAATTACTTGGAAAAGTTAGTATGAATTTTAAAAGAATTCATAAATGATGACTAAATTGTAAAGTTTATGAAAGTTGAGTAGTTTGGTGATGAATATAGAAGTATAAGGGATTGAAGTGTTATGTTGGAAATATTGTAATTGTTATTTAATAGTGAAGTGAAATTATATCGAATATAAATTATGAATTTTATTATTGGATTTAAAATATGTTAGTACAACATTAACATATGATTTGAATATTTTGTGTTGTGTATACGATTTTATTTAGATTGTGACATATATCGTAAGCAAAGTGAATCAAAAGTGAAGGGCAAAGCACTAAATTAAAAGGTTCTAGTGAGGAAAATAAGGTGAGTGCATTTATTTAAATTATGTTTGATTGAGGTGATAAGTCAACCTCGGGTGATTCTAAAAGAAAAGTTTTGAATCAAATTATGGAATATTTTCATAATGTTTATCGAAATGATCTATGATTTATTTTGGGTATGAATTACCCAATATGTTTTTATATGACATTTTCTGAAAATATAATTGAATATTTGTATAAAATAATTTTTAGGGCATCAGCTGCCAAAAATATTTTATATGATATATGTATTTTAATAATGGATGCTTTTGGGTATGAACAGTCCAATACTCTGGTTTCGATAAAAAGATGTTTGAAAATGTCATTGATTAGAAATGTTGAATTTAAAAATGACAAAAAGTTATAGGAAAGCCCATTATATGTTGCATTGAGAGTCATAGGTACAATTGGCATGCCAGGAGGTGGAGTGATTCTGATTCTGATCTAGTACATTTGTGTAGACTATATGAGGCACCTGGAGTGATTATTTTTGTTTTCGATGATAGCACCTGGAGTGCATATTTTTGTTTTTGATGATAGCACATGGGGTGCATATTTCTATTTCTGATAATAACACCTGGAGTGCTTATTGTGCACACTCATCTGACTCAAATACCTTGCATTCGCTTTAGATACACATCTGGCTATGAATATGAAAATGAATATTGAATCTGAAAATGAGTTATAAATCTAAAATGTGAAATTATTGATTATGAGAACTAGAAATGTGACAAAAAGAAAATGAATATTTTATTAATTATTGTGATTTGACATTTTATTGTCATGAGATTTACGGATATGTGAGACACCTTAGTTTGTTTATAATGCCTCACTAAGTTATACTTAGCGTGTGATGATTTTCACACGTAGGTAAAGAAAAGGATCAGACGTGAAGTGAGGAGCACCGTGATCTCATACCTAACCCCAGTATCAGTAAGACATCCTTAAGGTTAATTTGATTCATTAATGACATGTATATTATGAATATTTTGGTTGCTCTGATAGAACTACTTAAATATGATTAGTAGTATATATAAGTAATAGTATAATTTAATAATAATTTATATTATTAAGTTTTACTAGTTCACTGATTGATTTTTTAATTTAGGTAGTGTTTTGGCAGTTTATATATGACATGAAACAACATCGAACTGCCTAAAATTATATTTAAATTGAAAGATAAAAAATTATTTTATGATTTTACTTGATTAAGTAAATTGGTTTTAATTGATAAATTGAGAATTTAAAATGGAACAAAATTTTTACAGGTTTTCAATTATAAAATGTTATAAAAATTCAGTGCGACATTTTTAACTCGTATTTAGGAACATATACAAGATATGGGTGTTACATTTATTAGTATAAGAGCTGCAGGTTTAGTCGATTCTCGGGCTAAACTGAGTATGTTTTATGTTAAAAGTATGTACATTATACTAGGATGTCAATATTACTAATTTGGTATGGTTAGGTGATTAAATTGTTGATGTTGCTATTTTCTAATGTAAATTTGAAATGTGGTTGTGTTAGATGTCGAAAGTAGAAGGATCGTATCGAACGATCGATCATAAACTTCACGTTGAAGCTAAGAGTAAGGGTAAAAAATTGATAATGTTAAAAAGAAGATTGAGATTGTAATCGACTCAAACATATTAGAGAGAACTTTAATATTTCACCCTAGAAATATTGGAGTTGTAACAGATTTTCCTCCATTTTATGGAAGAAATACCTAACCTCTTGATGAGGAGAAACCTGAGATGTGGTTACATCTTACTTGTCTAAAGAATGAGGCTATTGATTAGAGAGATGTCTAATTTGAGCTAATATTAAGTTATAGGGTAAAGGTTAAACCTTTAAGGTCAGAGGGCAAGGGTAAGTAGTATATAAGTTGCCTGCTAAAAGTTCAAAGAGAGTTAAGTTCCTAGTGAATCTGACGAAAATATTTTATCCTTAAGAGAATTCAGAAATTTGAATATAGAGTTTTTTAATTCAAAAGGCTCAAAGGGGTTTTAAGATCATAATATTTGGAGGAAGAATATAGAGATGAGAAATTGTTTGAGAACTATTCGCAAGTGATAAAGTAGTGATTAACCTTCAAAGTTAGAGCAAGTAGGTAAGTTGTATTAGTAAAGATGGCCCAATAAGGATTCAAGGAAAACCAAAAGTATAATGATAAGAATTATTGGATTGGAATAAGATTGAATTTATTGACTTGGGGCTTGTAGGTATTAATTATGAAAGAAAAGATGATTTCATTGGAGCATATATAGATTTTCATCAGTTAAGTGAGATTATAGTAAAAGATAAGTATTTTTCAAAAGAATGGATGAACTTCTAGATTAGCTAAAAAGTACATGGAAATTTCTAAGACTGATATTTGATTTCAATATCATTAGTAGCGATTAAAGAGAATGACATTTCAAAATAGTTATTAGGATATGATGCGATTAAAATGAGTTTAAAAAACGCTATTCGAATTGGACAATGTTTTGGTAGCATTTGTGTAATGGATAAATCGAGTTTTAACTGTATTTGGATTGATTGGGGTAATATTCTTAAATAATTGGGGTAATATTTGATCATTAAAAAGTACTGTAGTACCCCAAAATTTTGGATAATGACTAAAATGTAAATTTTGAAAGTTTGATGGTCAAAGTAGAAAATTAGAAAAAGTTTAAGGACCTAAGTGGTAATTTTCCTAAAAAAAGAATTTTATTCCATAAATGGATTTAGTTAATGACCAAAATGCAAAAATTTCCAAGTTAAGTGACCAAAGTATAAACTTTTGAAAAGTTTAGGGATTAAAATGGTAATTTTAAAAAGTCATGTTTTGGCCTAGTAAAAATAGTTTATCTCAAGAATAATGTTTATGTGAAAATCAGAATTTTAATACGGGTTTTGTATTAAAAGTTATAAAGCAATGAAGTTGTGGAAAAATCCGGTAATTTAGATCGAATAAAAAATTTAGGGAAATATGAAGAATGATAATTTAGACCTAAAAATTTTATTTTAACATTTTAAATGTTGAATCGAATAAAAAATTTAGGGAAATATGAAGAATGATAATTTAGACCTAAAAATTTTATTTTAACATTTTAAATGTTGAAAAATAATATAAATTTTTGGATTTTAGGATTTAATTTCATGTTTAATTTGGATCGTTATATTAGAGTGACAAAATTGTAATTTTTGGAAAAATGTAAGGGTAAATCAGTAAAGTGATATATTTTTTGTTCATTGTTGACTTTAAGAAGATAAGGTTGAGGTATCTTGGTTGGATGGTAAATATGACGTTTCATTAAGGGTAAATTGGTCTTTTCCCAATTCAATGAATTTAATATTCATTAAAGTTAAATTAAAGGTTTAGCATGAAATTAATAAAACAATTCATGCCAATTTGATATCATCTTCTCCAAAGTGCCGTGAACCTCCAAGGTAAGAGAAAAAAAATTTGGTTTCCATTTTGAGCTATTTACTTTGGATTTAAAATTATACCCTGAAATAAAAAAGTGATCTATTCGAAAAATGCTATCTTTTGGTACCAATTATGCTTGCTCAACTAGCTTGATTTCAAAAAGTCCAAAATCTTAGGGTTTTTTTTCACACTAGTGTTCATGATACTGATGATGAATCTTGATGTTTTTGAGGTTGTAGATTAATTTTCAAACTTGATTTATGATTAAAACATGATCAAACTTTCTATAAATGATTCTATAATTTTCGGCCAAAAGATGAAATTATAGAACTTTGTGTTTTGATGAGACTTAATTAGGGCTTTGACTGTAGAGATGTTGTAAGGTTAAGTGGAAGTTTATCTCATGCTTGAACTGAATCAAAATCGAGCAAAATCATGAAAACCTAGTTTTAAAGGTTAAAGCATTCGACCATGGTGTATTTGAGTGAGAAAAATTGTGGAAATATTATAAGGGATGGAAACGATGTAGGAAGTATGTTATAAACATTAGAAAAATTTGGGGACCATTATATAATTTTTGAAAACTTGGGGTCTAATTCGATAATTTTGGAAAAATTGTGAATAGTTGTGAAATTTTTTAATATTTGATGTACAATACTGGAAATTACTGTTTGAGGGCTGAAATTGAAGTTATAATGTGAAATTAAGCCATTTTGGAAAGTTGGTAAAATTTAGGTAAACAATGATGAATATTGAGAAAGTTAATGGCTTGAGTAGTAATTTTGGGAATGTTAAGATATTGGGCTGTAAGTTTAATGTTGGAGAATTATTGGGCTTATTTGGGCTTTAATTGAAGAATTTATGACAATGTCCTATTATGAATAAAAAGCAAAGTTAGGATGAATTTTAAAAGAAGTCGAAAATAATAGTACTTTTGAGTATTATCATTTTGTATAAACGATAGTAAGTATACTAACATTGAATTTTATATTGTATGTGTGAATATGGATGCTTGTGTAGATCGTAATCAAACTCGTGATACAAGCAAACAAAAAGGCAATGAAAAAGTTCAAGAATAGCCCAACTGCAGTAAGGCGTAATAGTGAGGCATATCAGGTGAGTGCATTTATTATGTACTTATATGATATGAGGACGACTTGTGATGAGTCAACCTCAAATATTTTTATAAAGCATGTTTTACCTATTTTGAAATATATTCATAAAGTTTATGAAAATGATTTTTACAAATGATTTTAGGGTATGAATTGCCCTAAAATGAATGTATGTGTTTTATACAAATGATTGTTTATTGATGGTTTGGAATAAATGTTTAACATGCGATTTGGATTTTAAAGCCTACTGTATGTACATGGAGAGTTATTGGTGCAAAAATAATACCATGATAAGGTGGTATTGTAATAGGACTTTGTGTACTATAGCACTATGATTGTAATAGGCATACCTGGTGTGAGATGGATATCTATCGATTTAGAAAATGCTTATTGCATTTTCGTAAGAGTACTTTGTGTACTGTGGTAAGATTACTTTGTGTACTTGTAGTAGTACTTTGTGTACTATGGAACTTTGTGTGCAAGAATGGTAGTCTTATGGGATTACTATTCCGAAAGTGGTTAGTTTCATGTTATTGTGTGCCTTGCATTCTCATTTTTCATACATTGGGATGTGAATGGATGTTTTGGAATATATTGATTTATAAGTATGCTAGGTATACAAAATAATGTTTAGCAGGTTATTTGACGGAAACTTGGCTTATTAAGTCAGTTTTTATACTTTTATGTATTTTATACGATAAATTGTATTTTGATATTGTAATGGTTTACTCATGTTTTTAAAATACCTTACTTACTTTATTATGCCTCCCTAAGTGAATACTTAGCATGTGATGGTTTCACGCGTAGGTAATAGCATACGAGCGGAGTAAGGAGTGCAGCTGACATCGTAAATCAAAGGTTGTCTCATCATAACTGTATGACATCTATCTCTACTTTTGATATTAATAGATGGCATGTAATAGATTTATGATAATTCTCTAGAATATGTTTGACTTATGATGTTGTAGTATTTACTATGTTAGAAATTTAAGGTTATTTTGCATACTAATAGTTAATGAATGTTTTTATAATTATTATACTAAAATATTTTATTTATAGAAATAAAATTTTAATGGTTTTCAAATACGAAATTTTTTAAAAGTCACGTGACATTTGTGAGTTGTGTATGGGGATGTATATGGGAAATGTGTGTTACATTTATTGGTATCAGAGTTACATGCTTAACCGATTCTCGATCGAAACTGAAATTATTTTACTTTAAAAAGGGTTTACATGCCACTAGGATGTTAAAGTTACTGATATGGTGTGTTAGGGTATGATATATGTCAGTTCTTACTAACTTGAGTTGTTATTATTATCTATATCGTGTAAGATGTAGAAATATGTGAATTCACGAAGAGCGACTGAACAAGAAGTTCGAGAAGGATCGGGTAGCGATAGCAATGAAGTTAATAGTGAGTATCCGATTCAGTCTGAACACGCTAGCACACCGGTACATCGGTATGCCAGTTCCAGAACATAGAGCTTTTATGCAGGCTCTCGATGTGATCTTGACTCGATTTTAACCTCCTCCGCCTCCCTACTCCTTCAGCACGACGAATGTTAATCCCAAATAAGATGAAAAGTTTGGGAGCCTGAGTTCATAGGAGAAGAGGATGAAGGCCTATAGATGCTGACATATGGTTAAACATCATTAAGGTGATGCTTGAAAATCTGCACTGCTTAGATTCTGAAAAGTTGGACGGAGCTGTATCTTTACTTCGAGGATCAACTCGAGTATGGTGGACGCACACTACATGTATGCACTCTGCCTGAGCAAGTGACCTGGTAGTTTTTTCAGGATGAATTTAAGAACAAGTACATCGGTTAGCAGTTTATGCGAGTGGTGCCGCTGAAGTTTCTTAAGCTGAAACAAGGTGATAAAGTAATACATGAGTACGAGGCTGAGTATTACAAGTTAAGTCATTTTGCTACTGAAGTAGTTCCCAATGAAAAGGCTCGACGTGATTGGTTCATCGAGGGATTGAGACCTAAGATGAAAGAGATGATGTTGGCTTTAAACTTGCCTACCATGCAAGAAGTCATAAACTGAGCTAAGGCCATCGAAAGAGCTCAAGAGAAGACTTCAACAGCGGAGCATGATATACAAATAGGGAAAGTGTTGGAACATCTTCAACTTCCTATTATGCCAAGAGAGGAAAGGGTTCAGGTTCCCAATACAATAATAGAGTTGGTTCTGCTGCAACTTCGCATAAGAATAAAAATCACAATAATTTGCTGCTAGCTCGGGTAAAGCATCTCGAGGTCGATCTTCGCCATGTCAGACCTGTGGCAAATTACATGGTGGAGTATGCATAGTTGATAATAGTGCATGTTTTCGTTGTGGTGATATTGGCCATTATGTTAGAAATCCTAATTGATACGGGGACAAATCAATACAATCTGAGAGATCAGCAACAACCCCTCAAAGTGGCAGGGGAAGAGGTAGATCCGGAGGAAAATCTGAGTCAGTCCAGCAACCAGAGACACGGGAAGTAGCCAAAATTTATAACATCAAAACTAATGAGGATCGAGATGACCTAAAGATTATAACATGTACGTTCCATCTATTTGATAAACCTGTATTTATTTTGGTTGACCTTGGATCTATGCACTCTTATATTAGTACAAAGTTGATTAGTGCTAGAGGAATTCAGTTAAAACTAATCTTTAGTGAGATGATAGAAGTAAATCCTATGGGTCATAGTGCAAGGGTAACTCGAATATGTAGAAAAAACCCGATAAAGATTCAAGGGGTTGTGTTCCCGACAAACTTGATGGAATTGACTTTCGACGAGTTCACGATTATTTTGGGAATGGATTGGTTGTCTCCACATCATTGATGGGTTGATTGGCTCAAGAAATAATTATTTTTTAAGGATGCAGAAGGTTCAAAAATCATAGTAATCAGTGAAAAAGTGATTTCGGAAGGGTGTACAACTTTTCTGGCTAATGTAATAGACAATCAAATATCGGATGCGAGATTGGATGATAATCCAACAGTTCGAGAGTTTCCAGATGTTTTTCCTGAAGAATTAATGGGTTTACCTCTAGATCATGAGGTGGAATTCAAGATTGATGTCTACCCGGGTACTGAACCTGTTTCTATGGCTCCATATCGAATGGCCTCAACTAAGTTAAGAGAATTAAAGGCCCAATTACAAGAGTTGCTTGATAGGGAATTCATCAGACCCAATGTTTCACCTTGGAGAGCACCTGTGCTTTTTGTGAAAAAGAATGATTGGTCTATGTCATTATGTATAGATTATCGACAGTTAAATAAGGTAACAATAAAGAATAAGAATCCTCTTCCAAGGATTGATAACATGTTTGATCAACTGAAAGGCACAAAAGTGCTTTGTAAGATAGACATTCGGTCAGGATACCACAAATTAAAGATTAAAGAGGATGATTTCCAAAGACAACTCTTCGAACTCGGTATGGACATTTTGAATTTGTTGTGATGCCCTTCGGTTTAGCTAATGCTCCTGCAACATTTATGGATTTGATGAACCGAGTATTTCAACTTTACCTGGATCAGTTTGTGGTGGTATTTATTGATGATATTTTGGTGTATTCAAAGTCAAGAGAGGATCATGATGCTCATCTTTGTATTGTTCTTCAGACTCTTCGAGAGAAAAAGTTGTACGCCAAACTATCCAAATGTAAATTCTAGTTAGCAGAGGTTGCTTTCTTTGGCCATATAGTCTCCGTAGAAGGCATAAGAGTGGATCCCAAAAAGATTCAAGCTATAGTGGATTGAAAACTCCCAAAGAATGTTTTTGAGGTTCATATTTTCTTGGGACTTGCTGGTTATTATCGAACATTCGTGAAGAGCTTTTAGATGTTAGCTTCACTGCTAACTAAATTGCTACGTAAATATGGTATTTTGTTTGGATGGAGAAATGTCAAGAGAGTTTTGAAATGCTAAAGAGGATTGTAACAGAGACACCATTTCTTGTACAACCTAATTTTGGTAAAGACAATGTGGTTTTTAGTGATGCATCTAATAAAGGATTAGGATGAGTGCTTATGCAAGAAGGGAAAGTTGTGGCCTATGCCTCGAGACAGTTGAAGAATCACGAGAAGAATTATCCGACACATAAGTTAGAATTAGTAGTGGTCTGTTTGCTTTGAAGATTTGGCATCATTATTTTTATGGTGAGCGGTGTTATATTTATACAGATCAAAAAAGTCTAAAGTACTTTTGACTAAAAAATAATTGGATTTGAGGCAGATAAGATGGATAGAGTTTTTAAAAGATTATGATGTGATCATCGATTATCATCCCGAAAAGGCTAATGTGGTAGTATATGCACTTAGCCGAAAGACTTTTGCATATTTACGAGCTTTGGATGCACGTTTATCATTAAAGGAAGATGGTTCCTTTATTGTTGAGCTTAAGCTAAAGTCAATGTTGTTGGATCGGATAAAAGAATTGTGAGGAAAAGATGAAAAGTGTTTGGAAAGAATTGCACAAGTAGAAAAAGGCGAGACTAAAGAATTTGAAGTCAGGACTAATGGATGTTTAAATTATCGAGGAAAACTATGCATTCTAGGTAATGAAGAACTGAAGAAAGATATTCTCTAAGGCACATTATACTTCATTGACTATACATCCAGGCGGAAATAAGATGTACTAGGATATAAAGAGCCGATATTGGTGGCCTGGCATGAAAAGAGCTATCACAGAGTTTGTTACAAAATGTTTGACGTGTCAATAAGTGAAAGATGAACATCAAGTACCTTCGGGATTGTTGCAACCAATTTCCATTCCAGAGTGGAAGTAGGTAAGAATCACTATGGATTTTTTACAGGGCTACCTTTGACATCAAATAAGAAGGATTCCATTTGGGTGATAGTTGACCGGTTAACATAGTTGGCACATTTTATTCTAGTGAGAATGGACTATTCATTGGATAAATATGCATAGTTGTATATAAAAGAGATAGTTCGGCTACATGGAGTGCCAGTATCGATCGTAGCCGATAGAGATCCAAGGTTTACTTCAAGATTCTAGAATTCTTTGCACGAGGCATTGGGTACCCGATTGAACTTCAACAGATAGATGGTCAGTCAGAGTGAACTATTCAGATATTGGAGGATATGCTAAGAACATGTGTGATTGAATCCAAAGGATCGTGAGAAAGATATTTGCCTTTAGCGGATTTTTCCTACAATAATAGTTATCAATCGAGTATCAAGACGGCTCCATATGAAGCCTTGTATAAGAGGAAGTGTCGAAAACCATTACATTGGTTTGAGCTAAAAGATCAATATCTAGTTGGCCCTGATTTAATGAAAGAAATAGAAGATAAAGTGAAAGTTATCCAAGATAATCTTAAGATAGCTTACGATCGACAAAAGTCTTATACTGATCTAAAGAGAAAAGAGATTGAATATCAAGTGGGATATAAGGTATTTCTGAAAATGTCTCCTTGGAAGAATGTATTACAGTTTGGGCGTAAAGGAAAGATGAGTCCGAGATTTATTGGACCTTATGAGATTTTAAAAAGAGTCGGACCAGTAGATTATCAGTTAGCTTTGCCTCCCGAAATGGACAAGATCCATAATGTTTTTCATGTGTTGATACTCAGGAAGTACTGATCAAATCCGTCGCATATTATCACACCAGAGGAAATAGAGATTCAAACAGATTTAACTTATGAAGAAGAACCATTATGGATATGGGTTCGAGAAATCAAAGATTTGGGTAGCAAGACGATTCCTCTAGTTAAAATGCTTTGGCAAAATCATAAAGTTGAGGACGCTACTTGGGAAAGAGAAGAGGACATGAGGAAGTAGTATACACACCTCTTCACATTAGGTACATCTTAAATTCGAGAACGAAATTTATTTAGTTAGTGACTAAATTGTAAAATTTTAAAGTTAAGTGACCAAAGTATAAACTTTAGAAAAGTTTAAGTACCAAAATGGTAATTTTAAAAAGTTACATTTTGGCCTCGTAAATAAATAATTTATCTCAAGAATAACTTTTTGTGGGAATCAAAATTTTAATACGGGTTTTGTATTAAAAGTTATAAAACAATGAAGTTGAGGAAAAATCTAGTAATTCGGATCGAATAGAAAATTCAGAAAAATCAGAAAGATGCTAATTTAGACCTACAAATATCATTTCCACATTTTAAAATGTTGGAAAATAATATAAATCTTTGGATTTTAGGATTTAATTTCATGTTTAATATGGACCATTAGATTAGAGTGTCAAGATTATAATTTTTGGAAAAGTCAATGGTAAATCGTAAAGTAAGATATAGTTTATTCATCTTTGACTTTAAGAAGATGATAAGATTGAGGTGTATTCGTTGGATGGTAAATATGAAGTTTCATTAAGGGTAAATTGGTCTTTTCCCAATTTAATGAATTTAATATTCATTAAAGTTAAATTAAAGGTAAATTTAGCATGCAATTAATAAAAAAATTCACGCCAATTGGATATCATCTTTTCCAAAGTGTCGTGAACCTCCAAGGTAAGAGAAAAAATTTTGGTTTCCATTTTGAGCTATTTACTTTGGATTTCAAGTTATACCGTGAAATAGAAAAGTGATATATTTGAAAATGCTATCTTTTGGTACCAATTATGCTTGCTCAACTAGCTTGATTTCAAAAATCCCCAAATCTTAGTGTTTTTGTTCACACTAGGGTTCATAAAATTGATGACGAATCTTGATGTTTTTGAGGTTGTAGATTCATTTTGAAGCTTGATTTATGATTAAAACATGTTCAAACTTCCTAGAAATGATTCTATAATTTTCAGCCAAAAGATGAAATTATAGAACTTTGTGTTTTGATGAGAATTAATTAGGGGTTTGATTGTAGAGATGTTGTAAAGTTGATTGGAAGTATATTTTATGCTTGAATCGAATCAAAATCGAGCAAAATCATGAAAACCTAGTTTTAAAGGTTAAAGCATTCTTCCATGGTGTATTTGAGTGAGAACAATTACAGAAAAATATTATAACGGCTGGAAATGATGTAGGAAGTATGTTGCAATCATTATAAAAATTGGGGACCATTATGTAATTTTGAAAAGTTAGGGGACCAATTTGATAATTTTGGAAAAGTTGTGAATGGTTGTGAAATTTTTTAATATTTGATGTACTCTACTAGAAATTACTGTTTGAGGACTGAAATTGAAGTTATAATGTGAAATTAAGCCATTTTGGAAAGTTGGAAAAGTTTAAGTATAAAATGGTGAATATTGAGGCTTGAGTGGTAATTTTGGTATTTTTAAGATATTGGGCTGTAAGTTTAATGTTTTAGAAATATTGGGCTTATTTGGGCTTTAATTGAATAATTTATTAAGGGCCCATTATGAATAAAAAGCAAAAGTTAGGATGAATTTTAAAAGAATTCAAAAATAATAGTACTTTTGAGTATTATTATTTTGTATAAATGTTAGTAAGTATACTAACATTAAATTTTATATTGTATGTGTGAATATGGATTCTTGCGTAGATTGTAATCAAACTCGTGATTCAAGCAAACAAAAAGGCAAGACAAAGTTCAAGAATAGTCCGACTACAGTAAGGTGTAATAGTGAGGCATACCAGGTGAGTGCATTTATTATGCACGTATATGATATGAGGATGACTTGTGATGAGTCAACCTCGAATGTTTTTATAAAATCATGTTTTACCTTATTTTAAAATATTTTCATAAAGTTTATGAAAACGATTCTTACGAATGATTTTAGGGTATGAACTGCCCTAAAATGAATGGATGTGTTTCATACAAATTGTTGTTTATTGATGGTTTGTAATAAATGTTTAACTTGTGATTTGGATTTTAAAGCCTAATGTATGTACATGGAGAGTTATAAGTGCAAAAATAATACCATAATAAGGGTGTATTGTAATAGTACTCTATGTACTGTAGCACTATGTATGTAATCGGCATACTTGGTGTGAATGGATATCTATCGATTTAGAAAATACTTATTGCATTTTCATAAGAGTAGTTTGTGTACTTGAAGTAGTACTTTGTGTACTATGGTAAGAGTACTTTGTGTACTTGTAGTAGTACTTTGTGTACTATGGTACTTTGTGTACTATGGCACTTTGTGTGCAATGATGGTAGTCTTACGGGATTACTATTCCGAAAGTGGTTAGTTTCATGTTATTGTGTGCCTTGCATTCTCATTTTTCATACATTGGGTTGTGAATGGATGTTGAATATACTGATTTATAAGTATGCTAGGCATACAATACTGTTTAGCAGGTTATTTGACATAAACTTGGCTTATCATGTCAGCGTTTATACTTTTATGTATTTTATACGATAAATCGTATTTTGATATTGTAATGGTTTACTCATATTTTTGAAATACCTTACTTACTTTATTATGCCTCACTAAGTGAATACTTAGCGTGTGATGGTTTCACGCGTAGGTAATAGCATACGAGCGGAGTAAGGAGTGCAACTGACATCGTAAATCAAAGGTTGCCTCATCAGTAATTGTACGTCATATATGTCTACTTTTGATATTATTAGATGGCATGTAATAGATTTATGATAATGCTCTGGAGTGTATTTGAATTATGATGTTGTAGTATTTACTATGTTAGAACTTTAAGGTTATTTTGCATACTAATAGTAATGAACATTTTTATAATTATTATATTAAAATATTTTATTTATAGAAACAAAATTTTACTGGTTTTCAAATACGAAAACTTTTAAAAGTCATGTGACATTTGTGACTCGTTTACGGGGATGTATACGTGAAATGGGTGTTACAATTACAAGTTATGTTGAGTAGGAACTTAAAAGAATTTTTATGAAGTTTGAAGTTTCTTAGAATTCTCTAGTTATCCAAGGTATTGAAAGATTTCTTATAGATTTCCTTCCCATTATTCAAGTTATGGAGAAAAAAATATGTTGTTTATTTGGAATGATAAGTGACAAATAAATTCCTTGTTAAAACCAAAATATATATATTATTAATCATAAAGCAACTTCAGACATATTCGAATCAGAGCATCAAAACACATAAATATATATATGTTAACTAAGATTGACAAAAACATTGAAAAGATGTCATACTAATTTTGGATGTTTGTGTTGATCCTCGAAATGTAGGATGTTGAGCCTGGCTCCTTACTCCGACTGCTTTGTTTTACCTACGTGTGAAAAAATCTCACGCTAAGTTTCAACTTAGTGATGCAATCAAGTAAATTTATGGCATATAAAATAAGCATCATCTTATAAAAACAACATTATAATGATAGAACATATATAAAATAGAAACAATTATCAAAATCCTTTACGTATGCTAGTAATATGTAATAGAACAATTCATTTATAAAATATTCTAGTTCAATTCATGTCATTGCCCACTGTATTATTACAAGAACATATGGTACATGAGACTTAAATGAGTGTTTTATGTTGTATGCAGTATAACTGCTTGTAACCATATTTCACATTTAGTGCCCTCCAACCATATTTGCACCATAGCTACCTTATAGTGTACAATTGCTATAGAACACAACAATATTGTACCTATAATCCTGAAATACATAAATGTATCCAATAACTGTATTGTACAAGAATATATATCTGTATGACTGATCAATAACACTCCACCTCTTGGCATGCCAATTGTACCATCAACTCTCAAGTCGCATACAATGGACTTTTATCAAAATCATATGTTATATCAAGTATAAAACATCCATATCAAATATCAAAGTCTCGTAAAAATTCATACATTGATAAATTCATACCCATAGCATTCATATATTGTGTAGTAAAACAATAATATAATATCAATTCTTTAAAATATAATTCTAAAAAACTTTTCTTTTCAAATCAATCGAGGCTGACTCATTTCAAGTCTTCCTCATAATTATATGTAATAAAAAATTTAGTTGCACTCACATGATGCCTTACCAACGCTTTATTGTTACTCTCGCTTTGCTCTCGAACTTTATGCTTTCCCTTTAGTTCGCTTTGAGCTTGATTACGATTACAATCTACACAAACATCGATTAACCAACTTATACAAATTTTAAATATATATTAGTAATTTAATTAACATAATAGGATTTTATTTGTATAAAATTATAAAAATGCAATTCGTGCATATTCAATACTAATTTTCTTTCAACAAACAAGTCTAACTTTGACTCTTAAAAATTAACCTTTCAAGTCCCTTCAATAACCAATAGACATAATAATTCGCTTATCTTTTCAAACTTTCACATTTAGCCACCCATAATCATTTCTATGTAAATTATCCCAACATTCCAAAACATTCAAAATAGTCCTTTAATAATTCACTCAATTTTAGTACTATCAACATATCCAACCAATTTCACAATATTTTCAAAGTAGAACCTTAACATTGCATAATTGCCATTTCATCATTAACTTTTCCAAGACTTGCGAATTGATCCTTAAAATTTATATAACTTTCCAAATCAATCCAATTCGAAATTCCAACCACATTTTTTAGCATGGTACCTTAAATTCCCAACATTTGTATTCTAATCTCCCAATTTCTCAAATCATGCAAAAAGAGATCCTATCAACATAGAAAAGTTCCAAATTGATCTAAAACACAATTCAAAGCACATAGGATCATTCTTATGTTCAATCTAAGCTCTTAAGAAAATTTTGTAAAATTTTCCCATGATATTTCACCATGGTTAGACCTTAAGGGACCCTTTTCCAATGATATCTTATTTGATTCAAGCATGAATTCATCTTCTTTACTTCATTTCCATTCAAATTCAATCATTCTCAATCAATTTCATATCAAAACTAATCAAATTCAACAATTTTTCAAGAATACCCCTAATGGTTGAATTCCTCTACAAGTCCCTCTAATGATTTTTAATCAACTTTCCTACTTGTACATGATTCCATAACACTTTTAACATCAAAATCCAACCTTACTTCATGAATTATAACTTTCCTTCATCCACCATATTCACCAATTCAACCATTTAAGCAAGGAAACAATGAAATATTAACATCAAATGAAAGAGAATTTAATGTAGAATATTTTTTTATTTCAAAACTTAGACCAAAATCCTAATAAAATGGCTCAAAAATAAAAACTAAAGCTTTCTTACCTTGGTTGTGGAGACTCACTGTTAGGAGGAGGAGAAGAAGAGAATTTCATGAAATTTCTATGAAAATAATCTTAAGACACTTGTATTTAATATAATTAAAATGAATTTAAAATTCATTTTAATTCCAAAAGTCTATTCTACCCTTGATGAATCTTAATATTTACCTCCATGCCGTGCTTTCATCTCCTTTATTACATCATCAAATGAATATAAAAATCATATTTATTGATTTCCATCTTTGACATTGTATTTTTCCAAAATTTAAATTTAGTTACTTTAATTCAACTATCCCACTTTAACATGGAAAATCCACTCAATTCCACTGATCCATATTAAATTATACTTATTAAAAATGTCAGAATAATATTACTAACCTCTTACTATTATCTTTCAATTTTTTGTAAAGTTCCAATTCGATCTAGTTATCCAAATATTTTACCAAACTTTATCGTTTAATAGCCTTTTATATAAATCTCAGATAAAAAATTAAATTATAATTTAGTCCCTAAACTTTTACAAAAGTTTATACTTTGGCCACTAAACTTTCAAAATTTAAATTTTAGTCACTAAGTAAAATTTTGGGTTATTACAAAATGTATTTAGTATAGTAGAGATATTGTGTTATGTTGGACTTACGAGTTCTATGTTCGGAATGTGTTTCTGTTTGTAGGTTACGGGTCACGTGAAGTGCAATGGAACAACGATATCATCAGAGGAGTTTTAGTGGATTACCAAAGTGCAGTGATGACGGCTTAGTGGGCATGTATAGGTCATGATTTGAAATGAGTCAACATGTAATATTGTTATTTATAGAGTTTTAAATTGGGACCCCATTTTTTGTTATGGTTCGAACTTTTTTATAAACATTTTAAAATTGAGCATGGTGTCAAAAGGGAAAAATATTAGCCATTTTGGTTAATTCGTGTGATACTAGAATCTTGAGATTTGGGTGTTACAACTTATGTAGCATGCATTTATAAATTGGTCCTTTCAAATTTAGAAAAATTAGCTTACCCTTCTTAAAGGGTTTGCTTACTGATTATAAAATATTATTGAATAAGATAGGAAAAACACATTCGTGCCATATTCAACCATGGAAAACACCATTATTGCACTTTGGGAGCTTCAAACCCCGGAAGTTCTCATAAAAAATTAATTCATTTCTCTCACTTAAATCAAAAGATAAATACATAATTGGAATCCTTATTTCTTAAGGTTTCTATTAGAAGTGTCAATTTTAAGCTTTGGGTAAGGCTAATTGAAACCCTAAATTAAATTCAAATTAAAGTTTATAAAAAATAAGGTAAATTGGTGAAAGATTATGAATTCGTCATTGATTGTGTATCTTCTCCGTTCCTAGAGCAATTGGAGTCATTGAGGATCATTACTTCAATAGGAAAGAAAAAGGTTACCAAGAGTTCTTAAATTGAGTTAAATCGAGAAGCTTTGGTTGGTGTGAATGTAGTCGCTTTTGTTGTGTTTATTGAATGTATTTGATCATTACCATGTATGTAATGTTTGTATGATTACTGGCTCATATAGAGCACAAAGTATGGCAATCGATGTTAATTGTAATATTGGTATATATATATATATATTACATTGATGTATGAGATGACTTACAAAAAATTTGAGCCTATGTACATATGTGCATTCTATAACTGTGAGCTCAAGTAAGGTCATTGGTAAGTTATGTTATTGTATTGTTGTGCTCACGATTACTTGATAACTCTCTAAGATAGTTATCATTTATTATCTTTTTACCTAGATTAATCTTGAACTTTAGCATCATTAGAATCATATTGTTGTTGTCAAACATGGCTAGTCTTTTGCCACATAAAATTGTTGTTATCATTTTCAAAAGTTTCAAATAATAATATTCTCACTTGTAGTCTTATTAAAGTAGTCTTGATGCCCTCACAATCCCCTTTCCAAGCATACAAACTTAATAAAATCATGGTTTTCAGAACCGGACCGGTTAGCGAACCGGCCATGCTACCGGTTCGCTGGTTCAACCGGTCGAACTGGTCCGACCGGTCGGAAGAACCGAACGACGTCATAATTATTTAAAAAATTAAATAAAAATACCAAAAATATTTAATAAAAAATAATTTTTTATATCACAATTCATATTCAAAGCAAGTCATAGCATATATAAGTTAAAAAACCATAAAATCAAGTGAAACAAAATAATTCAAATTAACTACAACATAATATTTAAGGTAAAACATATTAAATAATAAATATAATTATATAACTATAATTAAAAAATAAATTTGGGGCTAAAAAAATCATAACAAAATGATATTGTTTGGTTTAAATTTTTTTAAAAAAACAATCCCACATGGCTAAGAAACATAGAGCATCATCCCAACTAACTTCTATAAATAATAGAGGTAATTTGGCATTCAAAATCATGGAGCCTTTTGGTGAGCATTGAGTGAACTATTCTTTCACTTCAATCAAGCTCGAATTTTAGGCTTCAATCGAGCTTCTAAATTTTTTTTGAGTTCAAGCCTTTTCGAGTTCAAGTTTCAATATTATATTTTTAGTTCAAGTTAAACTTGATAATTTTTAGCTCGCAAGTTTGAGTCGAGTTGAGCTTACTTTTAAATTTTTCAAGTTCGAGTCGAGCTCAGCAATACTCGAGTTCGACTTGGCTCTTTTAACAAACGACGTCGTTTGGTTTAATTTAAAAAAAAACAAAATTGGCAGTTTTTCTGGTTTTTCCCGGTTTTTTCCGGTTTTCAGCCGGTCCGGTTTGAACGGTTCAGCGGTTCCGACCGGTTCACTAGTAGCGGTTCAATCAGTCTAGATTGAACCGGACTAGGCAACGATTTCCGATTGAACCGGCCGGTCCGGTTCGGTTTTCAAAACACTGAATAAAATTTTTAGTCCAAACCAAAATGATGGTACCGATACTGGGCCTGACAATATTGGTATTGGCCATGTGGTACCGATATTGCTCCAAATACCACAAAAGTCAGTTTCAATGTTTTTGGAAAATTTCTCAGTATTGATACTCTTGTGAAAGTAGTATCGATACTCTACCCCTGATATTGATACTCCCATGAGTACCGATACCAAAAAATGGCTACTAGAATTTATATAAAATGTCCTCTGTATCGATACTATTCCGCAAGATCGATACCCACCCTGAAGTATTGATATTAATTGAATGTGTAATGATACTACTAGCCTAAAATCCACTCTTATTAAGTCTATACGAATGGTAGTATCGGTATTTCTTTGAGTACTGATACCCCTGCTCGAAAATGCTCTGATTAGGTATAAAAGTGATTTTCTAAAATTCCTCACAAGCCCCTTTAAGGCTACTAAACATTGTTATGACTTATAGAGGTTATTAGCATAAGAATAGGTCATTTTAACACAATAAAAACAACTAAATACATGATTTCACCAAAAACCCATAAAGACCCATTTTTGCACCCATGAATACAACAAGCAAGCAAACATGGTTTAATGACCTACATGCAGTTGAGGGGAGTTGTTTATGTGTTACCTTAACTCTATTGATGGAATAAGGCTCCAAATATCACCCAAGCACCAACTTGTCTTTGTTCTTAGCCTTTGAGTACTCCCCCAATTCTTTCACTAACCATAAGCAAACAAGTAGATTAAAATCACATTTTAAGACTCTAAGTGATTTGAAACATGTTTCTAAACACTTAAAAATAACTCGGAGACACTCCCAATCCCTTAAAACAAAACCTCTCTAACACTCATCTTGGTCACCTTGGCCAAATCTTAAGATTTTAGGTAAGAAATGAAGCTTTAAGGGAGGATATTACCTTTCTTACCTTCAAAATTCCAAACTAGCTTTGTAGAATAATTAAGCTTCCACCTTTGAAGCTCACAAGAGGAAGAAGATAAAGAAATATGAGACAAAGAAGAGGAAAAATTGTGAGAAAATTGAGAAGAGAAATTTTTATCTTTCTCCCACGTTGACATCACCAACAATTAAGGGAGAATACACTTTTCAAAACTTTTAGGATAAATTGTTGCCTAAGAGGAAGAAGATAAAGAAATATGAGACAAAGAAGAGGAAAAATTGTGAGAAAATTGAGAAGAGAAATTTTTATCTTTCTCCCACATTGACATCACCAACAATTAAGGGAGAATACACTTTTCAAAACTTTTAGGATAAATTGTTGCCTAGTTCTTTCTCTTTTGGCCCTAATTCAAAAATACGCTTTTCATTTCCTTATTGGGCTTTACCACAAGCCCAAACCTCTTCATTTTTTACCCAAATGATTAAATTAACCCTGTATAAATACTCTTGGGGTGTGACAACAGTGGTGACCAAATGAGGTTCAAGCTTTATTTATTTCCTTTACTTGAAAGAGGGGGAACTTTGTTTAGTTTCAATGTGTAATATCAAAATTTTTTGGCAAGTAACCAAAATATAATTTGTGAAAGTTTAGTGGCCAAAGTATAAATTTAGGAAAGTTTAAGGACCAAAGTGTATTTTCCTAAAAATGTATTATGTAAATAAATAGTTTACCTTTAAGAATGGTACTTATGTATCATTTATATTTTGATTAAAACTTGTATTAAAAGCTATTAAGCGATAAAGTTCGATAAAATTTTTGAATAATCGGATCAAATAAGAAATTTAGGATTCTTTACAAATATTTAAGTAGTAGAATTTAATATGGATCATTGGATTTAAGTTGATTTTCCATGTTAACTCGGCCATTGGATTAAAGGGGCAAGATCGTGATTTTTGGAAAAATGAAAGGATAATGATAGAAACTAATAAAATATTTGTTTATGGGTGATGAAAGGATGCTTATGTAAAGATGATGATGTCAGGAATGATGTCATGGTAATGGTATTATGGTAATTATCATGATTTAGTAAATGTAAAAAAGTAATTTTTCATTAAATGAATTTTAAATTCATTCAATTAATTAAAAAACAAAAGTATTGGGATATTTTTTTTTTGTAGAAAAATAAAGTTTTCTTCCTTCTCCAAGGAACATAGTGGTGACCTCCATTAAAGGGGTAAGAACATTTTTATTTTTCATTTTTAGCTTATTTAGTTGATTTTTGGATTAAGGTATGAAATAGAGAATTAATCTACATGAAATTCTCTGTCATTTGGTGTAAATAATTCATGAAATACTTCATGTTAGTATTGCATGGATGAATTATTTCCTGAATTGGGTTGACGAAGGGGAGGTTGAAATTAAATGAATTAAAGTTAGATTATGATGTTATTGATGTTGTAAAATCATTTTTGAAGCATGAAAATTGATTGAAAACAATTAGAAAATGTTGAATAAAAGTTTGGTTAATTAGGGGTTTATAGAAAAATTGAAGATATATTTAACATGATATGGAAATGATTGAGATTCCATGGGAATAATGTTTAAAGTTAGGATCATGCTTGAATCAAGTTGGAAACCATGCTTTAGGTACTTGGAAGCATTCCACCATAGTGAAAATAATAAGGATTTTTGGAAAACCATTCAAGGGTTAGAATTGATGTAAGAAGGATTCTACAAGCTTTAGAAAATTTTTTGGACCACTTTGGAATTTTGTAACGTTATAGTGACTATTTTGTATATTATGGAAAATTGAGGGATTGAACTGCAATTTTTTGAAATTTAAAGTACTATACTGAAATTGAAGATAATTGTGTTAAGGTTGATATACTAAGCTTAAATGCATTATTTGAATACTTGATTATGTTATTTAATATTCGAATTTAAAGTTAATGGTGAGGGATCATTTTGAATAAAATGGAAAAGTTGAGATATTCTAAAATAATTCATAATTAGTGGTTGAAATGTGAAATTTAAAAAGGCAATGTGAACTATTGATAGATGGGAAAAGTAAGGGACTTGAAGTGTTATTTTTTAAGTGTTGATATCAACATTTATGTTGTGAATTGGAAATTAGTATTGAATTATGTCGACATAATTTTTTTTATGATTTTTTCTCCTAATATGAGCTTACCTTGGAATAATGCTAATATATACTTTGAATTGTATGTTATGCTAAATTATGTTTGAATAGATTGGGATACGAATGAGCGCCAATCGAAGGAAATATTTAAAGAATAAAGCGTATCATTAGTAGAGATTATCTAGTGAGGCTTACTAGGGGAGTACATCTTACCTATTTTATATATATGCGATTTGATAAAGACATACAATCAATCAACCTCAAATGATTTGAAAGAAAAGTATGTAAATCATATAATGATTTATTTTTTATAATATTTTACTAAATGTTTATTGAATGATATTTGGTATGACTTACCAAATACAATTTATATGATATTTTACTAAATAGTTATAAATGATTTTGGGTATGAGCTGCCCAACGCACTTTTATATGATATATTATGAAATGATAGTAAATTTGGATACTTCTGATAAGTGAAAAGCATATAAATTTGTTAAAAGCCCATTGTATGTAGGGCTGTAAAAACAGGTAATCGGTCAGGTTTCAGTCGGATCTTGATAGGTCGGGTAAAATCGGATACATGTCAATTCAGGTTGATTTGACATCAGATCCAGATCGGGTTCAGGTCAAGTCAAATCAGTTTGGGTTATTTTCAGGTTGATTTGACACCAGATCCAGATCGGGTTCAGGTCGGGTCATTTTCAGTTCGGATCGATTTCAGTTCAGGTCAAAACAATTCAGGTTCGAAGCAAATAAATACCAGGTTAATTCAGGTTCGGGTTGACTTCAGTCGGATCTCGTTCAGATCGGGTCACATCATTGACAGATAAAATTCAGGTCGGATGTTTATCGGATACGGATTGAGTTCAGGTCGGGTCGTTTTTATTTTTTTGGATTAATTAATTTTTCATCTTTCGTGATTGTTGAATTGGAAGTTGTAATTGTATTTGATTTCGAGTAAAATAAGAGAAAAATAAATAATCATGGATCAATTTTGTAAAAAAAATAAAATTAATGACAAAATTGAAGAAATGTAAAATTACAAATAAAATCTTAAAATATAAATTAAACAACACACATAGGTAAGGGACTAAATCGAAATAAATTTAAAATGTAAAAAGCCTATCACTAATGCATATATATTTGTAATAAAAGAGTGGGCTTACATTGGGCCTATCTAAATTAATGTTAATGGACTAGCAAAATTGCAAATGGACTTATTTTTGGGTTTTATTATTACTTATTTATAACAATAAAATAAATGGACTATTAATGTGAATTAACCTAACATGCAACTAAAATACTAATTATGCAAATGAAATTAATATGAAATGTACTACTATTTATGAACCATATAATAAGGAATGTGATATACTAATTATTTAACACCTAATTAATCATGTTTTATATAATTTACATTTAAATAATTTTATTAAATAATTTTATATAATATGTATGTATAAACCATGCATAGTATATATAAACTATATATATATATATATATAAACTATATAAAGTAAATTACTTATATAGTTTATAGAAACACTATACATAAACTATATAAATTAGTAAAATATATAGTTTATAGAAACCTTAAATCATAAACCCTAATTCTAAACTTTAAACCATAAACCATAAACCCTAATTTAAATGGACTAGCACTAATGCATATATATTTGTAATAAAAGAGTAGGCTTGCATTGGGCCTATGTAAACTATTGTTAATGGACTAGCACTATTGTAAATGGTTTTATTTTTGGGTTTTATTATTACTTATTCATAACAACAAAATAAATGAGCCATTAATGTGAATTAACCTAACATGCAACTAAAATACAAATTATGCAATTTAAATTAATATGACATGTACTACTATTTATGAACCATATAATATGCAATGTGACATACTAATTATTTAACACCAAATTAATCATGTTTTATAATATTTACATTTAATAATTTTATTAATTTTATTAAATAATTTATATATATGTATGTATAAACCATGTATAGTATATATAAACTATATATATATATATATATATATATATATATATAAACTATAAACTATATAAAGTAAATTACTTATAGTTATAGAAACACTATACATAACTATATAAAGTAGTAAATATATAGTTTATATAAACCTTAAATCATAAACCATAAACCCTAAACTTTAAACCACAAACACTAAATACTAAATCATAAACCCTAATATAAATGGACTAGCACTATTGCATATATATTTGTAATAAAAGAGTGGGCTTGCACTAGGCCTATGTAAACTAATGTTAATGGACTAGCACTATTGCAAATGGACTTATTTTTAGGTTTTATTATTACTTATTCATAACAACAAAATAAATGAGCCATTAATGTGAATTAACCTAACATGCAACTAAAATACAAATTATGCAATTTAAATTAATATGACATGAACTACTATTTATGAACCATATAATATGCAATGTGAAATACTAATTATTTAACACCTAATTAATCATGTTTTATATAATTTACATTTAAATAATTTTATTAAATAATTTTTATAATATGTATGTATAAACCATGTATAGTATATATAAACTATATATATAAACTATATAAAGTAAATTACTTATATAGTTTATAGAAACACTATGCATAAACTATATAAAGTAATAAAATATATAGTTTATAGAAACCCTAAATCCTAAATCTTAAACCTTAATTCTAAACTTTAAACCATAAACACTAAACCATAAACCCTAATTTGAATAGACTAGCACTAATGCATATATATTTGTAATAAAAGAGTGGGCTTGCATTGGGCCTATGTAAATTAATGTTAATGGACTAGCACTATTGCAAATGGACTTATTTTGGGTTTTTATTATACTTATTCATAACAACAAAATAATGAGCCATTAATGTGAATTAACCTAACATGCAACTAAATACAAATTATGCAATTTAAATTAATATGATATGTACTACTATTTATGAACCATATAATATGCAATGTGACATACTAATTATTTAACACCTCATTAATCATGTTTTATATAATTTACATTTAAATAATTTTATTAATTTTATTAAATAATTTTATATAATATGTATGTATAAACCATGTATAGTATATATAAACTATATATATAAACTATATAAAGTAAATTACTTATATAGTTTATTGAAACACTATGCATAAACTATATAAAGTAATAAAATATATAGTTTATAGAAACCCTAAACCCTAAATCATAAACCCCAATTCTAAACTTTAAACCATAAATCCTAATTTAAATGGACTAGAACTAATGCATATATATTTGTAATAAAAGAGTGGACTTATGTATTGGCCTTTGTAAACTAATGTATTGCCAAAATTATTTATATTAATAATGTAAAACGTTAATATATATTACATAATAAATAATTTCATTATTAATATTATTTTCATTATATAAATTAAACTATATAATTTATATAAATTATAACTATATTAATTTTCCTTTGCATTATTAATCATGTTTTATCTAATTTACTTTTAAATAATTTTTTAATTTATTAAATAATTTTATAATAGGTATATTATTAATTTAATTATCAAATAAATATTTTATTATAACATTTAAAAAGTAATATATTAATTTTTTAATTACATCATAAACTAAAAAACTCATAATTTTATTAAAATCTTATAATTTCATCCATGGTAATATATAAGTATGGTAAATATCAGATCAGGTCATTAACAAGTTGGATCATTTACAGGTCAGGTTAAAAACATGTCAGGTTGAAAACAGGTCAGGTTAAAAACAAGTCAGGTTGAAAACAGGTCAGGTTGAAAACAGGTCGGGTAATACCAGTTATTTACCAGGTCAATCTCAGGTTCGGGTTCATATCAGTCGGATGCAGTTCAGGTTCGGGTATCATATTTTCGGTTCAATTCGGGTTCAGGTCGTTCTCAGGTCAGATGCAGGTCGAGTTCGGATCCACAATTTCCAGGTCCAACTCGGGTTCAGGTCAACACCAGTTCCGACTCGAGTCGGTTTCGGATCGCCGCAGCGCAGGTCAAAAACAGTTTTGACTCGGGTCGGTTTCAGTCAGTTTTACAGGTCGGGTCAGCTTTTTACAGCCCTAATTGTATGTGCATTGATGTGGAGTGTTTATCGATTTTACTTGGTACATTCATGTACATTATAGAGAGGACATGATATATTTTATGACACATATATGATATGTTGTATGCACATATAATATTCTAGTGCGACGTATCCTGGTTATAGATAGTCTTATTGTGTTCTACAATACCTGGTATTATTGGGAAATATATGTGTAAACCAGTTAGGTGGCACCTATGGTGCAATTGATTTACAGTGCACTTAATGTGCAAGTTATTCACAGACATTTATACTACATACAATACACTTGTATATATGACTCATGTACCGTGCATTCTCATTTGATATACATTAGCATGTCAGTTAAATAAATGTGAAAAACGCAGGTTTATTTGATTCGTTGAAAGTAAAGCTTTCATCAAACATTTTGATTTGGCATAAAGTTCATTACATTTGAAATGTTGATTTCCATATTTTAGTTCAAAGAAAGGTTTGAGAATCTGTTTTACATGTTCATATATTTTATATGATATTTTATCTACTATAAGTTATGTGATATTTCATATACGGACATGTTTTATTTTATAATTGATAATGCCTCACTAAGTGTATACTTAGCGTGCGATGTTTTCATTCGTAGATAAAAGAAATAAGTGGAGTAAGAAACTGAGCTTCGTATCAATCATCAAAGAATAATTACAGGTATTAGTCATGACGTCCTACTATATTCTGATTTTCTAGTTGGCATGTATATGAATAAGAAGTATCTATAAGTTATTAATATGGATTCTAAAATATGTTATAGTAAAGTTAAAAAATTTAAGAACATAAAGGTGGATTTTAATTTAGGCAAATTTTAGACAGTTTGACTCTTTATATAAAAGAGTATCGGATGTCCAAGTTACAACCTAAAATCAAATTTGAATTAAATGTTAATGTAACACCCTTAAATCATATATAAAAATTAACTGACCCTTAACCCATATATGTGTACTATTATGAGTTAAAGATGTCACATTAATTATTCAAAACATTTCTTAACCCAAAATGGGTAAAATTTTATTTATATCACAAGTTCCAAAATTTAACATTTATTATAAAATAATTAATAAAAAAAACAAAATTAATATTTCAACTTCTAATTCAAATCCGGTTTTATGCAGTTCTGCTCTATTTCATGTAATAAATAAAACTGTCTAAAAACTATTTGATTTAAAATCCAATTAATTAATATTTAAAACATAGTTTAATATCATAATACTTATTTATACTATTAATTATATTTAATACATAATATACTAATAATTTGCAAACATTTATTACTTGTATAAATGCCATCTATACTCCTCTCGCTTTCTTTTACCTACGCATAAAAATCATCACACATTAACTATACACTTATTGAGACAATAAATAGAAATATTCAAGGCAATGCAACACATAAATGTAAATGACTAACAATATTCAAAGCATTATTACAATTTTACATGCAATTTTAATCATGCTACTAATATGAACATGATATGAACCGCATATAAAATTTCTTACCAATATACTTGTCATTTATTCCGTAAGCCTATAAGCTTATTCACTTGTATATCAATTATTAACAATAAACCATAGCCAAAATATAGACCTATGAGGACCCTGGGTACGAGGCAAATATGCAACGAAGTGCTAAATCGAATATTACATATAAGGTCGTGGCCACCATATGCACTAGGTATCCTTTAGTGCTAACCCAAATATGACACATAAGGTCATGCCCACCATCTGCACTAAGTATCCTTTAGTGCTAATCCGAATATGCATCATGTTGCTTGACTATATAGCTTCCCAAATATAGCTTGTCCATCAATGATTTACTTGGGCATATAGGTTATTTTTGTTACATCCATGGCAATGTATATTAATATAATATAGCATTTGGATAGTTCATACCCAAATTAACATCCATGACAATACATCATATATATATTTAGTGATTAATCCATTTTATATTCAAATTTTGACATATTTAAAACATGTCAAATATATGATAAATGACATGCCGATATAAACAAGTAGACTCGTCGCAAATCCTCCTAATGATGGTAAAACATCCATGTATAATGTCATGCGTGCATTGCACTCACTTTGAAACTTTATATACTAGTCAAAATATAAGCCTCACTAAGATTAACTTGATCTTTTGCTTTCGATTTGGTTCGATCCTAAAATTTATCACAATTTCCTATTATGACAGTTTACACTACCTTCAAAGAAATATTATTCTGTATTGATATAAAAACTTAAAAATTATTCTATTTATAACAATGGAAATAAACTTGAATACAAACCTATGTAAGACACTTCTTCTATTTCAATTTGTAAAATTTCTAGTGAATTTTCAAATTTGACTTACAGAAGCTGTTTTGAGCAAAATCTACTGTCATATTTTCTGACCTATCCTTGATTAAAAATTCATATCATTTTTTATACTCCTTGAAATTAGTATCCGTTTGTTTTAAACAAAACTATGCATGTATAGAAATCCAACGGTATAAAAATCATCCTCTAATCATTTTTGTAGAATTTTTGATGATTTTCTAAACTTACTGTGAGATTTCACCAATTTGCATTTCAGCTTATTCACTAATTCTATTAGCTCACCAAATTCACATATATGCATAAATCACACAATAGTGCTTCATTAGGAGTCACTTCTTACCATAACAACTCCTCCACTGGCTCATCGCAAGTCAATGTTTGCTTGATAACATAAATACAAATTAAGTATGCACTCACCTGGTGTTCTTAACTTGTAACCTTCCTTAGAATTTTGCATTTCATCCTTAAGAATCTCCTTAGCTTTAATATTGTTTGATCTTTAATTCAAGCACACAATCTAAATGAGCATCATTTACAAAACATATACAGTACAACCATATGTTAGAATCTTATTAACATAGGCACACAATAGAAAATATTAAAATTCCTTTGATGCTAAGTCAATACTAATTGCATGTCACAACGTAAATGTTGACCTTAACGATTCTAATTGACCATTCAAGTTCCTTTTATCCAAATTTATCCAAACTTCACATAACAGGTTTACTTAAGTTCTCAACTTTTCCAAATTTTTATTTAATTCTCAACTTTTACAAACTTTCCAAAATTGCCCAATTTCGCATTCTAACATCAATTTAAACACTCTAACATTAATTTCCAGCATAGTACAAAAACTATTAAAAAATACACATTGATTCCCATAATTTTCCGTAATTATAAAATAGGTCCCTCGACCTTTACATAATTACAAATTGGACCAAACAACATTCTAAAGCTTTTAGAACCTTCCAAATATAATTTCTAAGCTTAGGGGAAATTTTTCATAATTGTCCCTAGTTTTCTTCTTTATGCCAAAAGTATAGGGTTAGGGATTCAAGAATTTTCAACTTCTTTCAAGCATAAATTCAACCTCTAAAAAACATTCCAAAGCTTATACAGACAAACCCTGAATTAATTTCATCAAATCACAAAATTCCCAAAAACTAGGGTTTAGGCCGAATGCAATAGATTAAATTCTAGGTGGTTTTAAACATCAAACAAGCTTGGAAATGATTCTACAATGTCAATAACTTCAAAATCCATCATCAATTCATAAAACCCTAACATCTTCTTCATCCACCATATTTGGGAACTAAGCATTCAAGCAAGATTAGCATTCAATATAGGTACCAAAAGATAGAGCTATTCGAGTAGAACAATTTTCTATTTCACGGTTTAACCTAAAAACATAATGAAATTTATTGAAAATGAAAAATAAAATTTTTCCTCCATACCTTGTGAATCTCACATCCATGTATGATTTTAAAGAAGAATTGTCCTAAAATTTCTACTTAATTTCATGTTAATTTGTCATTTATTAAGCATAAATGAATTTAAAATTCACTTAATTGAGAAATGACAATTTCAACCTTAATGAAACTTGATAATTACATCCATAGCTTGATACATAATAATTATCATCTTCCAAAGTCAAAGATGAATAAATTATTTACCATTACAAATTTACCCATGAACTTTTCCAAAAATTTCAATCTTACAATTTTTCATCCAACGTTCCAAAATGAACATGGAAATAAATTGTCAAATCCAATGATGTATATTATTTTCCATCATTTTAAAATGTGAAAATAATATTTCTAAGCTTAATTTTTCATCCTTCAAAGTTTTTCAAAATTTTATTCGATCTAATTTACCGAATTTTTATCAGACTTTAACACCCTATAGCTTTTAACACAAATTCTGGATCAAAAACTAATTCCCATAAAAACGTCATTCTTGGGGGTCAACTATTCAGTTATGTAATTAAAATATTTAGGTAAGAATTGCCACTTTGGCCCTTAAACTTTTCCTAATTTTATACTTTGGCTACTAAACTTTCAAAAATTATGCTTCGGTCACTAACAAATATTTTGGGGTGTTACAATTCTTTCCCCTTAAGAAAATTTGTTTTCAATTTTTTGTACGCACATGATGTAAATAGATAAGGATACAACTTTTTCATATCTTGTTCTCTATTCCAATTTGCTTTTCCAACCTTTTGATTTCTCTAGCAAGCTTTAATAATTATTGATTTCATAAGTCAAATTATGAATGAATTTTAATATTCTCTTATATGATAACAAGAGAATGATCTGATTGATACTTTAAGAAACACTTATCACTACTTTAATAGAATATTTATTTTCTTTTTAAATCTGAATAATACTTTCGTTTATCGGTGGCTATCTTGAGATTATGTTAAATAATCTTTACATGTTACAAAGTTCATTGTAACTCGTTCTTATTCCCACTAAGGGATGAAAATCGATAACAACAATCCAAAAGGCACTTGATGCTTGTAACCCCTTTAACACCAAAAGAGAAAAGGTCGGATCCAAGAGGCCCATATCTTGTTTTCCCAGAACGAACCACGAACGACACTTAAAATAAATTGAAACTTACCCTCACATTTATTGTAATAAAATACTTACTATAACCAAAATAAATTTACAATAATTAAAAACATAAAATGAGCATTTATAAATCCAAAGTTCAAGTCTCAAAGCCCAAATAACGTTTAAATCCAATGTTCCAAATATTTAACTTATTAAACATTATCCAAATAAAAGAATAGAAAGTAATATCAGAAAACCAAATGAATTTCATATTGTGAAAATTATGAAAAATTGAATAAACTCGAACTTCAAGTACCGGTTAACCTAATCTGAGAATTTGAAAGAGAGAAAATAAAGGGTGTAAGTTAATAAGCTTAGTGTGTCTTTATAGTTCATCGGTCACAAATAAAACATCATAAGACAACATACAATCTAATTCAACAGAATATTCATAGTCCGATTAAATATGCAATGAATATGCACCCAAACAATTTACACCATTCGAAGAGTAGGTTCCCTAGAACCACTATAACTACTAACTCCATCCAAAGTGGGGTATGCTACAAAGGTAGAGGCCACTAAATCCGAAGTGAATTTCACCCCTCGGGTGAAAACACTGAACTTCCCCTTTCAATCCAAACCAAGTATGATATGGCAATATGAGATACATACATAAATTCTGATCCGATCAAATGTAACAATATTTACATGATTTTCAAACGCATAGCATATAGTCCGAGTTCAACATTTCATCATAATTTAATATTTTTGATTGCATAACATATTTTCCGAATAAAACTACCAACATTATCACATGGCATTTTCCGATGACGCTAAATTCAACTAAATCACAGAACAGTCAAAATCAAAATTCATTATTTCATGTAAACAACTAGCTATTCACAAATTAATATTTAGCACGAAATAGAGACAGACATCGACAAAAATTAACGACGATAACCATGTCTCCCACGGTCAGCTCGTGCAGGAGGTTAGTCCGAATTAGTTCCTATGACAAAAAATTTAAATAAATATCTTATTTTAAATCAAACACAAAGATTAACGAACAAAACTTGTCAGTAACTACTCAGGATGGACACGAGCTATACGGTTATGTTCGAAGTTTAGGGGTAACGTTTGCGGAGGCTATAACTAGTTTCCTAGTTTAGAGTTTCATGCAAAAGAATAATGCCCGAATTTAATCCTAATCCAGCAATCAGTTAGCAGAAATACTATTAGTTAACAACAATTAAATTATGTGACTCGAACGGTGATCAGGCTGTGGAGTTTAATTCGAATATGGATATTACTAGTGGAAGAAAAGTGGGACTACCGGAGACAGGTTGAACTGGCAGAAACCCTCAAGGGTCGATTGTATCACGGCCACACTTGATGTGGCCTAAAATCACCAGCGGCAACACGAGTAAAATAGGGGCGTGGAAGAGGTCGATCTTGAGCTTCCAAACACATGGAAAAGATAACCAAGGCCTTAGGGGCCTCTTCTGATGAGTGTGAGGACGGTCGAACACTTCAATACCCATGAACGACCGTTGCGCTAGGAACATCGAAGAAACAAACCAAGAATAACATGTTTTCATGATTTACATCGAGCCAAAAATATGAAAATAGAACGGGGTTCATGGGTGTTGAACGATGCCTTACCTGAGGCCAAATGGTGACACGGTGAGGCTTAAAGAGACATTGAGGGTTTAAAGGGAGAGGAAAAATATAATAGGGAATTAGAGATGGGAGCGTCGAACACTTTTAAAAATGGTTGGAAGAGTTGACATAAAAGAAAATTTTGTTTAATGGCTAACATGGCCATTGTACTTTCTAGGATTTTGCAAAAATGATTTTTATGATGATAAGATGAAATTGATTCTAATATGGAAATGTTGATTATTATATGAATATAATATGACATGCAAGCCTATTGTATGTTAGTTTGAGAGTCGTAGGTACACTAGGCACGCCAGGAAGTTGAGTAAAGTTTAAGTTAAGTTATGGTACATTTGTGTACATTACGTATGGCACCGTTGGTGCATATGATATGATTTGCACTTGGAGTGGATCTTATGATGATGATTTGGCACCATAAAATGCCTAGTGCCACATTATATATGAGCTACATACCTTGTATTCTCTTACATATAAATTTGGCTATGAAAATGAAATATGAATGTTTTAACAAGTATCATATATGAAAGAAAATAATGTGGAAATGAAATAAAAGTTCTGAAATATGTACGAATGATAAGAATATGAAATGGTTGTTATATTTGATATTGATTTACATGATTTTTGATAAAATCATGAGATGATATATTTTTTAGGTTTTCATAGAGGAAATTGACTTGAAAAGCTTGGTTTGAAAGTTTCAATGTTTTCATTTAAATTATAGATATATGTTTTAAAATAATTTTTGATATTTATGTTTTATCTCACCTTAGCTATATTAATGTTTCACTAAGTTTTACTTAGCATGTGACGATTTTTATACGTAGGTTCTGATAAAGAAACAGATGTGAATGAGTACTAAGAGCATCTAATCTTGGGAAATCAAGCCAACCTACAATATCAGTAAGACATCTTTTACTCATTAGTGGCATGTATATTAAAAACATTTTGAATTGATCTGATAGATTAACTTAAAGTTGTTAATAATATATATAATTTAATGGGTAATTAAATGATTTTTAAATTAAGCAGTATTATGGAAGTTTTATATATGTTGAGAAACAACATGTATCTGCCTAATTGCTATAAAAAATCAGATTCATTTTGAAAAATAAATTAATATTTTATGATTTTATGCGATTAATTAAATATCTTTAAAGTTAATAAGGGAAAAGTTTTATAATGAAACAAATATTTAATTATTTATGTTCAATGAATGTCTATAATGTTTATGGAACATCTTTAGCTTGTATTTTGAGACGTGTACAGGCTATGGGTGTTGTCGGAGCCGAACCTAGCAAAACCTCTATGCTGAATTCGAGCTCACAGTCAGACGGTAACCCTATAAAATCTTTTGAAAACACATCAGAAAACTCTCTAATGGAGTTAATATCCTCAATATTTGGAACGGAGACTCGTGTATTCACAACATGAGCTAAGAAGGCTTCACACCCTTGACTCAACAGTCTCAGAGCCCAAATTACCAAAACAACTTTAGTAGTGCAACCGTACTCCCATAGGTCATCACTACGTTAATTCCGTCATCCTTGCAAAGTTTAAGGGCTCACCTTATACCTCAAACTTGTGCTATGCTTGGTAAGTCAATATATACCCAATATCACATCAATCTCCCGAAACGGTAGTTCTATCAAATCGGCTAAGAATACCTCACCTTGAAGCTCTACGGGGCAACAACGGTGAACCATATTAACCAAAAGTCTAATCCTAGGGGACTAGACACTCTGACCCTTATTTTTAGTTCCTCGACTAGGATATTTCTCTCTTGGACCAAATCATAACAAACATAGGAGTGGGTGGAACCCATATCTACTAATGTGGTAATAGGAATAGAAAAATGTAAAGATACCTAAAACCATATTGGCACCATCGCAACCTTCATGGGTTTGCAGGATATACTGACGCGATTCCACTCTAGGCGCCTGATGGTCTTAGATCTAGCGATATTCGTAACACCCACAGATAGATGCGGGTGACGATTCGATTCGAGATATCATATTAGGGTCACCAGAGCATCCCATACTGAAAATCTTGAAAAAATTAAAATTTTGTTAATCCATTTAAAACTATAAAATAATTTATAGATAAAATACAAGTTCAAAAAATCATTTGTATATTAAAAATAAAATTCAACAAAATTCAATAATAAAACAAGTTTCAGATTCGAATATAAAAACAAAATATAACCTTCATGACCTCTAATTACATGCACTGTACTGCAAGCAACGCCGTTGGAACACCTTTACTGATGTCGGTAAATGCACAAGATCAAACTCTTTAACCTGAAATAGTAATTAACAGAGTGAGCTTTAGAAAGCTAAGTAATACAAAACTACCATATGAATTCAATAGGTCATCGGGTATATGGTAAAGAATAACTTTCCTTAGCGGGAAAAACATCATCAAATTCTAGCGGTGAATTCAGATTCCATTAGCTAAGTCTTCAGTTACAAACTGGAATTTACGGTCTAAAGGAAGAATTCTGAGAGACGGATTTTGAATATTGGATTGGGAAGTCTAATGTGTTCCAACAAAATAGAGAAATGTGTACAGATCCTTTAAAAATGTTTGTAGTTTAAAACATATTTTAAAACCATAGTAATATCCTTCAACGAACACCAATATGCAGTTCCCCATAAATACATCCTTAAGGACGTACCCTAGGCCCATTAGGCGTAGGTGCTAACCTAAGGGAATATCTTGGGGCATGAGAGCCTACCCAAGGGAGTACCTTAGGGCCTAAGAGTCTACCTAATGAATCAACTTGGGACCTTAGAGCCTGCTCAATGAAATGACTTGGGGCCTCAGAGCCTACCCAAGGTCACCTTAGGTTCGTAAGGAATTATCATCTTGATCAGAGTTGAAACTCCATACTCTAGAATCCAACCCAGACACTATCTCGGTAATCAGTTCATAAAGTAAATAATAAATTTCGTGATCCATAAATCAGGAATGATTATATCTTCCAATGAAAACAAATAACGAGAGAGCACATATCATGTAGTCATAGTTCATAACCAGTAAATCAATACATCAATAAATTATAATATAGAATAGTTAAAATATTTAGTAAATCAGTAACTCCATAAATCACATTTCAGAATAGATAAAATAGTCATACAATACATATGGAACACACTAGAGGATCTAGTTACTTTTCGGAGGTACTTGGTATTTATCAGGTAGGGAACCATGAAACTTTTGTAAATTGATAGGATTTTAGAAATGATAGCCCTATTAAAAAGGGTTCGATAGCTAACAGATTAAGTATTTATTCATAAAGCGATCAATTAGGATCATTTAGTGGTTGAATATATCTTAAGCATATTTAAGAATTGTTGTATCATAATTATTTTATATTCGGATATTTTAGGGGTGATTTTGTCAATCAAAATGGCATTTTAGTCATTCTTGATCTATGAGATGTTTTAGTATTTAACTCGATAACAGTAAAATGATGATTTGCAATATTCTATATTTGTATTGAATTATTGGGTTCTGAGTCCAATCAAGTTGAACATTTATCATCATTGTATTACTTAGCAAGACTCTAGTAGGAATACTTCACAAATATTGACTTCTTTTCATACTGACTGCACTATGTGATCGAACAAATCCACATTCACAAATCTTAATTGAACAGATCCCGGTGAGGCATAAATATATTCATGCGATAATTATTCTAACTCTCAAATCTTAACAATAGCAAGCATGGTTGATAAGCTTAGGTTGTACTTCAACCTTTAGAAGTGATACAACCTTTAATTTTATCAGTATTCCCAGGATTATATAAAAATATTCCCTTATTCCAAGTCATGAGGGTATTTAAATAATTTAGAATCTCAAGGGTATATTAGTTAATATGGAGCTCAATGGTACTTCAGTCATATCAGAGCTCAGAGTATTTTGATCCAGTTGCAGTTCATGGGTATTCTGGTTGTTTCATTTAATCCTGTCTTTTTGTTTAATTCATTAAAATCATTTATTTCCATCATTTCGAGCATTCATACATTAAAAGTACTTCCATTGTGTTATTCTTTAAGTACTTGTTTAGAAATCGGTAATTCTAGGGTTTGAGCCTTTACGGATGTTATGAACGAATTATCAATGATTCTCCAAACAAGTCATGAAATTAATAGGCGAATCAGTAATTTTATCAGGTCGAAAGCCAATTCTAATGTCAAATCCACAAACAAGAGAAATAATGTGTCATTTTTACATCTCAAGGGTAATTTTGGAATTGATTATATAGGTATTTTTGGTGTTAAAACTTTTAACAGAGATAATCAAAATTTAAGGTTTATGTAGTTAATCGATGTATTGATTAATCACTGAACTTGGAATTATTTATTACCAAACTTCTAATTTCTGATAGAGTCATCCGAGTCTAATTGTTTAAATACTTTTTGTTGTATTCAGATCGAGATTAGAGGATGACTATATACATGTGACAAAATATATTCATCCATGCATTAACCAATACCAACATGTTTCATAAAGCATGCAAAAGGTAGTAATGTATTGGCTCATTTTCGAGCCATATCGGTTAACTAATTAAACTCTATTTGATCACCCTCGAACTTTAATTCCACGCCCACCAAACTTCTAATTTCTGATAGAGTCATCCGAGTCTTAATAGTTTAAATACTTTTTGTTGTATTCGGATCGAGATTAGAGATGATTGACTATATACATGTGACAAAATATATTCATCCATGCATTAACCAATACCAACATGTTTCATAAAGCATGCAAAAGGTAGTAATGTATTGGCTCAATTTTCGAGCCATATCGGTTAACTAATTAAACTCTATTTGATCACCCTCGAACTTTAATTCCACGCCCCATAATGTATCAGATACATGGCAAAACCAATTACATTATAAATGGAACTTAAACGTGAAAATTTGTACTAAATCGAAAGATAAAATGATGAAAATAACTTACTGAGTTTGAATTTAGCAAAACGAACTTCGGATCTGGACTAAGGACGTTGAAAAACATAAAAATATCACTTTTTGAAAATTTTGACTTTTTGGTCAAAGTCAACTTGTTATATAGGTTCGGGTTGACTCGAGTCGATTCGGGGTGACTCGGTTCAGTTCGAGTTAACTCAGTTTAGTCCGAGTTAACTCATACCGATTCAAACTAGTTTGAGCCAGTTTAAACTGACCAGACCATTCTAAAAGGTATCCTAAAGCATGAAAGAGCCCCATAGTGCGTGGCAGTGGCGACAGGGTCAGGGGTGATTGTTGAGCACTCCAAAATCACCCAATCATCAAAACCAAGCCAAATCAATGCTCCAACTAGCTTAAATCATCGAAATTATAAGCAAAAATATATGAAACTCTTACCCCGACTGTGGATGATAAAATCGACGACATTAACGTGACCCCGACTAGGTTTTGAGCGTACATATATGAGGAGTTCAATGGTGGTGGTGGTGGGGCAAGCTGACATTCGAGGCGGCCTGAATCGGGGAATAACTGATGCGTGACCTAGGTTTACAGCGAGCTTCAAACGATTTCCCACAGCTAATAGCAACGACTAACGATGATGGCCTGGGGGTTTTGGTCAGGCTAGAGAGGTGCTTCATTTTGGCTAGACGGTGACAATAACCGGTGGTCAGGGATGGAGATTTGATGAGGGAGTAACACTGATAGTATTCAGCCTTTCATGACAGAAGGCTACCATTTTTGACATTTGAGTGTTAGGGTCGGATGGTGGGTGAACGTCAACTATACTTGCGGTGATAGCACACATCGACGATTGCCAGAATGAGATGGTTCAATTAGGAAACTTGAGGACTCGTGGGTTTTGATTTTTGGCTTCACGAACATGGGGAAAAAGGGGTTTCTAGATTAAAATAAATTTTTATAATAATAATCACCAACAATGACCTAGGCTATATGGCAAGGGCCATCCCCTAGGTCATGGGTCCAAGCCTCTTAACCACCATTTATGTTCTTTTTGATTTCAGATGATATTTTTTGTTATAGGAAAATTACAAGGCTAGTCATTGAACTTCTATATATTCGAAACTTGACCCATAAATCTTTAAAATTATCCATTTTGGTCCCTTAAAATTTTGCCTCAAATTTGGGGTGTGACAACTCTCCCCTCCTTAAAAGAAATGTTTTCCTCGAAATTTACTCAAGTTAAAGAAATGTGGAAACTAAGCTTTTATCAATTCTTCATTCTTCTAGGTATCTTTTAGAGGGTTATGATTCCTCTACTAAACCTTAACCAACTAATTATGAACATATGTATTCTTTGTTAAAATTCTAGAATATAAACAAAATTTTCCTTGTAGAACCAAACATACATTAATTACTAATCCTTAATGAGAATAACAATTACTTACTTTCAGTGCAACATGCAGATATAACTGTTTTCTTTTATACTAGAAGCATCACCTCGAGATTTACACTTTGACAAGTATTCGAACATTTACTTTATTCTCATACATGTCAAATCATTAAGGTACAATGCTCATCACTTATCGGGATTCAAAATTGTAAAATTAGAACAAGCATGATTCCAAAAATTCTTAAAATTCAGAACATCAGTGCAAAACCTTTTTAAGCAAAACACATTGCCTAAGTTTGGACCAAATACCATGTTCACAAATCTATTTGGTGACAAGTCTTAATCTCAAAAAATCACTTATAAAGTTTGGTTATGAGCTTATCAGTACAAACCATTTGGAGATAATCAAAACTCAAATCTAGGTTGGGTGTCGGGTTACAATTTTTGAACAAGTAACTCGTTCATTACTCGCGAGGCGACTTCCAAAACATGTGCGAATGTTAATGACATTATTTCCCTCAAATATCGAATCTTAATAGTCCAAATACATGAGTACACTTATTAATTAAGGATAACTTGGCATCAAAGTTCTGGCTCAGATGAGTACGGTCATAAACTACGGGCATGTACTGACCAGACATCCTATAACATTCGATCGACCGATCTACCCAGAAGACTCGACTAATCCTAAGCTCTGATACCATTAAATGTAACACCCACACACTGAAGTAGGTGATCCGATCTAATCCAAGGTGTCATAATTGGGTCACAGGAGCGATCCACTCTAAAAATCTTGAAAATTTTAAAATTTTTGTTAATCCATTTATAACTGTAAACTAATTTATAGATAAAAATACAAGTTTAAAAATTATTTATATATTAAAAATAAAATTCAAAAATATCCAGTAATAAAACAAGTTTCAGATTCGAATATAAAAATATAATACAACCTTCGTGACCCCTAATTACATGCACCGTACTCCGCATGTAAAACCAATCTTCTATCACAACCGCGATTTCAAAATATTAACAATTAATATATGAACACCGAATCAAACAACAACAATTATATGATTAACATTTTAATCAATGATATTAATATTTTTTACTGGATTAACAAATTAATTGCGACGCTCATTGATTCAAACACAATCGAAACACATAAACGTCGAAAATAGTAAAATGAACATGCATCTCATACATATTGCATCAACCAAGAATTTTAACCCAAATTTGGATCGTACAAGTGGCTCTCATACCACTGTTGGGACCGTCGGTGGAGTGGAAACAAAACACGACAGTCTCGCCAGCGGTCCAAGTATGTTAAATCCGAAATCGAGAAGAAAGAATACGATTACTAACATTGGGTACCTTGAAAATCAACAAAGACTACAATGGGTAATTGTGATCACAAACTGTTTGAATCCTAGCCTTCACGAAAAATCATCTCAGCCTCTACTCAGTTAGCCCGATTGAAAAGCAGTTGAGAGCAAAACTTTTCTCTAAAATTGTTCTAGAAGTTTCAAAATTTTCAAAAGGGATTAAGGGTTGCTAAATCAATATATCCCTTACATATGTATGTGTGTGTGTGTGTCACCCTAGTTATTAGGGTTTTTAAATCTGAATTTAATTAAGAGTATAATTATATTATTTTAATTAAATTTGATATTAATGTGTAATTAAAAATTAAAATTACTCTCTCACACACACACATATATATATATATTAAATACACATTTTATTCATGTACAACCAAATTGTTCATATGTGACACGTTTATAAATATCTATCTTTTTTCAACCATTGGGTGTGACCCTTTAGGTTCATGTAACGTTAGTAGTAATAATTAGAACTATTCTACTATTATAAACAATGAGTGACATCTAGCATTATGTCATTTTTACCTAAGTTACGGGAAGTCATGATTCGACATAACATGTTCTTGACTAACTCTTTTAATGTATTATATCCTTTTGGCCTTTATATCTAGAATAGACACAAGTCTTGGAATAGACACACTTGTGTAGCCAATCTATTATTTCTTGATATCTAGAGTATGCTATAATAAGCGAATAATTTGTGATATCCCATATCAATTTATTCGAGCATGGCCATGCATTTCTAGTCTCACTCAATCAAATGGCATATGATATATTTCCTATTGTGTAGGAAGGACAAATCCTATCTCGATCATTCACACCCTACTATATCTAACGTGGTATGTTCAATGTCAGTATTTATAGTGTAACCAGTCACGGAGCATGTTTAACTGTATCAAAACATACAACAATATATGTTGATATTGTAATGATCTCAAGTCCAAGGATTATACATATAGTTGTCACTATGAGCAATATCGTGACCATCACATAATAATCCAAGACATATGCTCATAGCAGGTCAATCTAATATATTTATCTATTAATTTTGACATATCTATGTCAATGACAACTCATTGTCTTCAATCAATAACATGTTGGTCTTAATCGTATTATTACTATCTATGTCTATAATAATACTTGACAAATGATCTTTTAATAATATACGGAATGATTATCTTTTAGTTTGTTTAATGCACACAATAAAAGAAAACAACAATAATTCCTTTATTTGATAAATATGGTAAATAAAATATGTCAATACCATCATCATATGATTGGTCTTTGGGCATACTCTAACACTAACAGGGCATTTTTGAGTGACAATATCGATATTATATGGGTAAGTATCGATACTATTCTTATACAAGGTAAAAACACATGAGTTTTTAGGTAGAAGTATCGATACTCATTCATAGAGTATCGATACCATAGGCCCGATTTTAATACCTGAAGGAGGGTTTTGATGTTGAGATTCCAAAATACCATTTTGGTACCAATACTCATGGTGTATCGATACTACCCCTTTTCTCAAGGTTATTATCAAGTTGTTAGTATCGATACTTCTATGGGGGTATTGATACTCTTGTGTAAGTATCGATATTGATAAGATAGTATCGATACTACTTAATGTTAAATGATAAGAAATTATGGGAATTTGGAAATACGATTGAGGGACCCAAACCATTTCTTACTCATTCAATAAGATAACAAGTGAGAATAATAGTAAAATGGTTAAATTTCACTTAGAAACCTTATAACTTAGGGAATCATAAGACTTGCCTTGTATGATGTTCGGGAAGTGAGTTGGACACTGAAATCACTATAGAACAAGGGAACGTTTGTATGTTAAGATATGGCCAACCCTAAGATTTTACAGTAAGCATCTTTGCTAACTGGGCGTAGATGCCCCAAGGTTCGATGGAGCAAGTTAGCTGATGATGCAATCCGATGTAGAATTTTTTATTTCCACCCTAGGTAGGACAAAGGGGTGTGTGAGCTCCGAGATGTAGCCCCTCAGCCGCATCATGATGCCTACCTATGAATGTATGTTTTAGCTTAACATATTCTTATGTTAGTAAATATGTTTTAAGTATGGTTTAAGTATGTATATTAGAGGATGCATGTGGTGTAATTTGGTTATGAGTGTGGCATTGAGCTTGTGAGCTCGGCGTTCAGAATTTGTTTCAGTGCACAGGTTAACAGTAGAAGCTTTTAGAGGAGCCTTTCTCTAGACCATTTAGCATCAGCTGCCAGCTTTTGAGTACGTCTCAGCTTATGTTTTCGTGGGCATGTATTGTAAATGAACTTGTGTATGTCGAGTCGAACTTATACGTAAAACATTTTGCAAATTTTAACTTCAAGTTATTTTTTTGGGTTTTTGATTTGTAAACAGATATTTTGAATATATGTGATTATGTATGTCAAAATATGGATTTATGCAAATTTATGGGTTGCTTTTAAATGAAAAATTTTGGGTTGGCCATTTCGATGCTGTGTGACGTCATGGTCTGTCGATCTTCAAGTCGTACTAGATTAGGATGTTACAGTTTTAGTAACTAATCTTCTATTGTTTTTCAAAATCATAAACATTTACTTTTTGTTTAATTTTAGTACCCGTCGTTAAAAACTTAACGACATAGCTGACACAATAATTTTTAATCTTTTTAATTTTTAAATCATCATTTATAGTATTATTTAATCTTACTTATAAATGGGTAAGAAGTTTTGTCGATTGTCGCATTTGTCGTTCGATGAAGCCCAAACTTTTCAACCCTCACCTTTTTGACCCCTTGAACGTGATTCTGACCTCCGTTTCATTGAAAATCGCTCAATTACCCAATTCAACAATGGACTCTTCAATTTCTTCATCTAGATCTTATCTCTATGGTCCATCGTTTGATGGGCCTGAAATTGGACTATGTTGGTTGACTCGTCATTCTCTCGTGGTTTACCGTCGGCTTGGTTATCCATTTGCTAGAACTATCACCATCGTGAACCCAAAAGTTCACCCTTTTTGTTTTTCCCTTTGTTTTGTCGATTTTTGTTTCCTTTTGTTCTTTAACTCTCCACTATCGTCATCCTCGAACTATTACCAACCGTGATAGATATGGAACGCTGAGAATTCTTTTTTCTCTCTTTTCTATTCTACTTGCAGTCTTTGTAACACCCCAATTTAGGGGCTAAATTTAAGAAAATATAAATTGGTGGATTTAATTTGGTATTTGAAAGAAATAAGGGATTAAATTGTAAAATTTTAAAGTTGGCAGACCGTTTATGAAGTGCAGGAAGTTCAGTGGCTAAACTCTTGGTTTAACCATTTTTAAAATATAGATGTTATAAACCTCAATCCCCCGTATGTTTTCTGGAAATTTTTCCAGTTTTCCCTCTCCCTCAACCCAACTTTGAACTCCGATCTACTCGACGTCCGACCTCCAAACAATGAGCCAAAACCACCATCGTGTTCGTTGTCAACCGAGGAACAAAACCCCTCAAACCTTTTGTCGTGAATCATCGCGTTCGTCGTGAATTTCATTCGGAAGTATCGTCGGTAATAACGGTTTTAGTTGGTTTTTTCATCGATTCACGACGATCGGGTCATCCGTTTACGACACCTCCCGCACCATCGTGTTCCTTGTGCCGTTCCGAGTCCATCGGTGTTCTCCTTTTTCTCCGGCGGCGGCGGCGCGTTGGGAGGTGAACCGGTCAACTTCCCGATTTGTTGAAATCGAGCTCTCCGCCGTTCAAAATTGTGAACCGAGCTTTGTAAGTATCTCGAAATCGCTCAAAATAATTTTTAGAAATTTTTCCGGATTTATCACTGTTCACACCCCCCACGCGCCGCCACTGCGCGTGGGGGAAGGAAAAAAAGTGACCGGTTGACCGGTTTTGGAACTGCTTTGACCGGTTTGACCGGTCACAAACCCGACCCGACCCGTTGACCCAACCCGACCCGTTGACCCGACCCGACCCGTTGACCCCCGTTGACCGTTGACCCGTTGACCGACCCGTTGACCGTGACCGAGTTGACCACTGTTGACCAAAACTTTGACCGGCTTTGACCGGGCATTAAACGACCTTTGACTTCGACCGAGTATACCTATCTGACATTTTTTGACGTTCCAAATCCGATTCGCTGTCCGTTTTCAAATTCAAACCCGAAGGCCTCGAAATTGTCAGTCAAACCCGTTGACTCTGATTTGACCGAAAATTCCAAATTTCCGAAAAGTCATATTTTATGCTTTCGACGTCTGAATCCGAATCCGAAGTCCGTTTCGCCAAATTCGAACTTGGTAAGCCATCTTCCACTAATTTATCACCCGATTCGATCCGTTTATCGTAATTAAGCTCCGTTTCTGATATATTTATGTTGATATGTATCTAAGGAATTATTGGAAGTTGAATTGAAGATCAAAGGCGTTCGAATGGAATTTTTATGGTCGATCAGTATTGCACGGAAATCGAGGTAATACTTTACTACCTCTTTATGCTTATAGAACATGTGGTATTGGTAAATGCATGAATGAATGTTTGGTCTCATATGTGTAATTAATGAAGTTTCTACACTCGATCTGAATACGGTAAAAGGTTCAGTATTGATTATGGTTCAGATGACTTTTATAAGAATTAAGGGATTGCTAGAATTAATTACAAGTTATGTGCTTAGTGGTAAAGAATCAACATGGATCTGTAACTTATAATTTATTTCATCAAAGGTTAAATGTTAAAGGCATTTGGATGTGAATTATAAAAATACTCCGTAGGGTAAAATTACGAAAATACCTTGTTATAAAAAGACAAGATTGGAATATGGAAGTTAGATAAGAGGATTTTACAGACATATTGATCTGAAAAAATATAGATGTGCATAAGAAATGATAGTTATACGTAGACATTATGGATAACCGGTTTTTAACCCCAAGAGGGTTTATGCAAGATACTAGAAGTGTGTTAAGGGAATTATTTCAAGATCAGAGATTGTTCAAGAAAGCAATTAATCATAGGATCTCTAAATTATATTATTTTCGTTAAGAGCTAATATCGAACTTATCTGGTTAAGAAATTACGGAAATGCCCTTAAGAGGTAGAATAGTCTGAGACTCTGAATGAGAAAATACTTAGAGGATTCGTACTTACTCGATTAAGTACGGATTTAATTGTTAAGATCCCGACTTAGTGCAGGAAAATTCATGATATTCCGTTTGTAAATCTGAGAAGGCACTTGACCCGAAAATATCCGAGAAATGAGTAAATACCTGAAGAAATAATTATCGGGGTATTCTGCTGTCAGAATTATTCGAAAGGACTGAAACAAATAATGATATTGAATTAAATAATAAGATCGGATGGAGGAAAAAGATATAAATTGGAATTAAATAATAAGACCGAATGGAGGAAAAATATTGAAATACCGTGGATCTGTAAAATGACAAAAATACCCCTGTAATGGAAATGACTCAAGAATGTCACCAAGCTCAGGAATGATTGGATATCCTCGAGCTCTGAAATGAATGGAATAAAACTGAACATCAAAATTACCAAAATACTCTTATGGCCTAAATTAAGTAAATGTCTTGGATTAATTAAGGAATCCAAGTAAGATAAGTATTGGACTACCTTTAAAGGTAATGGAAAACATTTAAGTGAATAGATCAACCCTAAAGCTATGTCAATACCTGAATAACATAGATATTACTGGAACATGTGTTCATCTTCTCAAGTTTGGCTCGATGATAAATTTTGGAAGTATTCAGCTCAGCTCTAGATCGATTCAGTACTAAGAATTGGACGTTGTTCGACAATCAACCATGAAGACCAAATTGAATGGAATGGAAGTACACATGTATCTGAAATTCAGGAACGTTTGAATTACTCTGGAAAATCCTGAAGTAACTGGAATGGACATGACTGCTAAATGAACTAGGTAACCTCAATGACTGAGGATTTAATAAGTGATTTGGATAAGTTTGGAAACTCTGATGAGTTTACGTAGTACAATTAAAATGGGTTATGAACAAATTAATCAAGTACGTCAGCATTTCATGATATTGTGGAAGCGTGGAAATGAAATAAAGACATTGGAAGATTTATTCAGCGATAATTCCGAAAATGGTCTACGGACAAGAATTTGTGGTATTAAAGAGTAAATACCCTAGAAGGAAATGAATTGACCAGTCGACATAGATTGTTAAGGTTCTGAATCTTCATTCTCGAGTTGTTCGATTATCCGATCAATCGACATGGATGTAAAGGATTCTGAATACTCTTCTGATTACGTACAGCTTCTGAAAAATGTCAGAATAAGATAATATCCTGATAATTCACATTCTGAATAACTGATGATTTTGTTAGTTAATGAACTCTTCCAATAGTGATTCTAAATTCCGATTTTGATTCTAAATTCCGATATCCTATCGGTATACTGAATATTCATGTTTCTCTACCTGTTAAGATTATCCAATACCTATGAATAATATCTGTAAACTCTGGTGTGTTCCCTAATCATATAAATATTTTATCTGATTTCCGACTTGAATTCTGTTATGATACCTGACCTGGATTCTGATCTGATATTGACATGGATTCTGATCTGATACATGACCTGGATTCTGATATGATACTTGACTTGAATTATGTTTTGATTTTTGATATCCGTTTACGGACGGAACATGTTTATGGGGGGTATTGTTGGAGGAAGATTACTTGGAGGTTCCTCGGCTGTGTGCTCAGGGCCTTACTTACCGGTTCCTCGGCTGTGTGCTCAGGGCCTTACTTACCGGTTCCTCGGCTGTGTGCTCAGGGCCTTACTGTTAGTGACGGGGTTGTATGTTTCTGGGGAACCTACACATTTTGTTCGTGACGGATGGGGGTATATATATATATATTTTAAAAAGATCTGAAAAGTTACATGGTTTTTTGGGAACACACTAGAAAACCTATTCTGATCTCCTGAACTCAGTCATCCGAAATATTTCTCTGAAACGAAAGCTCATTGTCCGTTACCACCTGAAATATCAGTAGGATCTCTGCTCAACATAAAAATCTGTAAATATCTGAACCAATAAGGAAAATATGTTTATCTGTATCTGCACGTTTTTCAGCATCATCTGGTAGTTCTGTATTACTGAGCTTTCCAAAGCTCACTCTATTACTCACCTTTTCAGGTTAAAAGAATTGTACCAGTGCATCTATCGACTTCAGTAAGGGAGTTCTTCCGGTGTTGTTGCAGAGTATGGTAGATGTGATTAGGGGGCATGTAATTGTATTTTGATTTATATACGAGTATGGAAATCTGTTTTATTTTTAAATAGTGACAACTGATTTTATAAGTTACATGTTTCAATAAAAGTTTTAAAATTTCCGCTATTTTTATAGTGGGTCGCTCCGGTGGCCCTAATGTGACTTCCCGGATCGGATCGGGTTACCCGCATCGGTCTGGGGGGTTACAGTCTTCTCTCTTCTCTGTTATGCTTGTCGACATTTGGTTATGGTTTTAGAAATATTAGGATTATGTTGATTAATTAAATAATGATATAAATAGTAATTTAAAAATAAAAATTATCACGTCAATCCATCTATTAAGTTTTTAACGGCGATACACTAAAATAAAACAAAAAGCAAATATTTGGTGTGATTTTGAAGAAAATAAAAATTCATGCATTATAACATATTAAAACTGATAGTTTAGTTATTAAACGCTTAATTTATCTGTTAATCTAACATCAATTAATCTAAAAAAAAGCTTATTGAGTTTTTGGTTTTTCTAAATCATAATAAATTAATTGATGTTAGATTAATGGTAAACTAGAATAAGATTTTTTTAGGTAAAAATTCCTTTACGTACGTGTGTGTTTAATCTTTCAAACTCCAGAATATGTCCTTCAGCCTCCACGTGTCACATGTAGCATGCCCTTCAAGCTCTATATATATCAGCATCTGCGTACGATTTACAAGTTCCCCAATCCAAACCCTAGCTCAACCCCAAAAAAAAGCTCATTCTCTACAAAATCGACGGCGAAAATGCTAAGGCTGGTGACTAACAGACTGCTCGGGACAGCGGCACGGGAAGTCCCATCGCGTCCCCTTAATTTTATACCGCGTTTTTACCACGAGAATGTCATCGATCACTACAACAATCCTCGTAACGTCGGCTCCTTCGATAAGAACGACCCCACCGTCGGTACCGGCCTGGTTGGTGCTCCGGCTTGTGGCGATGTTATGAAGCTTCAAATCAAAATCGATGGAATCAGGGAAAATAGTCGATGCTTGCTTTAAAACCTTCGGTTGTGGGTCGGCTATTGCGTCTTCTTCTGTCGGTATGTCACCGTTTTTCTTTTCCTTAATACTTATGGTTATTCAGATATATGGGTCTAATTTGTTTTAATCGGTGCTTTGATATATATATATATTCGTTTAGGTTATTTTCGTTTTCCTCTTTTAAGTTAATTTCCAAATCCAAAAATTAATAATCCAAATTTAAATTTCACGTTCGGTATGAAAGTATTATGCCCGATTTCAGTTGGAAATGCACAAAAAAGAGTAGAAAGAAGAACGGATGGGTTTTTATTTTGAAGCTTAAATTTTGTTTCCCATCCAAAACAAAAGAAAAAGAGTCCATTCATACAAAAGAAAATACTTATGTTAAAAAATTAACTGTTTTTTTTTCATAAAGAAAATTCACGATTTTACTTTACTATGGAATAAATACGTTAAATTATTGTTGATTTCTTGTATGAAGTTGATTTTGAAAAGCAGAAAAAGCTAATTTCAGAAAACCAACTCAAAAATAATAATAATAATAATAATAATAATAAAATAAAAGCATTTGTGAGTTTATTTCAAATGACCCTCAATTCTTTTGTGGAGATATGCTGTAACATAGGCTTTTTCATATTGCAGCTACTGAATGGGTGAAAGGGAAAAGTATGGACGAAGTGCTTACCATTAAAAACACGTAAGTATTGTTTCCTTATCTCAAACTTCAATTCTTATACTTTTCAAGGATACTTTGTAGAATTCTTTTTCATATCTGTTATTTTAAACTATTTAAGTGTAATCTGTTTATTACTAATGAATTTGATCTCACACATTCTGTTGTTTTTCTTATTGAATTTGAACATTGTATTTGAAATATTTCTATGGAAAGATCATCTTCTTTCTCTGTCTTTTAACTTCTTTTCTTACAATTGTTTGGCCAGTCTTTCACATAGCCCTGCCTGTGTTTAGGAAGGGATGACATTAATTACTTGCAGCTTTAGTATGCTTTTTTAATATTGTGCTTGTTAGCTTTGTAATTCTAGGGTATCCTTTATTATCCCTGTGTATACAAAATGATATTAAGGCCAAGTGGTTTATATCAATTCTTAGAAGTTGGAGAGTCCGTGCATAAAGGGCTGTTTCACATTTTTCTATCGAGTTTTTTGTCTAATTAGCCTTTAGATTATGACTTTTAACTATCAACAGGATTAATATGATAGTTACAATTAGTCATGAGAAGAAGTATCCGATGTTATTGTGATTTCTTTTTTCATTGCAACAGATGTAGGTGTAAATTGTAATTGTATGATTGTCTAAATAGTTAAAAATGTCCAAATTTAAGTCTTATGGCTATTACATAGTATGCATAAGCTAATACATTGCTTTCATGCTTAGCCAACTGTTGTGATACCCTTGTTTTTAAGTTGGGGTATTTAGGATTTTAACTGGTCTCCTTCATGTGGGGGTCATCCACCAAATGTGGAGTCTATGCCCTGGTGCTCATGTTCCCATCTAGTTTTGAGGGAAATGTATAACTTAAATGTGAATTAATTAGTTGGAAGGTTAACATATGGTAGAATAAATGAGGTATGGATGTGTAAGGTAGATGTCAAAGGATGCCGTTCATTTTCTTTATGGCCTGGACATGCGGGGTGGACGAGTCTCTGTTTATCTCTTTGGAACCAATGGTTCGATTCATTTGTATATAAATTTTCATCCAATCATATGTACTCTTGATGTAATGCAAATTTGTCACTTTGTTGCACGTAAAACTGCAGGGAGATCGCAAAACATCTTTCACTTCCACCAGTTAAGCTGCACTGCAGTATGCTTGCAGAAGATGCAATCAAGGCAGCTGTGAAAGATGCGGAAGCCAAACGTGGGCAAATGAACGGTCCTTTGAAGGCTTCACCTACTACAATGGCTGCTGATGTGTAAGTTGATAAATAGAGGCAATACGGACCCTGGAGAAAAAGTATACTACTGGTCCAAAAGGTATGTATGGTAAAACTATGTAACTACAGAATAAGGCGTTGGGTCTGTCCAGATCCACCTAGGATCGTTATGGCGATATTAGCTCACTGTTGAAGTTTTTGTACACTGCTTGCACCTCCTTTGATGTTATGCAATTTATCATTATTCCTCTATATTTGTGGTGTTTATGGAGTTGTAGTGCCTGGAACTTGGTTTTGCATCTTATTGTTGAATTCAGGTTAAAGGTTGCATACTGATGTCCGGAATTTAAAAAAAAAATTGTGTACAAGTAATGACGTATTTTATTTGATGAGCATTCTTATATTATATATACTTGCATGAATTATGTTCCCAAATAAACAGTTGGAATTTGACAATTGTTTTTCAAAAGAAAAATTATTTTCAGAAAGCGAGGTTTGGTAATTTAATTGTTAATTTAAATTATTATTTGATAATGTTATGGTATAAAAAAATGATATTCTAATAATTTAATTATATTTTTTTATTTTTTACCTATCTTTTTAGTATTAGAAGTGTTTTTTTAAAATTGATCTGAAACTTAAAAAAAAGTTACTCTTTACGGAAAGCTTGTTCAATTTTTTGAATAGATCAAAATATTGACATTTTTAAATTTAAGTGTGTTTTTTTACAAATCTTTTTATAAATAAAGATTTTTTTAGTAAGTGTTCGTATTCGTATAAATAATCTATATTTATATTTAATTATTAGTTTCATATTTTAAATTTTGATAAAAAAAATAAAACGCATAAAACATAAGATTATTATATATTGTTTTAAATTAATTGGAGTTTACTTGTAGAGATACTGGAATTCACGAGTTAATAAAATAATTCGAACTGCAGTTCAATCATTCTAGAAACTTCTTCTAGGTGGTTTTAAGGTGGGCACGCGGACTTAACTACGGGTGTTCGCGGTCGGTTTAGATCGATTTTTGGATAAAAATTTATCGATTCGAAAGTATAAATATTTGTGATTTGGATCAGTTTATTTCTAAAAAAATCCGATCCGATCCAATTAATTGTGACTTAATTCGGTTTGAATTTGTATAGTTTTTGGATTCTAATTTTTCAAAATAATTCTTAAATTTTTTTATAAAAAAAACCCTTGGAAGAAATATATTGAATATTTGCAAAAAAAAAAAAAAAATCCCCAGAAAGCTAAGAGTTTTTCCAACAGAAAAAGAACCTATTTTTTCCCTACAAAAAAGGATGAATTTTTACAGAACATAAGTATAATAAATTCACATAATTTTGGCAAAGTCCAACAATCAGGCAAAGGCAAGAATAAATTAAGAGCAGATCATAGTACCTGAGGGAGTCTCTGTTAGATTATTTTTTGGTTGAACTTAAAACGGTGTCGTTCTGCGCAGGAGATAGCCATTCATTGTAAGAGATTATCGATTCGGTTCGGTTTGGATCAATTCTGAATTTTCAAACTGAAACGAACCGATCGGTTTTAAAGTAAACCAAATACACTAAATTGGTTTTTTTTTTTTCGATTATCGGTTTATTGGATCGGTTTTATGTTTTTTTTGGATTGGATTGGATTTAAACACCCTTAGTATTAACTAATAATTACAGTTAATTTGCTGTTAAATTTGAAAATAATTTTCAATTTAAGAATATATAACTTTAAAATTTAACTAAATACCATTAGAAGTACATTACAAAAATATTAATCTCGAAATAAATTATTCAAAAAATTCTAGCTATATAAATTATCAAAGTTAAAGCAACATAAATGATCCAGTAAGTTATTGTAGAAAAAAAAGATCGATAACTAATTGTTAATGAATTAATTGATAGGTTTAAATCCTATTCTTTGGTTGTGATTTTTTTAGTATATATTTTTATTGTTAGAAAAACTCTCTAACGAGATAAGAATAATATAAATTAATAGTTTTCTTGGGGATCATTGCATGTATATAAAGACTAAATACTATGCCAGTCTTTTAAATATATATTTGTCCTTATCAAATTACAAATATAGCTTGTATCTATACTTTAATTTCATGATACTTTAATACATATGACATATGTAACATAATTGGTTGCTTAATTTTGTTTTATACTTTATGATAGCATTGTACATTATACATGTGTGCCCATAATTATGATTTTAATCCAACAATATCTCACTTGGGCAGCATATGTTTCTTGACAAATGTATAACGTTATGAGCTCCAAATTTTCTATCATATAATAGGTATTTTATAATAATCTTGTTCATCAATTATATATTCATAGAGGATCAAAGTAATATTCGTCATATCAATCATAACTAGACCCATCAATAATCATATTTACAAAGATGGTCAAATGACATAGATCAATCATGGAGTGTAGCATGAAAACTATATGCAAGTTAAACTAAACATGTCTACTTTCAACTGGTACTCTTTAGACATTAACGAGATCAAAGTTTTACCAAAACTAGAGTATGAATAGATCAAAATAAACTTATTTCTACATAAAATAACTTTAAAATAAATGTCATTTAATTGAAGTAACTAAAATTATTTCTATAGCAAATAAGCATTTTAAATTACAAAATCCGGCTATAACTAAAAATTCTTAAATGATATTATACTCACATGAGTAGTGTGTTCATTGAAGACTTAGGGAAATAGTTCCTTATTAAATGTGCAATCATGAGTTTGTACCAATATGCTCTTTAAACACCTAGATACTATGAATTTTATATAATAACTAGAAATATAATGTATATGTGATTAGACTTTAAGGCATTCCTATTGTAAATAGAATAAATGACTATAAATTTATTGTCATAAAATAAGTCAAGTGCTTTTCTATTCAATCCATATTTAGAAGTTCATATGACAAAATTGTGCATCTATATTCTAATAAGTCGAAGTCCGTACATCTAATGATCTCTTTCTTGACCTCCAATATGTAAGTATATTATATTTATTTTTAAATGTAAGATATGAATCATCTGACTACTATCCAACTATCACACCCCAATTTAGGAACTATTTTTTTTAAAATTTAAATTAATGGTTTGAATTAGTACTTCGTTAAAATCTTGAACCAATATGATATACTAATAGAATTCGAAGTCTTAAAGCCTAATTTCTTCTTCTTTGATAATGTTAACAAGTGGTAAAAATAAAGGAAAGTATGAAATTGGGGTTAAAGGGATGTTAACCCGTGACCTTGTAGATGCATAGCTAAGCCCTTACCAACAAGACTAAGGCGAAATTATAATATTCAAAAAACTTTAAACCTACCTAAACCTGTTATAAAATTCAAAATCTCCCCTTCAATTTTCAAATATCATCAATAACTTCTGATCATGAAGCAATTCCCTCAAAGTTTTGAAGATTAAAATATTCAAAAAATTTAAACCTAGACCTGTTAGTCAAATACTGAATAAAGGCACATGGTTGATGCACGTGAAGCAATTCACTCAAAGTTTTGATGGAGTTCTACACACAAAACAAACCAATAAGGGCTTAGAAATGGTGGATAATTCTAAAGTACACATAGCATTTTTGAACAGGTCAATGAACATCTAAGAATTTGATACATAACATCTCATCAAAATAATCTAATTCCAAAACATATTTCCTTCCCCAAATTAACTCCATCCTTCAAATCACTATTAGTATTGTCACATGTGAAAGAGCTATAATTTTAAAACATTAAAAGAGCAATTAATTAGTTTTATATTGAATGAACTCATATTTTAGAATTTGCTTCAATTGTGAGCCTAGAACAAGTGGCATAGTTTCATTTTGAAAATGTTTTGAGGAATGAAAAAGGATGAATATGTTTTCAAATAAAATGTCACTGTTGAGAATAAAATAATAATTTTTTTGAAATTGAAAAAGGGATCACTCTGTCTCAAAAGCATTATCAAGGAATGGGGCAAATAAAGAAGAAGATAAAAGCTTGAGGGAAAAAATTGTTAGGAAAAAAAGAATTGTTAAGATCCAAGAATGATGAATGAAGTCAAGAATGTCAAGCTAAATATGATTTACATCACCATCACTCATGAAGAGCATGCATAACATTCATTTACGACCTCTGTAACATCATATACATTTTTTAGCATACACATTCATTGAATGAGAATGTTCAAGGAATTTTTTGATTATGTATAATATTTTAAAAGAAAATACTTTGAGATATGATTCTCCTCTCTTGAGAATATTTTTAAAATATCACCAGATACAACTCTCTATGTTTCATTGTATCACCCTAAACCCGAATGGACCAAAAGCGTCACATAAGGCCACCGAGGCAACCCCTGATTTTCAAAACCTATTCATTCTCTTTTCAAACATACTGAATGTTATCATAATAATAATAAATGACAGTTATAAAAAACATTTTATAAAAATCGGAGCTTCGTGATACATAATTTAAAACCAAAATTGTACAAACTTAGAGTTATAATTCTAAATACACGAGAAAGGTTTTATGAATACATATGCCCACTAAAGCTACAATACAATACTCTAATAGAGATGGTGGAAGTTATGCTACAGCGGTGCACCACGACCGACCCAAGCTAATAACCTGGGAATGGAAACATATGAACGTTGAGCTTACAAAGCTCATTAGTATAATCGCTAATCTAGAGCAGGATTAAGAGTTTCATAAACACAAGCATGCTAAAGACATGGTACTAAGCAGTAGGTACTGCATGATCTCGACCAAGTGCTACCTATATAGGGTTTTATTGTTTTATTACTAAAGTATGAGTCTCACACTTTCATTAATCCTCTGCTAAGAGCCTCGCCATGAGTACACCACTATTGGGTCTCTACCCACACTAACTGTAACTACTATGCATTCACTAAAAGTGACACTAACACTCATGTGCATTATATGATTGCAAACTTGATTCTATTGTGCCTTATCTGAATGCAACACTGACTCTGTTGTGCATTATCTAAATATAAACTTGCCTCCTCTATATTATCTGAATGCAAACCTGACTAGTATATGGTCTCACATAGCCATAAGAATCTAGTCAAATGAGAGAACCTAGTGTCACATAAAATCGGTGAAATTCCCACTAAGCTACTGAATGATCTCCTGATCTCATACAACCATCAAGTAGATCATGCAGGGGAACCTGATGTCACATAGCATCAATACAATTCACGCTTGATAAATCCGTAAAAGATAATGTTATGGGTCTTTTTATTTAGGTTATTGTTTTTCTAAAAGACATTTTTCATAGCATTTTAATTGTATATAGTTTCATGTAGGACATATTTGCATGTGGTGGACAAGTTTTACCGAGGCTAACTTTATCTAGTTTAACTGATGTTGCTGAAGAGGAAGGTTGTTTGTTGGTTGTGTTGATGCAGGAAATGACGAAGGAAAAATTCATTTGCCGAGACAAATCAATTTGCTAGGGCCAGTGGAGTAGAAGACGACGACAGTGAGGAACATATTTACTTGCCTATGCGAGAGATATCATGCAAGTTTAACGTAGCTTGACGACACTGCTGACTTCACTTGCCCAACTTCAACCTCATGTGCTCTTATGCCCTTATTAAGTTAATTGAGACCACTGCCAGCCACTATATCATTCACAAAATGGGTATAACATTAAGGGTATTTATGTAATTTCCAAGGGAACTAAACCTTATAAATTCCCACTATAAATACCCAATTATATCTCTTCATAAAAAGGAGGAGTGCTCAGAATCGAGAAGAAGAGAGAAGAATATACTCGAGGCTTGGAGTTGGCGGCTGTAGTACTCACTTTCACACCATCCCCATTCAACCGTCCATGGTTCCCTCTATAGCTGGACTTCATTGGAGCGGTGGCCAACCCTCGAGAGAGGCTGATCGCCAGAACAAGTGTGGTGGTGGTTAAAATGTCATGATAAAGCTTTGATTTTAGGATTTTTTCTTCCTTTGTTTTTCATTTCCATGTTGTTTCAAGGGATGTGCTTAATGAATGATTTTTGGATGATATTTATGACACCATAATTGTTTTATTTGGTGTTTCATGGCACTTGAATGATACTTTGTTCAATTGTTAATGATTGATGCAATTGTTGTTTATGTTAATTGTTGTTTTGTTCATTGTTTCAATATTTTGCCTTGACGATATAAGAGCTTTTGAGAGATTGCCTGGTGTCACGGAACAAAATTCATAGTCTTTGTAAGAGCCTTCAAGAGATTTTCATTTTTCTAGGAGTAGATGTCTAATATCGAGAGAGTTAGGTAGATCTACTTGAAAAAGGGAACTAATATGGGATGGTGAGGTTCTAATCCACCTTAGAGATAAGAAGAGGGTTTTATTCAACTAAAAAGGTAAAAACTTAAGTAAGATAGGCTAAAATATGATGTTTACGTTGAGGGGTATTATCGTAACAATAGTTTGACAAACCAAGCGTTGTAGTTCACGCCGAGTAGTATTGCTGTAGCAAAAGACCTAAAACACTCTAGTGAATCCTGTCGAGCAACACAAGCATATCTGATGTAGGCTAATCTACACGCTTTGAAAGAAGATAGTAGATAGCCTTATTGTGTCCCGATAGGATTGACAAGTACTGATGTCCTTGAATTATAAGCTTGGATGCAACAAAGATAAGAAAAGAATATGATTAATAAAGGAAGAATAAATTGAATAATAAAGATAAGAAACAAATTGAAATAAAGATGGAATAGAGATGGTTGCGGAATTGATGGTCATGATGGCTGATGTTGATGGTGTTGATGATGAAATAAAGATGGTGGTGAGGTTGTATCTTAAACACGCCAAAGAGGAAATAATGCTAGGAAGCACAATCCCGTTCTTCACAAACTTGCTTGAGGGGTGGTAGTAGTGTCTTCAACCCACTAGATATCAATCTAAGAATTTAAGAATCAAAATGGAAGGAATAACGCCACAAGTATATGAATTATACTTTCTTAATCGATAAAGTTCACAAAGAACTTGAAGAGAAATTAACTCATAAGAGTAATTTTAATATATGAGATGAGATGAGTACAAATGATGGAAAGCCTCTCTATTAATAGGAAATGAGAGGGCTTGGCCGAATGGTTACATAGGTATTCGGTTGGTACATGACTTTTGATGGAAGTACATAATGCTTAAAATGAATGGTTGAGTCCTTTGGGCTTGTGATGGTTCAGCTAACCCTTCATTAAGGGACTTGATGGTTCAGCTAAGGATGAGCAGACATCTCCCTTGGTCGAATGGGCATACTTGTTCATCTTGGCGCCATTTTTCTCCCCTTGGCCGAATGGTGATATGTCTCCTCATGTTTTGTGCCAAAAGCTCTCATGTGCATGGCATGTGTTGTGGCCAAATAAGCAATGAACTCTATATCATGTCTCTTGGTGATTTAATCCTCCAATGGTTGTAATTTCTTCACCAACATGCTCCTAGATGAAAAGGCATCTTCATGGGCAGCATCATTCATGAAATGTCACAATGTTTGGAAAATTTAACCATTCATGTTTGAGCTACTTCAGGTGTGAATGAGCTGGAGGTGGGCTGGCCATAGGTGACTTGTAGTATGGTGAACGTTATGGTAGCTCCTTGTGAAAAGGTACCTCTTGAGGTGGTAACTATTCACGAAAAGGTACGATTTCTCAAATTTTGACTTAGGACATATTGAAGTATCCTAAGTTTTGATGATGATGGTGCAACTCCCCAGCTGAAATGAAGTCATCTTGTAGCTCAAATCTTCAGTTGGGCCTCGGACAACTTTTTACCAATGAGTCCTTATGCTCTCCTAAACGTCCCTATGTGAGTTTCCTTTCTGTCACATGCTCCATTTAGCTCCAATGTAGCTCCCAAGTGTTTGTTGAATATGCCTACATACATAGCATAAAAAAATAATCTAAGTATATAAACTTATATAATGTGTATAATATACGAATGTGAACTATAGTATATAATAATAACTTAGATCTCACATATTAATGAATAAGTTATTATCATAATAGCTATAGATATAATATATATATATATATATATATATATGATAATAATTATATTATAACATATAAAATAAGCATATTTATGTATAAAGTTAGAAAGATTCTTCCCTTGTAAGGTTGGAAAGGCCATTGTATATATGATGTTGAATTGGATCACATCATCATCCCCTTCTTTTAATCGATTTGTCCTCAAATCGAAAGGTCTTCTTTTCCTAGGGTCCTTCCATTCAATAAGTTCCTTTATAAAAAGGTTCATATCCTTTAAAAGAAGGCTTTGGAAGTTCTTGACCTGAAAAGAAAGAAAACTTTCATTAGTAAAAATGTGATCAAACATATCTAAAGTTAAGAAATACTTCCTGTAAAATGTATGTTCAAAGTTCATGTCTATTAAAGTAATTTTGCTTTGAACGTTTGTGCCCTTTTGTATTCCAAGAATTATGCCCCTTTGTTCTTCAATTGATTCATGAAAAGTGATGACTCTTGGAATGGTGATGTCCTTATAGTCTTTATAAGTCACATCCCTTGAGTAAAGAATCACCTCCTTTTGCCTTTTATTAGGCATAACTCTTTATTCTTGAAGGGTTACATACTTTGGATGAAGAATTACCACTCTTTGCTTTTCAATAATCGCATCTATTGGCTCTTGAAAGGTCACATCCTTTAATTCCCCAAATTGATGGATTGTGTCACTTGGATCATCCTACAAATCAAAGTAAACTCCTGCATTGTTAAGGTTAGAAAAAGCTTCATCGACCCTGCATTTCGTTAATAAACATCTTTGTAACAAGCATTTAGATGTATAAGCACTTGTTTTTGGACTAGTTTTCTCCTGGTTTACCTTCGATTTTCCTTTCCTCATAGCCTCAACACTTTATTTCATCTTGATTTTATTAATTTGGACTTGTTTAGGCGCCAAGGGTGTTAGGATAATCTTCTTTCCTCCATGGTTGAACGAATACTGATTGGTAAAATAATCATGGATTGTCCTTTTGTCATATTGCCATGGTCTTCCAAGGAGTAAATGGCTAGCATGCATAGGAACAACATTGCACATAACCTCGTCCTTGTACTTACCAATTGAGAAAGGAACCATCACCTGTTTGTTGATATTAAGTTCTCATCGTTCATTTAGCCATTGTAATTTGTAGGGATTTGGATGCTTCAACGTTTTCAAGCCCAATTTCTCCACCATAATGGTGCTTGCCACATTGGTACAACTTCTACCATCTATGGTCATGAAACACACCTTTTCATTCACATGGCAACAGGTATGAAAGATGTTTTCCCGTTGTGCAGTGTCCTTTACCACTTGAGCACTTAGACTTCTTTTGACCACTAGGGCTTCGCCTTCCACCGGAGCACCAATTTCTTCTTCTTCCTCAACTTCGGTTGGTGCTTCTTCTTCCTCCTCGTGGTCAGACTCAATTTCACCATTTCCAAGTAGTAACATAGTGTTTTGGTTAGGATATTGCGTAGAGACGTGTCCCCTCCCAAGACATTTGAAGCACCGAATGTCTCTTGATCGTTCAGAGGTCTCTTTTCTTCGAATATCCTTGTTAAGTTGGGGAGCACTTGATGATTCAGCCTTTTCCTTGGTAGGAGTAGGAGTATACTTCTTCAAATTGTTGGGACTCCATCTTGAAGGTGTAGGCATGGTAGTGCACGGTATAGATCTTCTCCATAATTACCTTTCTATTTTCATAGCCATTTGCACCATTTCATCAAGTTTTATGTAATGGTACAACTCTAGTGTGTTGGCAATCTCGGGATTGAGTCCGACAAGAAATCTAGCTATGGTTGCTTCACGATCCTCCTCAATTTGACCGGATCATTGCCACTTCCATTTCCTTATAATAATCCTCCATACTCCGTTGACCTTGTTTCAGGTTATGCAATTTCTGAAACATGTCCCAATGATAATGAGTAGGAATGAAACGTTTACGCATGATACCTTTCATTTCGAGCCATGTTGAGATTGGTCTCTCTCCATTCCTCCTCTGGGTAATAGTAAGTTGATCCCACCATATCAAAGCATAATCGTCAAACTCCATGGCTGTCAATCTCACTTTCTTGAGTTCGGAATAGTTGTGGAAACTAAAAACATGTTCCAACTTGCTTTCCATTCAAGATAGGCTTCAGGATCAGTTTTTACTTGGAATTAAGGAATTTTGATTTTGATGTTGCTCATATTATCATCAACATGAACACGCCTGGGTCCTTGTATCAATGCTGGTTCTTCATCATCATAAGGGTCTAGGACATCATTTTCTGGAAGAGGTTGTTGCCTCCGAGGAGTATCATTGTTCTGAGCATGGGGTTGATCTTGTCTTTGGTCTAGTTTTTCATGAAGAGTATCAAATTCTATCCGAAGCATTCTCATCATTTCTCCAATTAGTGCTTGCATTTGCAAGTTTGGTTGACATGCATTTCCTTTAGGACTTTGAGACATGGTTAGTAGATAAATAAAACAAAAAGTAAACCTTACCAGCACACTCACAAAAACCTCTCAAGTTCACTCCAAAGAAATGATAAGATCACTACACTCAACACTTGTGTTTACTCTCAGGAATATATCTTGGCTTTTAACAATTCCCCTTCTGATCTCACTCTCTCAATTAGCCTTTTTCCACTCAATTTCTCTTGCTAAGTCCTTTGAAGAACTTACTCAAGATTATAACAAGTTAATTCTTTCCTTGTGTGCATCGGCTGCAAATAGGTTAGGGTAGAAAGAATAAAAGAAATGGAAAGGTAGAAGAAGGGATTCAAATGTATTAAAAGAAAGAAATGGTTGAAGACAAGGAAAATAAAAAGATAGAAAAGGAATAGGTGACTTACAATTCAAGAAACAACACTTACTGCAACCTTTCTCAAGAAACAATAAGGTTATCTTCTCTTAGTGTAGATATGCCTCTTTGATGTTTGTGCAATGGTAGAGCACTTTCCTTGGCTTGCTTTCTTTTTGACTTTTCTTCTTTATCTATTTTTTTCTTTTCTGAATTTTCTTTCTTTCTTTTTCTTCTTTTTGAATTTTCTTTCTTTTTGTACTCTAATTTTGATGTAGGAGTCTTTTTCTTTTGCTTTGCACGCCAATGCCACTTTTGTTGTCAATCCAACTATGCTCTGATTACCGCTTGATATAGGGTGATCTACACGCTCTGAAAGGAAAGAGTAGACAACCTTATTGTGTCCCAATCTAGGATTAACAAGTACTGATATCCTTGAATTATAATCTTGGCTGCAATAAAGATAAGAAAGGAATATGATTAATAAAGGAAGAATAAATGGAATAATAAAGATAAGAAATGAATTGAAATAAAGATGGAATAGAGATGGTTACAGAATTGATGGTCTTGATGGATGATGTTGATGGTGTTGATGATGAAATGGAGATGGTGGTGAGGTTGTATCTCAAACATACCAAAGAGGAAATAATGCTAGGAAGCACAATCACGTTCTTCACAAACTTGCTTGAGGGGTGGTAGCAGTGTCTTCAACCCACTAGATATCAATATAGGAATTTAAGAATCAAAATAAAAGGAATGACGCCAAAAGTATATGAATTATACTTGCTTAATCGATAAAGTTCACAAAGAACTTGAAGAGAAATTAACTCACAAGAGTAATTTTAATATATGAGATGAGATGAGTACAAATGATGGCAAGCCTCTCTATTTATAGAAAATGAGAGGGCTTGGCCGAATGGTCACATAGGTATTCGGTTGGTACATGACCTTTGATGGAACTACATAATGCTTAAAATGAATGGTTGAGTCCTTTGGGCTTGTGATGGTTCGGCTAACCCTTCATGAAGGAACTTGATGGTTCGGCTAAGGATGGGAACACATCTCCCTTAGCTGAATGGGCATGCTTTTTTATCTTGGCGCCATTTTTCTCCCCTTGGCCGAATGGTGATGTGTCTCCTCATGTTTGGTGCCAAAAGCTCTCATGTGCATGGCATGTGTTGTGGCCGAATAGGCATGGAGCTCTATCTCATGTCTCTTGGTGATTTAATCCTCTAATGGTTGTAATTTCTTCACCAACATGCTCCTAGATGAAAAGGTATCTTCATGGGTAGCATCATTCATGAAAGGTTACTTTGTTTGGAAAAGGTAACCCTTCATGTTTGAGATACTTCAGGTGTGAATGAGCTAGAGGTGGGCTGGCCATAGGTGACTTGTAGTATGGTGAACGTTATGGTAGCTCCTTGTGAAAAGGTACCTCTTGAGGTGGCAACTATTCACGAAAATGTACGATTTCACAAATTTTGACTTAGGACATATTTGAAGTGTCCTAAGTGTTAATGATGATGGTGAAACTCCCCAGCTGAAATGAAGTCATCTTGTAGCTCAAATCTTCAGTTGAATACAACTATGAGCTCACGGGCCTCCAGGCAACTTTTCACCAATGAGTCCTTATGCTGTCCTAAACGTCCCTATGTGAGTTTCCTTTCTGTCACATGCTCTATTTAGCTCCAATGTAGCTCCCAAGTGTTGGCCGAATATGCCTACATACATAGCATAAGGAAATAATCTAAGTATATAAACTTATATAATGTGTATAATATACGAATGTGAACTATAGTATATAATAATAACTAATATCTCACATATTAATGAATAAGTTATTATCATAATAGCTATAGATATAATATATATATATATATGATAATAATTATATTATAACATATGAAATAAGCATATTTATATATAAAGTTAGAAAGATTCTTCCCTTGTAAGGTTGGAAAGGCCATTGTATATATGATGTTGAATTAGATCACATCAATAGCATTTCTGAATCATCATAACCGTAGAATAATTTGTCACCGTAGTAAGTCCTACCCAAGTGCTCCGTTAAAAGTTTGATTGTGTGAGGTTTTTTGAATATTTGTCACTCGAACATTTTTATTGCCTTGACAACTTTTAATTCTTTACTTTTTGGATATTTTTATTACCTCAAAGAAACTTTTCTGATCACTGCATTTTACAATTTTTCTTGCCTTGACAATTTTTTTTCATATGTTCATACACTTTGTTACTGTTTCCTTTTTTTTAGATAAGAATCGTAGGACTAGTTAGTAACACCTAGTTTTAGCTATTGTAAACATAAAAAATTCCCATCAATCCATGTGGAGACGATAACTCACTTACTACTATATTACTTGCATGGATTGTGTATAATTGCACAAAATTACTTGCCACAATACATACATTTACACGCGATCAAGTTTTTGGCACCGTTACCGGGGATTGGCAACTAGAGGAATTTTGTTAATTTTTGCCATAATAACTTTTATTTTCTTGTCACAAATTCTTTATTTATTTTTACTTGTTTGTTTTCTTATGTTCTTTTGTAGATTTTTATCGTTGCATGACCAGGAGATATGCTGACGAACCATTAATACCATTCGACCATGAGATCGAGCAGTCATTCAGACAAAGGTGGCGTGCTTAGCATGCCAGAGGCTATATGAACTGACTGTAGTTTCAAGCTGATTACCCTATAGAAGATCAGACAGATCCTAATGCTATTCTCGATGTCCTCAATCCTGGAATCGTGGCACCAAAAATACAGGACGCTCACTTCGAACTAAAGTCAGTGATGTTCAACATGCTCAATTCTATAAGCCAGTTTGGTGGCTTGCCTAATAAAGATGCTAGATAGCATGTGCGTGCTTTCCTTGAGGTGAGCGACTCATTTAGGAAACAAGGTGTGCACGATGACGTGCTGAAACTAAAATTATTCCCATGCACTTTGTGTGATCGAGCAAGAACGTGGTTGAGTGGAGCTCTATCTGGCTCAATGGAATCTTGGGCTGACTTATGCAAAAGTTTTTTTCTTCGATATAACCAACCCAATATGAACACCCATCTCCATAATGACATTGCAAGTTTTCGCCAAGGCGATGGTGAATCTATGTATGAGTGTTGGGATAAATATAAAAGTTTGCTTCAGAAATGCACCAACCATGGATTCCACGACTGGACTCAAGTCGTCATGTTTTATAATGGCGTCAATGCACCTACTCGCGTGATGTTGGATGCATCAGTTAATGGCACTTTACTTGACAAATTGCCCGAGGAAGCCTTTGATACCCTCCATCGGATAGTCAATAACGACTATCAATTCCCATCTGCAAGGCTTGGAACTGACAGGAAAATATTTGGGGCATATGAACTTGACGGTAAGGATTCAATTTCTGCCCAACTTTCTGCCATAACTAACATGTTGAAAATTTGCAGCGTTCCAGTGTGGTGAAAGAAGTCAAGGTAACAAACTCAGCATACATTCTCTGTCGCTACAACCATCATGAGAGTGAATGCCCAGAAAACCAGGAGTCCATCAATTTTGTGGGCAATTTTAACAGAAGCAACAATAACCTCTACTCTAATACATACAATCTTGGATGGAGACAACATCCAAATTTTTCGTGGCGTAATCAAGGGAACAACAATAACATTTATGCTGGAAATTTTAATAGGCCACAACAAAATGTTTCTGGACATTCAAGTTTGGAACGTCAATAGATTCCCTGGCAAGGAAACAATAAAGGTAATGCATCTTCGTCGAATTCTAACTCCCTTGAAGCTTCACTGCAGGAATTTTTGGCCTCGACAAAAAATTTCATGGCTTTAATAACGACCTTGATACATGATCACTCATCGACATTCAAGAATCAAGGTACTTTTTTTCAAAGTCAAGCACCTCTATTACAAAGTCATTGTTCATCCTTGAGAGCGTTGGAAAATCAAGTGGGCCAAATTTCCATGCCAATACACTCTCGCCCATAAGGAAGTATCCCTTTTTACACTGAGGTCACTAAGCCTCATGGGAAAGAGCAATGCAGTGCACTTACACTTAGGATTGGTACCCAAATAAATCTCAATGATAAGTTCAGGGGAAAGGATTGAGAAACTTCTCGCCAAGGCACTACATAGGAAGAACCAGAAGGTCAAGCTGAAGAAGATGGACATGAAGACTTGTTTGAGTAAAAGGAAAAGGATGAGGGGTCAACAAGTCAACCCAATAATGGTGGAAAATTTATTGCCAAGGCAAAATTTTACCCCATTCGCAGCAGATGAAATCAGACCTCCACCACCTTTCCCTCAGCGTTGAAAGAAGCATAATGATGAGATCCATTTAAAATGTTTGTTGATTTTCTTGATAATTTGTATATCAATGTCCTACTGCTCGAAGCTATTGATCATATGCCTTCTTATGGCAAGTTCTTGAAGGATATTGTCACGAAGAAGAGAAAGGTGGAAATAATAGAAATTGTTGCCACGGTAACATAATATAGTTCATCATTAAGTAAACTTCCACCAAAGCAAAAAGATCCTGGGAGTATTTTTATACCATGCCCCATCAGTGATAAGTATGCTAAGAGAGGCTTTTGTGACTTAGTGTCAAGCGTAAACTTGATGCCCAAGTCTATATTTTTTAAACTTGGAATAGGTAATGCTCGGCCAACCATTGTGATTTTGCAACTGACGGACTGATCACATGTTCGTCCCGAGGGAAAAATTGAAGATGTGATAGTTAAAGTAGACAAGTTCGTCTTTGCAACCGAATTTCTTATTTTAGATTGTGAGACTGATGAAAACGTACCCATTATTATTGGGTGTCCCTTCTTAGCCATAGGGCGCATCTTAATAAATTGTGAGAAGAGAGAGTTTACGATGAGGGTGGCCGATCAAAATGTCATTATCAATGTCCTCAACACACTTAAGTATGTTGATGATCCTGAAGAATGCCATTGGATTAGAGACATGGAGACCCATGAAGAACACAAAATAGAATTTTTTGGTCAAGCCAAAATTTTACATTTATACGAATATAACTCTGTGCAAGGATAACACTTCCCAGATGGAGGAATGTAAAAAACAAATTCCCTGACGAGATTTTACAGCCAGAGAATGGTCCAGGCGAATTTTTTCAGAACAAGGGAGGCAAAATTATTTTCCCTGACAAAATTTTTTTGACTAAGGCAAAGTTAGGATTTACTAAAGATAGAACAAATGAAGAGTCTGAGGATTATTCAATGGAGGTGGAACAGTCTAGCTTACTTCAAGCTAGACCATGTATGAATTCAAACCCGTTGATTTCAATGAATTTATTCCTCCAAAACCTTCATTACAACATGCACCTACCCTAGAAGTTAAACCTTTGTCATCACATTTGAAATACATTTATCTAGGGTGTGACAATACTTTACCAGTTATAATTTCTGTTAGTCTAACCCCTGAGAAAGAAGGTAGTTTGTTGAATGTCTTTTTACAGCACAAAAATGCTCTCGGGTGGACTATGACAGACTTGAAGGGAATCAGCCCTACCATATGAATGCACAAGATCCAGCTAGATGAGTGTCATAGTAATTCTCTGGAACCCCAAAAGAGACTTAATACTATAATAAAGAAAGTGGTGATGAAGAAAATTATCAAATGGCTCAATGCTGGGGTGATATATCCCATATCCGATAGCGCTTGGGTTAGTCTGATTCAATACGTGCCAAAGAAAGGTGGAGTAACTGTGGTAAATAATGAAAATGATGAGCTTTTGCCTAAAAAAATCGTCACAGGCTGGTGGATATGTATGGATTATAGAAAGCTCAACAAGGCGAGAAATAAAGACTACTTCCCTCTTTCTTTCATTGATCATATGCTTGATTGGTTAGTAGGCAAGTCATTTTACTATTTCCTTGACGAATATTCTGGGTATAATAAGATCTCCATAGCACCTGAAGATCAAGAGAATACCACCTTCACCTGCCCATATGGCATATATGTTTTTCAGAGAATTTCGTTCAGACTGTGTAACGCCCCAAAAGTTTTTTTAGATATGCATGATGGCTATTTTCTCTGACATGGTGGAGGACTTTTTAGAAATATTTATGGATGATTCCTACTTCTTGGGCTATGACTTTGACTAGTGCCTCGGTAATCTATATAAAGTACTGAAGAGATGTAAGGAGTCCAGTCTTATGCTAAAATAGAAGAAATGTCACTTTATGGTGATAGAAAGAATTGTGTTGGGACACAAAATTTCACGCCAAGTCATCGAGGTTGACAAAGCCAAGGTGGAAGTAATTGAGAATCTGCCTCCACCTACCACTCTGAAGGGCATCAGGAGTTTCCTAGGATATGCAGGATTCTACAGACGTTTATCAAGGATTTTTCAATGATTTCAAAGCCTTTCTGTCTGTTGTTGCAGTAAAACCAACCATTCATGTTCAATGATGGATGCCTTAATGCATTCACTGATCTGAAGAAAAAACTTGCCTCGGTACCAATTGTTGTTCCACCTAATTGGGACACCCCTTTCAAGCTGATGTGTGAAGCCAATGATTATGCAGTAGGGGCAATTCTAGGGCAACAAAAAGGTAAAATCTTTCATGTCATTTATTATGCTAGATGTACCCTTAATGATGCACAACTTAATTATACCACCACTGAAAAAGAATTGCTTGCTTGGTATTCATCTTTGATAAGTTTAGGACATACCTCATAGGAACTAATGTCATAGTACATACATATCACTCTGCCATTAAGTACCTAGTTAATGAAAAGGATGCCAAGCCTAGGCTTATTAGATGGATACTATTGCTGTAAGAATTTGATTTAGAGGTGATAGATAGGAAGGGTACTGAAAACCAAGTAACGAATCATTTATCTATGCTAGAGAACAAAATCATTTTTTATGACATGAAAGAAATTCAGGAGGATTTCCTTGACAAGAAATTATTATTTATCACGGTAGTACCGTGATATGCTGGCATAGTTAACTTTCTCGTTAGTGGTATTATGCCTTCAGATTTATCTAGCCAATGCATGAAAAAGTTCAAACATGACGTACACCATTATTAAGGGATGAACCATTCCTATTCAAATAATGTGGAGACCAAATAATCCAGAAATGCGTCCCCGAGAAAGAACACAAGGAGATCCTATTTCATTTTCATACATCCCCGTGTGGAGGGCATTTTGGTGGTATGAGGACTGTTGCAACGGTACTCCAACCCGACTTCTACTAGCCTACCTTATTCAAGGATGCGCATGACTTCTATAAGTCATGTGGTCATTGCCAACGTGCTGGGAATATATTAAAGAGAAATGAGAGGATATGGCAAAATATTTTGGAGGTCGAACTCTTCAATGTATGGGGAATTGATTTTATGGGACCTTTCCCATCATCTTTTGGTGATCTATACATCCTCTTGGCTATGAACTATGTGTTCAAATGGGTAGAAGGAACTCAATTCGACAACAAATTAATTGCCAAGGCGTTGTAAAGATACGGGGTGCACCATAAAATTGCCACAACATATCATCCCCATACCAATATGCAACCTGAGGTTTTAAATCGTGAGATCAAACATATCCTTGAGAATATGGTTAACCCTAAATGAAAAGATTGGTCGCCAAATCTGGACGAGGTGCTTTGGGCATATCGCACATCATTTAAAATGCCACTTGGGATGTCTCCATTCAAGTTAGTCTACGGCAAGACATGTCATTTGCCCGTGGAATTAGAACACAAGGAGTACTGGGCCATCAAGAAACTGAACATTGATGCACAGCTTGCTGGAGAAAGAAGATTGTTGGAATTAAACGAGATGGATGAATTTATAGCTTACGTGTATGAAAATGCTTGCCTTTACAAAGAAAATACAAAAAGATGGCATGACAGAAAAATTTTCCAATGCAAGTTTTTCCAGGATAACAAGTATTGCTCTATAATTCAAGACTCAAGTTGTTCCCAGGTAAGTTGAAGTCTAGACGGTCAGGACCGTTCATAGTACATCAAGTACATAGCCTTGGAGCGATTGAAATATCGAAGTTGGTGATAGACCTACTTTCAAGGTGAATGGTCAAAGGCTAAATGCATCCAACGGAGCATCAATCCTGCGAGATAAAGTGGCGTCACTACTCCTCAACTCCGAAGAGTTTAATTCTATTTCCTGAACAAATTTTGTTGACTGGGTAACATAATTTGCACTCTATATATAAATATATTTTACTTATTTTACTTTGCACGAGTTGTTTATTTTTATTTTATTTTCCAACTTTGTTAATATTGGTGATCTGGTGATATGTGGAAGCTTAGGGTTGAATCTCAAGCATAGAAGGAAATAAACCCTAATTATTTAATTAGTTACACTTTTAAGAGGAAAAGTTTTTTCCTTCATTATTTTATTCCTTTTTATCCTCTAAAAATCTTTTGCATTAATAACAATATCCCCTTTTCTTTTTCTTTTACCGTTTTACCCCAAATAAACTGCCTATTTTACTCTCTCTCGCTGTCTTCTTTCACTTCCTTTTCATCTTCATTTTTTTGTTTTCTCCCCTTTTCACCAAAACCCTCCATAGATGTTATCCCAAATATGTGTTATCTCCATAAAATCTATTATCACGAGAAAGATGGCTCACTCTAAGTCAAATCCAGGTGCCTCCACTTTATTCGCCACAGCTACACATTTTTAGCACTTCCAAAGTGTTGAGGCTGAGACAAGATTTAAGGCGCTGCAAAAATACCAAGTCCACTTGGATGATGGTTTTGTCTTCACAGCCGCTGACGAGGAACCGTTCGGGCTAGAAGTAGTGGACATTGTCCGTAAACACAAATGGGAAAAGTTCACCCAACATCCAAAAATGGCGACATCGGCGCTGGTTCAGGAGTTTTATGCACATCTCGGAGACCAGTCCCATCACTATGTGCAAGGGAAGTTCATCCGTTTCACCCCCTCAGCCACCAACAAATTTTCAACCTCGGTAAAGTCAAAAATCAACATAATAAATTTCTTGCCTAGGAAGATTCTGAGACATACGTTGGCATACACAGAAAATCCCGCCCAAATATTTCGAAGCCAGAGATTTTGCCCCAGCCACAAATGTTGTTGAACTAGTTACAAAGTTAGCCAACCCTGTTCTATCCCCTAAACATCCACAGGATCTCAATATTGAACCAGTTATGAACCCTAAAACAAGCCAGCCCATAGACGTGCCTGCTGAGCCATCCCAAACCAAGGAGATACCCCTACCAGACTGTCCTCTCAGGACCTAACATCACCTCAAGCGCTCAGTAGGTCGGATTGCTATGCCATCTCCATTATCGCTTCCCTCAGACGATGACACAAGATCAGTTAGTCCCTTCCTCTTAAGCGATGCAACAACAACATGTCTAGTTGAACCTCTCCACCACAATGAGGTACCAAATTTCACTTGCATTTACATCAGCATTTTAGAGTAACTTCCCTTGTATTAGATTGCATGCATTGAGGACACTGCACCCCTTAAGTTTGGGGGAGGTATTGTATCTCAAAACATAGTTAGTGCATTTGATAATTATTGGTTAAAAAACCTTCACGGCATGAGTATATTAGGATAGTTGTTGGAATAAATTGAGGGTGCACGATGATGAAAGCAAATTATTATTACCTAGGTCATAATTTTTATACTGAAGATAGAGCCGAATCTAGGACTTGATACTTTGTGATCTTGTTAACACGATTGTATGTTTTCTCTGCTTAAGGTGCTTTAAAAGTTTTTAGAAAAGAACTTTTTGCGTTGTGGCATTAAATGATTGAAAAGATTAAGTTGAACTCCTTAATGTTATGAATTGTGTTGAATTGCAAATAAATGCCTCAACATAATTGTAGAGGGACACTCCACTATGTGTTGGCATGACCTGGAAAACTCTTAAATAAATGGTTGCCTTAGCATATGAGTGAATTAAAGAAGTCATTGGATGACTCTACTTGACTAGCTCAGGGGGTGGAAGGTATGCTCCCTTTTACCTAGAGTGTGGGACAGTAGGTGTGATGAGATGACTCCCCTTGAAGATGTGAAAAAAAAAACAGTACAAAGTATGAAGTTACATTTTGAATAACTAGGAGTGAAAATGTTCGAAGTGAATAATTTCATGCCTTGGAAAAATAGAAGAACTTACTTAGGAGTTTTCTAAAGGCGTTAAAGCATAGAATAGATACAATCATGCACACACACTAACAAAGAGTCTTAACCTAGGGAAAGGTGCTTAACTTCTCATACAGTCTTGCATGCTGAGGCCAAACGTTTTGCTGAGGGATAAAATTTTAAACCATATGATTATCCTAATTTTTACGTTTCCATGACACTTAATTTTTCTACCACTTATTATCCATTGCTTAAGGACAAGCAATAGTTGAAGTTTGGGGGTATGATAACTCCGTAAAAGATAGTGTTCTAGGTCTTTTTACTTAGGTTATTATTTTTCTAAAAGCCATTTGTATAGCGTTTTAGTTGCATATAGTTGCATGTAGGACACATTTTGCATGTGGTGGACAAGTTTTGTCTAGGTAAACTTTATATGGTTTAACTAAGGCTACTAAAGAGGAAGGTTGTTTCCTGGTTGTGTTGATGCAAGAAATGATGAAGGAAGAATTCATTTTCCGATACAAATCAATTTTCTAGGGCCAACAGAACAGAAGAAGACTACATTGAGGAAAATATTTTCTTTCCTAGGCAAGAGATATCATGCAAGTCTAACGTAACTTGACAACACTGCTGATGTCACTTACCCATCTTCAATCTCACGTGCACTTATTCCCTTATTAAGTCAATTGAGACCACTTTTAGCCATTGTATCATTCGCAAAATGGGTATAACATTAAGGGTATCTATGAAATTTACAAGTGCACTAAACCCTATAAATCCCCACTATAAATACCCTATTATAACTCTTCAAGAAAATGAGGAGTGATCGGAATGAGAAGAAGAGAAGAATATACCTGAGGCTTGGAGTAGGCAACTGCAGCACTCACTTTCACACCGTTCCTACTCGACTGTACTTTGTGCCCTCCACAGTCGGACTTTATTGTAGCGGCGGCCAAGCATCGAGAGAGGCTGAATCCCAAGAACAAGAGTGGTGGTGCCCAGAATGTCACGGCATAGCTCTAATTTTGGGATTTTTTTTTCATTTCCATATAACTTTTAAGGGTTGTTCTTAATGAATGATTTTTGGATGATATTTACCGCACCATAATTGCTTTATTTGGTGTTGGATGACACTTGAATGATACTTTGTTCAATTGTTAATGATTGATGTAGTTTTTGTTTATGTTAATTATTGTTTTATTCATTATTTCAATATTTTGCCTTGACGATGTAAGAGATTTTGAGAGATTGCCTGGTGCCACGAAAAAACATTCATAGTCTTTGTAAAAGCCTTCTAGAGATTTTGATTTTTCTAGTAGTAGATGCCTAATATCGAGAGAGTTAGGGTAGATCTACGTGAATAAGTGAACTAATCTGGGATGGTGAGGTTATAATCTACCTTAAAGATAAGGAGAGGGTTTCATTCAACTAAAAAGGGTAAAAACTTGAGTAAGATAAGCCAAAATCTACAATTTATCCTGAGGGGTATTCCCGCAACAATAGTTTGACAAACTAAGGGTTGTAGCTCACGCCGAGTAGTATTGTCGTAGGAAAAGACCTGAAACACTCTAGTGAATCCTATCGAGCATCATAATAATAGCATTTCTGAATCATCATAACTATAGAATAATTTGTCACTGTAGTAAGTCCAACCCAAGTGCTTTGTTGGAAGTCTGATTGTGTGAGGTTTTTCTGAATACTCGAACATTTTTATTGCCTAGCCAACTTTTATTTGTTAAGTTTTTACATATTTTTATTGCCTCAACCAAACTTTTCTAATCACTGCACTTTACAATTTTTCTTTCCTCGACAATATTTTTTCATATGTTCTTTCACTTTGTTACTGTTTACAAGAATAGTAGGACTAGTTAGAGACACTTAGTTCTAGTTGTTGCAAACATAAAAAAATCCCATCAATCCATGTGGAGAGGATAACTCATTACTACTATATTACTTGAATTGATTGTGTATACTTTCAGGGAATTACGTGCCACAACACATACATTTACACGCGATCACTACTCAATCGAAGTATTAGCGATATCTCACATAGCCTTCAAGCGAAGCTTTAAGATATCTACTGTACTAGACTGATGCAACTATACATGAATGTTTAAAGGTCCAAGGCCACACAAATCTGACATCGCTAACCCACTCCTTACGAGTGTTTAGGCCTCGCGCCCTAGTTAACCACTAAAGTACCTCGCGCACTGACAATGCCCAACTAGGGAAACTAAGGTAACCTGGCTACACCCTAACATAGCTGGACATACTAAAGTGAGGTTATTCTCTCACTCATTGTTATCTCACTCATTCTCTCATCTAGAACATTATACAAGGGTTTATTAGTCTATTATTATTGTTAATTTATTATGCTGCTATGTTTTGGTCATTCACTCAAGTATGTTTTAGTCATTCTATGTCTCTAAGGATCTCTCTACGTGTTTCGTGATTCTACGATAATTATTGTATTTGTTGTTCACTGCTATAACACTAGCTAGCTTGATACGTGACTCAGGTTTATCATTGGGTAGCGGTACTCTAGTAGCTCTTATCGTACTTCTCCCTAATACCCCTTGAAATAGTGGGATGACTTATAAGTTCTTGGATCACTGACGTTCTCGAAGCACACACTTTCTACTATTACTGAATCTGACTTATTTATTGTACTGCTTGTCAGTACATCCTCTGTAATGATTTCGATTCTAAATTATTTGAATAAGTGCTCGACTAAAGATACTTCAACATATTACGCTTTGTAATACCCTAAACATCGAGCCAGTGATTATAGTGGAAGGATTTAAAATGTGATGGTTAATTTGAATAAATTGAAAAGTGCAACGATTTATTTAAGAAATTGTGTTTAAGAGTTATTAGTAAGAATGGATGAATGGAGGGGCATTATGGTCTTTTAGAATGAAATTAATTTAATATTCATTTTATTTGGGATATTTATTAAGGGTTGAAAAGGGGAAATATGAAAAGCTAAAAAACTTAGTTCTCTTCTTCTTCTTCTCGTAGTCCCCTGTAACTCCCCATAGAAAGGTAAGATTTCTTCAAGTCGGATTCTCATTTCGTTTATGGTTTGGTGTTGAAGCCTTAAGTGATATAAAGGCTTAAGGAAAGTCCAAGGATGATTAAAACTAAGAGATTAGTGGCCTATTAAAGATTTAAGAAAATGGGTTTTTAATTGACTTGATGAAATATGGTCAGTTATTGGAGTTTAAAAGCATTTTTGACTTGCTAAAGAAGTAAATAAGAGATTTGGAGCCTTATAAGTGATTAAAAACATGTTTGAAAATTTGGTGTGAGTTTTCGTTTTGAGTGTTCTTTGGAGATTTTGGATGATATAAGGAGATTTATGGGTGTAAGTTAATTGAGTTAAGTGATGATTAGTTTAATGGTATAGTTGGAGATAAGAGTAAGGGATTTAAGTAAAAGTTGGAGAACAGTACCGATACTATAGGGTTAAATTTGATGAAACAGAATGAACACGATGAACAGTATCGATACTTATACAAGTAGTATCGATACTGATGTGGAGGTATCGATATCAAGAGGATGGTATCGATGCCGTAATTGAAAAATGGATTCTATAATGCAAAATGGTATCGATACTAAAGTGAGTATCGGTACCATAGTAAAGAAGTATCGATACAATAGGATGGGTACCGATACTATCCGGTTTAGAAATTTTAAGTTAGGATGAATTTTAATAGAGTTCGAAAATAATAGTACTTTTGAGTATTATTAGATGTATAAATGTTAGAAAGTGTACTAACATTGGTATTGTATGTATAATTATAGATGCTTGTGCATATCATAATCATGCTCCTGAGTCAAGCAAGCAAAAGGGTAAGAATAAAGTTATCGAATAGTCGGTCATCATTAAGGCATAATTGTGGGGCATACCAGGTGAGTGCATTATTATGTACTTATATGAGATGAGGATGACTTACGATGAGTCAACCTTGAAGGTTTTGATAAAAATATGTTTTACATTATTCTGATATATATTTTCATAATGTTTATCAAATTGTTTGTATGAATAATTTTAGAGTATGAACTGCTCAAAAACGAATGGATGAACTTTTATAATTGTTTTAATAGTTATCAATGTTTCAGAAATAAATATTTAATCTGTCAATTTGACATAAAGGCCCATTATATGTGCATTGAGTTTCATAGGTTCATTTCGACGTACTTTTTGTATGATCGTTATCGATTGATTTTGTTTAATGCATAAGTTGCATTTTCGTATGATGGTTATCGACCGGTTTTGTTTAATGCCTATGTTGCATTTTTGTATCAGTACTATGTGTACTTTCGGCATTATGAGTGCAACCCTCAATGAGTTTGTGAATTATCGTATCAGCATTATGTGTGCAACCCATGATATTCATAATGAGTTTATGAATGACCATTTTGACACTATATGTGCATTCATGGAATTCGTAATGAGTTTATGAATTACCATTTCTGCACTTAGGTGCAACTCATGTACCTTGTATTCTCATTTAACATACATTGGGCAAATAAAATAATAATTTGGAAAAATATTGATAGATAGGTATGATGGGCATACTAAATATAGTTTCGCTGGTTAAGTGAAAGGAACTTGGTTTACTAAGCTAGCTTTAATTACTCTTATGAATTGTACAATTTAATTCGTATTTTGATAGTCATGATATACTTATGTATGAGTTATACTTCATTTATATTATTATTCCTCAGTAAGTAAATACTTAGCATGTGTTGGTTTCACGCGTAGGTAATAGCATACTAGCGGAGTAAAGAGTGAAGCTGATAGCATCAAAGGTTACCTCGTCAGTAATTGTATGACCTTAAGAAAATGCTCTGGAAATGTATTTAACTTATAAGGTTGTAGTATTTAAAATTTTAGAACTTTAAGGTTATTTTACTTACTAATAGATATTGAACATTTTTATTATTATATAAAAATGTTTTATTTTTAGAAACAAAATTTTATAGGTTTACAAATAAGGAAATGTTTCTAAAAGTTACGTAACACCTATGACTTATGTATGAAAACGTATATGGGAAATAGGTGTTACATTTATTGGTATCAGAGCTACAGGTTTAGCCGATTCTCAATCGAAACTGGATATATTTTACTTTAAAAGGGGTTTACATGCCACTAAGATGTCAAGGTTACTGATATGGTGTTATTAGGATATGATTGATGTCACTCCTTACTAACTTGAGTTATTATCATTATGAATGTTCTATTAGATGTCGGAATCTATGAATTCACAGAAAGCGACTGAACAATAAGTTAAAGAAGGGTCAGGTAGCGAAAGTAATGATGTTAATAGTGAGCATCTGATCCAGTATGAAAATGCTAGTGCACCGTTATTTTAGGGTATGCTAGTGCCAGATTTTGGAGCTTTTATGCATGCTTTCAATGTAGTCTTGACTCGATTTCAACCTCCTCCGCCTCTCCCTACTCCTCTAGTACCATGGATGTTAATCCCAAAAAAGATGAAAAGTTTAGGAGCTCCTGAGTTCTGGGGAGAAGAGGATGAAGGTCCTATGGATGTTGATTTATGGTTAAACGATGTTATAGTGATGCTTGAAAGTCTTCAATGCTCAGATTCTGAAAAGCTGGGCGGAGTTGTATCTTTACTTTGAGGATCAGCTTAAGTGTGGTGACAAATACTATGATGTATGCACCACATGAGCAAGTGAACTGTCAGTTCTTTTAGGAGGAATTTAATAACAAGTACATTTGTGAGTATTTCAGGTAGGCGATGCTGCTGAAGTTTCTTAATTTGAAACAAGGTGACCGAGCAGTACATGAGTACGAGGCTGAGTATAACAAACTGAGTCATTTTTGTACTTAAGTAGTTCTCATTGACAAAGCTCAATGTGATTGGTTCATTGAGGGATTGAGGCCTAAGTTGAATGATATGATGTTGTCTTTAAACTTTTCTAGCCTGTACGAAGTTATAAACTGAGCTAAGGCCCTTAAAAGAGATTAAAAGGAGACTCTAGCAACGGGCAAGGTATGCAGACGAGAAAAATAATTAGGGAGTTTCGAGATGTTTTTCTGAAAGAATTACTGGGTTTACCTCCAGACTGTGAGGTGGAATTTAAGATTAATGTTTACCCGGGTACTGAACCTGTTTCTATGGCTCCATATCAAATGACTCCAACTGAGTTAAGAGAATTAAAGGCCCAATGCAGGAGCTGCTCGATAAGGGATTTATCAGACCCAGTGTTTCTCCTTGGGGAGCACCTGTGCTTTTTGTGAAAAAGAAGGATGTGTCTATGCGATTATGCATATATTAGTGACAGTTAAATAAAGTAACAATAAAGAGTAAGTATCCTCTTCTGAGGATTGATGATTGTTCAATCAATTGAAAGGCGAAGCAGTGTTCTGTAAGATAGATCTTCGGTCAGGATACCACCAATTAAAGATTAAAGAGGAGGATATTTCAAAGACAAATTTTTGGACTCGGTATGGACATTATGAATTTGTGGTGATGTCATTCAGATTGACTAATGCTCCTACAACATTTATGGATTTGATGAACTGGGTATTCCAACCTTATCTGGATCAATTTGTGGTGGTATTTATCGATGATATTTTGGTGTATTCAAAGTCAAGAGAGGAGCATGATGCTCATCTTCGTGTTGTTCTTCAGACCCTTCGAGAGAAGAATTTGTATGCCAAATTTTCCAAATGTGAATTCTAGTTAGTAGAGATTGCTTTCCTTGGTCATATAGTCTCTGCAGAAGGCATAAGAGTAGATCCCAAAAAGATTCAAGCTATAGTGGATTGGAAATCCCCAAAGAATGTTTATGAAGTTCGCATTTCTTGAGGCTTGCTGGTTATTATCAAAGGTTTGTGAAGAACTTTTCGAAATTAGCTTCACCGCTAACTATGTTAATACGAAAGATGTGCCTTTTGTTTGTCCAGATAAATGCTAAAGAGGATTGTAATAGAGGCACCAATACTTGTACAACCTGAGTCAGGTAAAGACTATGTAGTTTTTAGTGATGGATCTCATAACGGATTGGGATGTGTGCTTATACAAGAAGGGAAAGTTGTGGCTTATTCCTCGAGACAGTTGAAGACTCACGAGAGAAATTGGAGTGAACTATTCAGATATTGGAGGATATGCTAAGGGCATGCATGATTGAATTCAAAGGATCATAGGAAAGATATTTGCCTTTAGCGGAATTTTCCTATAATAACAGCTACCAAACATGTATTAAGATGGCTCCGTATGAAGCCTTGTATGGGAGGAAATGCCTAACACCACTAAATTGGTTTGAGCTAAAAGATCGAGATCTTTTTGGCCCGGATTTAATGAAAAAAATGAAAGATAAAGTGAAAGTTATCCAAGATAATCTGAAGATAACTTCCGATCAACAGAAATCCTATACTGATTTAAAGAGAAAATAAATTGAATATCAAGTGGGAGATAAGGTATTTATGAAAGTATCTCCCTGGAAGAAAGTGTTTTGGTTTGGGCGCAAAGGAAAGTTGAGTCCGAGACTTATTGGACCTTATGAGATTTTAAAAAGGGTCAGACCAGTAGCTTATCAGTTAGCTTTGCCTCCCAAAATGGATAAGATCCATAATGTTTTTCACGTTTCGATGCCCAGAAAGTACCGATCAGATCCATCGCATATTATCACACTAGAGGAAATAGAGATCCGACCAGATTTGACTTACGAAGAAGAACCAGTACGAATCTTGGCTCGAGAAAACAAAGAATTGCGTAACAAGAAAATTCCTCTAGTTAAAGTGCTTTGGCAAAATAATAAACTCAAAAAAGCTACTTGGAAAAGAGAGGAGGACATGAAGAAGCAGTATCCACAACTCTTCGTATCAGGTACGTCTTAAAATTCGAGGATGAATTTTCTTAAGGGGAGAATTTTAAAACCCCAAATATTAGGCCAGTGATTATAGTGGAAGGATTTAAAAAGTGATGGTTAATTTGAATAAATTGAAAAGTGATTTATTTAAGAAATTGTGTTTAAGACTTATTAATAAGAATGGGTGAATGGAGAGGCATTATGGTCTTTTAGAAGGAAATATATTTAATATTCATTTTATTTGGGATATTTATTAAGGGTTGAAAAGGGGAAATAGGAAAAGCTAAAAAACTTGGTTCTCTTCTTCTTCTTCTCGTTGTCCCCGTAACACCCCATAGCATAGGTAAGATTTCTTCAAGTTGGTTTTTCCTTTCGTTTATAGGTTGGTTTTGAAGCCTTAAGTGATATAAAGGCTTAAGGAAAGTCCAAGGATGATTAAAACTAAGAGATTAATGAGATATTAATCATTTAAGAAAATGGGTTTTTAATTGATTTGATGAAATATGGTCAGTTATTGGAGTTTAAAAGCATTTTTGACTTGTCAAAGAAGTAATTAAGAGATTTGGAGCCTTAGAATTGATTAAAAACATGTTTGAAAATTTGGTGTGATTCTTGGTTTTGAGTGTTTTTTGGAGACTTTGGATGATATAAGGAGATTTATGGGTGTAAGTTAGTTGAGTTAAGTGATGACAAGTTTAATGGTATGGTTGGAGATAAGAGTAAGAGATTTAGGTAAAAATTTGGTAAAAATCGAAGTGAAATATGTAAAAATCTGGGTAAAGGTATCGATACTGGAAGAATAGTACTAATACTATAGGGTTGAATTTGAGGAAAGAGGATGAACACGATGAACAGTATCGATACTTATACAAGTAGTATCGATACTGATGTGGAGGTATCGATACCAATATGATGGTATCGATATCGTAATTGAAAAATGGATTCCAGAATGCAAAAATGGTATTGATACTAAAATGAGTATCGATACCATAGTAGAGAAGCATCGATACCATAGAAAGGGTTCCGATACTATCCAGTCTGAAATTTTAAGTTAGGATGAATTTTAATAGAGTTCGAAAATAATGGTACTTTTGAGTATTATTAGATGTGTAAATGTTAGAAAGTATACTAATATTGGTATTGTATGTGTAATTATGGATGCTTGTGTAGATCGTAATCAAGCTCCTGAGTCAAGTAAGCAAAAGGGCAAGGATAAAGTTGCCGAATAGTCGGACATCATTAAGGCATAATAGTGAGGTATACCAGGTGAGTGCATTATTATGTACTTATATGAGATGAGGATGACTTGCGATGAGTCAACTTGAAGGTTTTGATAAAAGTATGTTTTACATTATTTTGATATATATTTTCATAATGTTTATGGAATTGATTGTATCAATAATTTTAGAGTATGAACTACTCAAAAAGGAATGGATGTGCTTTTATAATTGTTTTAATAGTTATCAATGTTTCAGAAAATAAATATTTAATCTTTCAATTTGACTTAAAGGCCCATTGTATGTGCATTGAGATTATCGATCGATTTTGTTTTACGCCTATGTTGCATTTTTTGTATCAGTGCTATGTGTACTTTTTACACTGTGTGGAACCCACATAATTTATAATGAGTTTGTCAATTACTGTATCGACACTATGTGTGCAACCCATGATATTCATAATGAGTTTATGAATGACCATTTCGGCACTATATGTGCATTCATGGAATTCATAATGAGTTTATGGGTTACCATTTCGGCACTTAGGTACAACTCATGTACCTTGTATTCTCATTTAACATACATTGGGTAAATAAAATGATAATTTGGAAAAATATTGATAGATAGGTATGATGGGCATACTAAATATATTTTCATCGGTTAGGTGAAAGGAACTTGGTTTACTAATCTAGTTTTAATTACTCTTATTAATTGTACGATTTAATTCATATTTTGATAGTCATGATATACTTATGTATGAGTTATAATTCATTTATATTATTATGCCTCACTAAGTAAATACTTAGCGTGTGTTGGTTTTACGCATAGGTAATAGCATACTAGTGGAGTAAGGAGTGCAACTGATAGCATCAATCAAAGGTTGCCTCATCAGTAACTGTATGACAAATATATCTACTTTTGATATTATTATATGGCATGTAATAGACTTAATAAAATGATCTGGAAAAATATTTGACTTATAAGGTTGTACTGTTTAAAATGTTTGAACTTTAAGGTTATTTTACTTACTAATAGTTACTGAACGTTTTTTTTTATTATTATATAAAAATGTTTGATTTTTAGAAACAAAGTTTTATGGGTTTGCAAATAAGGAAATGTTTCTAAAAGTCATGTGACACCTATGACTTCTCTACAGAAATGTATATGGTAAATGGGTGTTACACGCTTAGTATGGTTACATGTGTTGTAATCAACCCCTATGAGTGTTCTTATGTATATTTTGTTATTTATGTCCCACATGGACTAAGTTCTACCATTACGGATCATGCTTAGCTCTTACGGGCCTTAAAATTTTAAATATAACCAACCAAAGTAAGTAGTATCGATACCCTACTTGTAGTATCGATACCCTAGGGTCAATTATCGATACCCATATCAGTATCGGTATCGAAAATGTTTTCTGCTATTGAAAATTAGGCCCAATATTGATATTGTTACCATGAGTATCAATACTGTAGGGAAGTGTCAATACTCTCTCCATCATTATCAATACTCCCAGCCTGAAATGCTCAAATTGCATCCCGATTCATCTAATATCGATACTTCAACCTATAAATGTCTTGTTTAGGCTAGAGAAACACCTAAAAAATCATCCCAAATGTCTTAGTTTGGCTCCTAATCGTGTGCTAAAGCTTTAGAAGGTTACTTAGAATCTTAAAATGACATAAAAATACTTTTTTACATTTAAAACGATATTTAATCATGAAATCAAGTTTAAACCCTCAGATTTTTTACTACATAAATCTTAGCAATTCTTCATATTTATGAAAACCTTAACACTCCAAAGGATTATAAATACCTTGATTTTGGAAACCCGAAATGAAGCTCTTTGCTTAGCCACGCACCTTTTCTCTAAGATTTGGTTAATTTTCACTCTTTCTCTATCTAAACAAGAAACCCAAGAATCCTTTAGCACAAAGAAGCTTATAGGAAGGATTGGGGACAGATTAGAAGCCTAAAGAAGTGAGGAACAAGGATCTTATCTTCCACTTCTATCTATGGAGCTTTTAGAAAAGAGAATAAGATAAATGAAGGAAATGAAGAGAAGAATAAGATGAAATAAGATAAAGCTTTCATCTTTGTAAAAATGGGATAATTGCACTATATGTCATTTCTCATCTTTCTAAAATTGAAAAACCTCCTTTTTATTGCTAATTAAGCCCAAGTCCAAACCAATTAAGCTCAACTTGGCCCAACAACTTAAATTATGAAATATATTGGGTCCATATAGCTCTCGGGTAAACCCGAAACTACTAGCCCGAAATTTGGGATATTACATTCAACAATCTTCTCTTAAGGATTTTTTCAAATTCCATTTTCCTTGAGATTGTTTCCCTTTAAACACTAATTTCATCTTCTTTGAAACGCCAAATATTCTCTCCCTTGAGACTCATTTATCTTAAAACACCAATTCTTGTCTCCTTTGAGATCGTTTCTATTGAAATGCAATCTTGTCTCCCTTAAAACACAATTTCATCTCCCTCTGAACACAAATTTGTCTCTCTTGATACTATTTACCTTTAAACATAAACTTTTCATTCTTATTATGTTTCTTTACAAATACAAATTTGTAGCCCTTGAGACCATTTCCCTTGAAAAAGCATGTCTCCCTTAAGACCGTTGAAATAATCTTATCTCCTTGAGAGAATTCACCTTAAAATAAAATCACGTCTCTTATGAGATTGTTTCCCTTGAAACATAATCGTGTCTTTCTTGATATCATTTCCCCTAAAACATAAAAAATTGTCTCCCTTAACACTGTTTCCTTTGAAACATAAATTTGTCTCCCTTGGGACTATTTTACTTTAAATTCCCCTTGAATTTAAATATAGTATCCCTTGAGACTGGTTCCCTTAATACATTTTCGATCTCGTTTGAGATAAAATTGAGTCTTTTTTATATGTAATTGATTTTAGTCTCCCTAGAGACACATGGTTATCGATTCCATCTCACATGATAAATGAAATTCTTTCCAGTGTTTCTTGAGTCACTATTGTGACCTCCCTTAATTTATTATTTACAAACTCTACATAATGATGGAATTAAGTATCTCTTGAGAAATAAACGTTACCAAAATTATTAGGCACACGCATTCAAGGCAAAGTGCACTAAGATTGTAATCATGTAGTTGCACTCAAGATAAATGCATTTCATACTTGGTAAAAATATTTTTTAAGAAGGGAAGAATTATAAGGACAAGTTAGATCATATTTAAAGTATGGCATCCTCAAGTATGAATGAGAAAGTTTGAGCACTAATTTTGGTTCGAACCAAATCTAAACTCGATCCAAAACTGGATCTGATAGAAAACTAGTACCCGAGTCTAAACCAACTAAACCCTCAAACCCTAAATTCCCTTTCAACCAAGATAATCCCAAAACTAAACCTTAATCCCAAACTTGACCCTACCCAACCAATACTCTTACCCAAACCTAAATCAACCTGAACCTTTCACATGGTTAACCTCTTTTATTCCATGCCTCTAGCCAATCTTCCAAAAAGTCTTTAAAAGTCATGTGATTGATAATTCCCCTAGAATCCCACAAAATTTGACAACCACCACCTTTCGCACTGTTAATTTTTCCTTATACCCCCTTCACACACAGATTCGAGAGGGTGGAAAATCACTATCTCACTATAACCCAATGAAAAAAATAGAATAAATGCCAACAGAAACTAAAAAACTAACAAAATACCCTAAAAATACCAATGAAAAACTCTAACCCTTTGATAACTCCAATATATGTAATACACTAATAGCATTTTGGGAGGATGATTAGTCGTTTTGTGAAGGTTTTTTGTATAGTATTCAGATAATCGGTTTGGAATAAAAGTGTAATAAAGTGTTTCAAGTAAAACAAAGTCATTGGATTTTATGGATTGGGATAAGAAAGGAAAACTGAAGCAAGCGCAAATCAGTGGGTTTTGTAGCACACGAGTAATAGAAGCTTCTATAAGGAAATATGATGTGGTAGAACTATTATATGAGCAGTCATATATGTTATAATAAGTGGGAAATTAGTTGAAATGAGTGGGAAAGAAGTCGAGGCATAAGGCCCATCAGTAAAGAGTAGTTCTTCATCATCTTAAGGCTATATGGATAAAGTGCCTTAAGGCAGCTCAATTCTCATAAAAGAGTGGACCTTGGTGCCTAGTTGAGTTAAATTGCCATAGCGAATTAAATGGAAAATGAGATTGGAACAGGTAACATTAACTAGTGTTGTTTTTTTAATCTAAATTTATTGTTTATATTCTATGTCTTGGGATTGCTTATATATCCATTCACCATCATTTGTTGCATTTTAGTAGTTTAGTTAATTTGCATTCAAATAGTTTTAGGTATTTTTCTTCCTATTTCCAGCTCAACATCAAACATTGTTTACTACATCACCTTGTGAAATACTCGATACTACATAACTTCAAGGGATTGATGCTTGTGCTTAAAGCACTATTATTACTTGTAGCAACACATACACGTGCAATATTTTTGTTGCATTTTCATCCAATCAAGTTTTTTGGCACCGTTGCAAGGGTTAATATTAGTGTGATTTGTGTTTTACAAGTTTAGCGCTTTTGTAATTTATGCCATAGCAGGTCGAATGCGTAGAGGATGATCTAATAAATTGTCATTAAATCATCTTGATCCTGATATTGATAGGACATCACGAAGGCTAAAGTAAGTCCATAGAGAGATAGCTAATAATGGCTAACAAATCGAGAAATAATGTTGATGCTCCTGTTGTAGTTGGAGAAGAAAGGGAAGATTGAGGAAAGGAGAAGGATTCGAATGGACAGGAATTGGGTATGGAGGAGGAATGAGGGTTAGGGATTATGGAATGTGATTTGGGAATTGGAATAAAATATGTAATTGAAGCACGAGGAGAAACGGATTGAGGTTACCTGGGGCGTGGAAGCAGGCCAAAGATGACCAAAGCAAAGTAGAGAAGCCCAATCCGAGTGGCCCAGTACCTACAACAACAAACAAATGATATAGATCAGTATGTTATGCAGTTTGTTAGCATAGAATGCCAGCTGGCATTCTTAGATTCTCTGTACCAGCTGTAACTAAATAAAATTGATGTGTAATCAACAATTTTCCTTATGCAATGAATGAATGACTGATTTCTTCTCTCAATTCTCTCATTCTTTTCTTAAACCTCATTCTATTTCTTCTATTCCATAACAAATTGGTAATCAGAGCTAAGATTCTGGAAAAAAAAATTTTTTAGGCATGCCAAAGAATAACCATTCTATGGCAGAATCGGATTTAGCTGGGATTCAGAAACAGATTGTAGACCTTGCTGATTTGGTGAAACAAGGTCAAAATGAGACTAATCCACCTAAATGGTGGGAGAATCAGGAAAACAAGATTACTGAAGATCTTAACTGGCAAAAATGGTGAACAGGAGCAATCTGTAGGGGATCAGGTATACACTCCTAATAGCTCTAAAGATGGGAAAAAATCTGTTTTGGTGACTGTAGTTAAGGATAAAGCAAGATTCTCTTATAAAACTGATGAACCTGGAATTTTAAAGGATAAGCATGATGCTTGTTTAGCCCTTAAGAACAGTTCTAGGCCTAAGAATCAAATGGGTGAAAGCAGTCAAACTAAACCTAGTATGCTGGGGCTGGAAACTGGAAATAGAGGACCAGGGGGTTCATTTAGCAGTTCAGGGAGTATGTGGCATAGACCTAAAATTGAACTGCCATTTTTTTAAGGACTAAATCCTAGGGGGTGGCTTTAAAAGTGCCTTAAGTATTTTTCCCTATGCAATATTTTTGTAGAACAAGAGTTGAGGCGGCTACTATGTATCTCACAGGAAAAGCAGAAATATTGTTTGATGGTTATATTATGCAGAAGCATCATGTAACTTGGCATGAGTTTGAAGCTGATCTTTGCCATAGATTTAGTGATAGATTTTTTTCTGACATTGTGGAGGAATTCACTAAGTTAACTCAAAAGGGATCTGTTGAGGATTATCAGGAGAAGTTTGAGGAGTTACAACCTCATATGCTTTTGCAGAATCCTACTTTGGCTGAGGAATTTTTTGTTTCACTTTTTATTAGTGGACTCAGAGATGATATTAAGCATAGGGTCAAGGCTTTAGATCCTAAGAATCTGTCTGAAGCAAGTAAGTAAGCTAAACTCTATGAACTATCTGTGGAGTTTGAGAATAGAAGATTGAGGCCTTCTTTTGAAAACCCAACCTACCCAAACCCCACTACTGTTGCTAAACCATCTTTACTGCCAGCAAATAAAAAGTCTACAGTGATACAAAATCCTAAATAGACTCTTATTGACTATAGAAGGCAGAATAATCTCTTTTTTAAATGTGGTGAAAAATACATTCCAGATCATCAATGTAAAAACAGACAACTGAATATGATTACTGAGGAAAGTGATGCTCCTACAGTGGAATTTTTTCCTATAGATTCAGAACAGTCTCAACAACCAGAAGAAGAAACCTTGGAAATCTCTATGAATGCTATTACTGGTTCTATTAGTCATACTACATTGAGAATCCAGGGCACTATTCAAGGAAAATCATTGAATATCTTAATTGATAGTGGCAGTACATACAGTTTTTTGACTTCTAAATGGACTGATGCTGGCATTCAAATTATTACCCCTATCCTTTGGCCATTACTGTGGCTAATGGCCAACAGCTATTCAGTACTGCTAGATGCAATAAAGTACAGTGGCAAATGCAGGGACATACTTTTTTGCATGATTTTCGATTGCTTAAATTGGGTGGAAGTGATATGGTTTTAGGGGTGGATTGGATGAAGTTATTCAGTCCAATTTTAATGGACTTCAATAATATGACTTTAAGTTTTGATCATGAAGGAAAGCAGATTTGTATTAAAGGACAACAGCCCCCAACTGAGATGCAGTAGATTTCAGGGGCTACTTTACTTAAAATGAGTGCATGAGATTCTGATATTTTGGGCCATATTACCCTATTGACTATAGCAGGACATCATATTTCTATTCCTATGGAAGTGTAACATGTACTGGACCAATACAGTACAGTTTTTGTTGAACCTGAAGGTTTACCTCCACAGAGGTCTCATGACCATGCAATTCCACTTAAACCCAATGCCACACCAGTAAATTTAAGGCCCTACAGATTTCCTCATAATCAAAAAGCTGAGGTAAAAAAACAGATAACTTCTATTCTTTCTTCTTCTATTATTCAACCTAGTAGGAGCCCCTTTGCCTCTCCCTGCCTTCTTATTAAAAAGAATGATGACACATGGAGATTTTGTGTGGATTACAGGCAATTAAACAGTCTGACTATCAAAGATAAGTTTCCTATTCCTATTGTAGAAGATTTATTGGATGAGCTACATGGGGCTGTTTACTTTTCAAAAATTAATTTGAGGTCAGGCTATTGGCAGATCAGAATTAAACCAGAAGACATCTACAAGACTGCTTTTCGAACACATCAAGGCCACTATGAATTTAAGGTAATGCATTTTGGCCTTACTAATGCTCATGCTACATTTCAGGCTCTTATGAATGAATTATTCAATTCTTTCCTTAGAAAGTTTGTTTTAGTTTTCTTTGATGATATATTGGTCTACAGTAGTAGTATGGACGACCATGTTGAACATTTACAGTTAGTTTTGGAAGTTTTGCAAATGAACCAATTATTTGCAAAACTCTCCAAGTGTTTTTTTTGTCAGACTAAGGTGGAGTACCTAGGCCATATTATATCTACTGCAGGGTTTCTACATACCCTAGTAAGGTGTAAGCTATACATACTTGGCCTAAGCCTAAATTTCTTAAATCTCTTAGAGGATTTCTTGGGTTGACTGGATATTACAGAAGGTTTATAAGAAATTATGGCATTATTAGAAGACCATTGACACAGATGTTAAAGAAGGATGGTTTTCAATGGATTTATGATACTTGTACTTCTTTTGAAGCTCTTAAAACAGTTATGTGTTCTGCTCCAGCATTAGCTTTACCAGATTTTTCTAAGCCCTTTTATCTAGAAACAGATGCTAGTTCTGGGGGTGTGGGGGCTGTTCTTCACAAGATGGCAGGCCTATTGCTTATTTGAGTAAAGCTTTGAGTCCTAGACATTCATCATTATCTATTTATGAAAGAGAATATCTTGCTATTCTCTTGGTTATTTCTAAATGGAGACACTACTTGGAGAGTAAACCATTTATGATTAAAGTTTCTTCTGGAACAGAAACTAACTACTACTATTCAGAACAAATGGCTGACAAAACTATTGGGATTAGACTATACTATTTAATATAGGAAATGAAAGTCAAATGTGGTTGCTGATGCTTTATCTAGGAGATGGGAGGATCAAGCTCAGTATTTGGCTATGGGGGTGACAGTTTTGGTGCCTACTTGGGTTCAAGAAATTGAAGAGAGCTATCAAGGTGATTCTTTAGCTCAGAATTGGATTTCTATTCTGACTATTAATCCTTTTGCTGACAGTAAATGGAAATATTCTAAGGTTGTTCTTAGATATGATGGGAGAGTTTATATTGGGGCTACTGGAAGCCTTAGGGTGAAGATTATTCAAACACTACATGATTCTGCTCAGGGGGGACATTCTGGAACACATGCTACATATTACAGAATCAGATCAAACTTTTATTGGCCAAACTAAAATCTATGGTTGCTACTTATGTGAGATGTTGTGAAGTTTGCCAGCAAACTAAGGTTGAACATGTAGCAAAACCTGGTTTGCTACAGCCCCTGCTTGTTCCTAATCAAGCTTGGCAGATTATAACTATGGATTTCATTGAAGGATTGCCTACTTCCTTTAAGAAAAACTGTATTTTGGTCATTGTGGATAAGTTTACAAAATACAGTCATTTTCTGCCCTTATCACATCCTTATTCTGCAGTAGAGGTAGCTAAGCTCTACTTAGACAATGTCTATAAATTACATGGTCAACCTCAAATGGCTATCTCTGATAGAGATAAGACCTTTACTAGTTTATTTTGGAAGAAATTGATGAAGCAATTGGGTACTAAGACCCTTTTTAGCACTGCTTATCATCCTGAGACGGATGGACAAACAGAGAGGGTAAATCAATACTTGGAGCAGTATTTAAGGGGTATTTGTTTATATCAACCTATACAGTGGGCTAAATGGTTACCCCAGGCATAGTGGTGGTACAACACCACTTACCATACTGCTTTAAAACTGACTCCATTTCAGGCTTTATATGGGTACAAACCACCTATTATGGTTTGGCCTACAGATACTACTCTATAGTCAGTCAGTGAAATCATGCATAGTAGAGAACACATGAGGCAATTGCTTAAACATCAGTTGGAATTAGCTAGCAATATAATGAAGCAGCAAGCAGATAAAAGCATATCAGAAAGAGTTTTTACTATTGGAGATTTGGTTTACCTCAAATTGCAGCCATATAGGCAGTCTTCAATGGGCCTATGAAAAAATTTGAAATTGGCGGCTAAATACTTTGGTCCCTACAAGGTACTGGAAAAGATAGGGGAAGTCGATTATAGATTGGACTTACCAGCCTCATCGAGACTCCACCCAGTATTTCATGTCAGTCTCTTGAAGAAATTTATCGGAGACTCCTCACGTGTTACAACAGATCCTCCTGCAATAGAAGATGATGGTCAGTTCCGAATCAAACCCTTAAAAGTTATTGGGAGACAAATCGTAAACAGAAATAGAAAACCAATCACTCATCTTTGGTTCGATTGCAAAATCTGGATGAAGCAAATGATACTTGGGAAGACTATTCGGTGTTACGAGGTCAGTTTCCTACATTTGATCCTTGGGGATAAGGCTCATCTTGTGGGGTGGGTATTGTTGTAGTTGGAGAAGAAAGGGAAGATCGAGGAAATGAGAAGGATTCGAATGGACAGGAATTGGGTATGGAGGAGGAATGAGGGTTAGGGATTATGGAATGTGATTTGGGAATTGGAATGAAAGATGGAATTGAAGCACGAGGAGAAATGAGATTGAGGTTACCTGGGGTGTGAAAGCAGGCCGAAGATGACCAAAGCAAAGTTGAGAAGCCCAATCCGAGTGGCCCAGTACCTACAACAGCAAACAAATGATATAGATCAGTCTGTTATGCAGTTTGTTAGCATAGAATGCCAACTGGAATTCTTAGATTCTCTGTACCAGCTGTAACTAAATAAACTGCTGTGTAATCAACAATTTTCCTTATGCAATTAATGAATGACTGATTTCTTCTCTCAATTCTCTCATTCATTTCTTAAACCTCATTTTATTCCTTCTATTCCATAACAGCTTCTCAAATTAACAATGTATTTGAAGATAGGAACTGACCTATCAGAGATGATGAGGTGCCATTACTCAATGATTTTAATATGGGTATGATACAACATGATGTTCATGATCCTTATTTATTTTTAATCGAGGCTTATTATGTTCTAGAATTTACAGCCTATGGGACAGTTCATTAGTGATGTGATAAAAAAATATGTGAATGCATTTGCATGTATTTTTAGATGCTTATCGAACACTTGCACAAGATGGAAATCTAAGGGGTTATTAAGTTAAAATTATTTCCTTATTTTTTGAGAGACTCATCAACAGATAGGATTAATTCTTTATCACCGGGTATATGTTTTCATGTATTGATTTAGCTCAAAAGTTCTTGTTGAGGTATCAGTTTCCAGTTGTGGTAGCAAGATTAAGTGTAGAGATTACTTCGTTTTAGCAGTCAAGCTACTTCTTTAAGGATGTAGGAAGCACAAATTGGCCAAATGGCTAATATTTTTAGTAATTGTCTATAAGTGTCATTACCCAATGACACCAAAGTCATGCTACGAGAAGGTAACAAGCATTGTAATGCTATTGTTTTGTGAAGTGGTAAACAAATTGATGTGGATGAATCGAGAAAAATAGAAAAGTTGGTCCTGCATCAAATGGAGGAGTTGGAAAGCGAAGATGATGAGTCAGTTGTTAAAACGCCTGAGAATGTTTCGAGTAAAAGTAAAATTGAAGATAAAAAAGAAGATGGATGTTGAGTACAAACCTTTACCACAAAGGTTCTAAAAGTGTAAACAAGGTCAACAATACTCTTGATTTATGAACATGTTAATGCAATTTTAGATAAATTTTCTTCTTTTTGAGGCGTTAGAACAAATTCTAGATTATGAAAAATTCATGAAGGATACGTTATCAAGGAAGAGGAAGTTTGGTGGCCATGGAACGGTACCATTAACACAAAAATGTTCAAAGGTTTTAAAGTGTAAAGTGGTCAAGCTAAAAGATCCGAGAAGTTTCATAGTTTCTTGTTCAATAGGAAATTAGTATATAGGAAAAACTTTATGTGATTTGGGTGCTAGCATAAATTTGATGGCAAGTTCAATTTTTTTACAAATTAGGATTAGGTGAGGTTAAATAAAGGATAGTTATGCTACAACTTACGGATCGATCATTCGTACAACCATAAGATGAAGTTGATAATATGTTGGTATGGGTTAACAAGTGTTTTTCCTATTAATTTCATTGTTATAGATTGCGAGATGGATAAATATGTACCGATTATCTTAGGTCGTCTGTTCTTAGACACATGTCAAGCTTTGATTGATGTCCACATGGGAAATTTAATGATGAGAGTTGATGATCAGCAAGTTAAATGATTTTTTCAACCAACATGAAATTCAAATGCGAATGACGAGTGTAATATGTTGGATTTATTAATTGAAGAATCCTTGGAAGATTTTTGTAATAGTATGGTGAATAGTGAAAGTTATCATGAGGAGGAAATGGATATTGATGCTACATATATTAGATATTTCTGTAAGGCAATTTAATCCTTTCAAGCCATCAATTAACAACAACAACAACGAAACCCTATTCCCATATACAATGGGGTAAGGGGAGGTAGGGTAGTAGGTTGCCCCCAATGCCAGGTTGAAAGCAACTTCCGTGGAAGACCTCCGGTAGTCATAAAAATTAAAAATAAAAATAAAATGCATGCATGTATAAATAAATAAATACATAGTTGACCGTTGTTTTAATAAGCAATCTTCTTATGCGCGTCTGTAATGGGAAGTAATCCCTGCAAATAAGTCCCTGCATAAAAATCTCTGCAAGCTACGAGAAGGGGTAAAGTCAAATGTGTTAAAGCCTAAACTAAGGCAACACTACTCAGCTACCCTAGTTCTAAGCCTTCATAAATTCCAATGACAGAAACATGTAGAAAGTAGAAGTCAGGGAAATTACTACAAAGACATTAAAAAGAAGACAGAGATGTTATACCCTATGACTGTGACCCGCACTACTCGGCTACCCTAGTCTTAAGTCTCCATACTTTCCTATCAGAGGTCATGTCCTCGGTAAGGGCTAAATCCTTCAAATTAGATCTCAAGCAGTCTTCCCACTTCTGCCTTGGTCGTCCTCTCCTTCTGGCACCGTCGACTGTAATCAACTCTACCCTCCTGACCGCATCCGACGGTTGTCGCCTAAGGACATGCCCAAACCACCGTAGTCTTCCCTCCCTCAATTTTTCGGATACATACACCACCCCCAAGGACGTCCTAATAGCAGAGTTTGGTGTCATGTCCCACAGAGTCCTACCACATGCCCATCGAATCATTCTTATTTCTGCGGCCTCCATCCTCTTTACGTGATCCTTCTTGAATACCCAACATTATGATCCATACAGTAGTACTGGTCTTATTGCCATTCTATAAAATTTTCCCTTAAGTTTTAGAGGCACCTTCTTGTCACACAAAACTCCAGTAGCAGCACTCCACTTTAGCCATCTCGCCTTTATACGGTGTGTCCTGTCATCATCAACACCCCCATCTTTATGTATTATAGACCCTAGGTACTTGAAACAATCCTTTGAGGGGATAACGTGTCCTTCTATGCAAACTTCTACATCTTCATTATTTTGTTTCCCACTGAAGTTTGAACATAAATACTCTGTCTTTTCAATATTGATCCTTAGACCTTTTTCTTCCAAAGAAATCTTCCAAGTAGCCAGTCTATTATTCAGCTCTGTTTTTGTTTCAGCAACTAGGACAATGTCCTTAGCGAAAAGCATACACCATGGAACACCGTCTGGTGTCGCACAAAAGATGTCGTCCATAATCAAGGCGAAGATGTAAGGGCTAAGAGCCGACCCCTGGTGGAGTCCGATTTCCACCGGGAATGCCTCGGATTCGCCAACTGTAGTCCTGACGTATGTAGTAGATCTACAGTACATATCATGAATCGCCCAGATATAAGCAGTTAGGATCCGTCTCGTTTCCAAGGTCTTCCAGATCGTATTGCGGGGAACACTATCATACGCCTTCTCAAGGTCAATGAACGCCATGTGAAGATCAAGCCATCAATTAAACGATAATCAATTGAAAATGAGGTAAATTGAGGTTTGAGGCTGTTTACTTAAATTGAATTTTTTCTACATTTTACTTTCATCAATTTTATAGATTTAGGTTTCCATAATTATTTTATTTTTACATTTATTTTCATTGTACTCTTTCAATCACAACCCCTTTTTTATTTTTCCTTTTAGCCAAAAATTAGAATAAAAAACCTTCCTACATAAGAATCTCCAAAGTCCTTGTAGATCAACCATTTCTTCTCTATATTATGTTTCTAACTTATTTATTTGAAAAAAAACTATTTATTTGACAGTAAACGACAATGATCAGTAATCCAAATTGAAGGCAAAGAAAGGGAGACGGTGAGGGACTTGGAACTCTTGAAAGCAATCTAAAAAGTCGTGGGGTGGAGAGGAGGGGTGAGCACTGTGAGGATGAGAATGCTCACGTGGAACGTGAGAGGTTTGGTATCGAAAGCGATTAGAAGATTTTTGTTTCCTCGGAAGGTTGAGATGGGTTTAATTCAAGAAACAAAGAAAACTTCATGGTCAAGAGAGGAGATTGGTAGATTGTGGAAGGACGATGACTTCGATTATAGAGTAGCAAAGGCGAAAGGAAGATTAGAGGGATTACTGACAGTCTGGGATAAAAATAAATTCACGGTGTCTAACTCAATTGTGGATCTAACTTCATTCTACTATCAAGGAAATGGCTGGAAGATGAACAGGAAGTAACCATTGTGAACTCGTACGCTCTTTGCGTTATTGGAGATCAAATTGTATTATGGAATGTGCTGGAGAAATTAAATGACTTGGGAGATAATATATGGATTGCACGAGTCAGTTATCAGGTTATTCTGAGTTCAATACTTTCATTGATAGGTGCAATTTTGTGGACTTACCAATGACAAGTAAGAAGTACACATGGTTCGGTCTGCAAAGTAAAAGAAGCAGGCTAGATGGTTCTTAATCAATGAAAAAGACATGTTTATGTATAAAGAGTTAGTACAAACTGGATTAGCCTGCTTCATAACGGATAATGTTCCGATGCTGTTGTCATAAAAAAACGTGTTCTCTTGAAATAATAATAGCTAATTCTATTAATAAATAAGAAAAATCCAAAATTACAATACAAATTATGACAAAAATTGTAAATTAGATACATAATTGAGACATTCTTCTAAAATCATTAAGAAACTAGTTACTCAAGATCATATCAATATGATACAAGGAAAAGATGAAAATCTCATTTAGAAAAACTTGAACAACGGGTGGATACGAACATATTTTTCTGTTATAGCAAACAAACCACAACAAGGGTTTTAAAATACTAAAAGACCAACAAAACACAATTCAGAGCCAAGCATCACGAGATAATTATCTGCGATCGCAAGTTGCTATCTAAACCCAATTCGAGTGTCCAAAGCAGGGAAGATCAACGAGATAACAAATGAGAGTCATCTTGATTTTTCGTGTTGATGTTAAATCTAACCATGAAAGAAAATAAAGAAATACCCATCCATCTTTCTAAAGAATATCTTCAGATGAATTAAAAGGCAACTGGTACCATCATATCTTTTGAAATCAGGCACCCTAAACTCGTGTGGGATGACCAAGTGAGGGACTAAGTTGAGTTCGTTTAAATTCAAATTATTATGGAAAACATCAATCCCTTTCATCTTTTGGACCATTTCCTCTAACCACTTAACTTTGTCATTGAATTGCTTAGAATAAGTGAGACCCGTCCCTTCATTTATATAAGATGCCCCAGGGTAGGTTGCTAATCTTGGTGTGTCAAAGTGATAGCATTGATATCCCTGAGCAGGTGTTTTCTCTCTGTTAACAACCCTTGTAGCCAACACTTCAGTCATTTGACTCAATATTTTTTTTGTTGAGAATTCAATGCTTGATTTTTCATATTCTATTATATAGCGGTCAACTAATCTCGTAACTGATCTCGTAAATTGTCTTGAGACTTCTCTATTGCTTCCAATCTCTTATCCATAACGATGATGGATTGGTATGTGAATAATGATCTCGATGTTACTACCACATAACCATCCATAAATTATTTTTTATTTCTTAATGTATACAAAAATGCTTGAATAAATGCAAATACAAATGCAAAATGTAGACATGCAAATGTGAATGCAATAAAAAATGTATTGATCCAAAATAGTTGTTCCCAGAACAATTCTTGAAGAATTGACAGTATTTTTATATAGTGGGAAAGCGAAAATCAAAGATCGTAGATGAAATATAGCCCTATCTTTTGGTTGTTCGATTTCCACATACAGATGGATGATGCAACGTCCCTCGTCAAACTCCAGTATTTCACAAATCTTTGGAGCTTATGCTTCCTCTACCGTAGTGAAGCTTTGTTGAGCTAGTTCACTACCTCTAGCTATTGCCTTTAGTGTTAAATCTTCTTGAGTTTAGTTTGTCTCCTTAGTAGGTAGGTTGTCACGTTCCTTTGTTTTGTCACGGAGAAAACTTTGAAATTCTATCTAACCCTACAAAAGGCACTGTTGTTTCAAGAACCTTCTGATATTACCAGCTATTTCAAAGATCAATACATTCGATGAGATGTCATGTTTATGCAGAAAATAAAAACACAAATAACACTACAAGGCAAAAATATATCAAGTGATTAACATAATAATTGATGGAATGTAAAAATTAAAGCCGAAAAATAATTAAATAAAACTCATAGATGAAATGTTTATGCAGAAAATAAAAACACAACTAACACTACATGGCAAAAATATATCAAGCGATTTACATAATAATTGATGGAATGTGAGCTAGCGAAAATTAAAGCCGAAAAATAATTAAATAAAACTCAGAGATGAAACTATAGATAAGTAATGTAAATAAATCATAAAAGGAAATTTAAAGCCCTAACCGCATGCATTCTAGTTCTCCTAGGGTATCCACATGGCTATAGAGGGCCAGGCTTACTAAATTCTCAATATGAGGTTTGGTTTTAGAAAAGGTTCCCAAACTGTCCTTACAACCTACTAAGGTAAATAAGGACTTTGATTTTAGTCTATTACAAACTTTGCAAATCGAATTCAGACTAGGGGATCACATCACTAAATGTCTTTCATGGAAGACAATATCCATATAGACATAAAAAATGCTTTCTAAAGGTACTTTGTCACACGAGGAAAACCAATATTCTCGGTGGCGAGACTTTTTTCCGTTACTTAGGTGAATCGAGATAAAGCTAGGGTATAGAACTATGAAATACAATATTCCTATTTATATCCAAACAAGTGAAAACTATAACAAATAGATAATCATTTTTTAATTTTAAAAGAGCATAATGAATCGTAAATTAAATAAATTCGAACTCAAAATTTCTAAATCTCGAATATAGGGTAGTCACCTTGTGGCTCGACTCTCTATTTTGTTTTAGAAAACAAAAGTCCCCAATGAAGTCGCCAAGCTATCCCTTCGCATGAAAAGTCAAGTAGTTGCAACGATGGGGATTTTAGAAAAGATTTTTAATGAAAAGATAGGAGTCACCACCGATCATTTTTAAGGTGCAATTGGAACACCCAAAATCATGTAGTTTTAGTAAAATGTTTTATTTTATCAAAAATACCAAGTTTTAGTATGCGAAATTAGAAATCGGGTTCGGGAGTCAGTTACGAGTAGGGAAGGATTAGCACCCCTCAACATCCAAAAATTGGTACCTAGTTGATTACCCTATAATGGAAATTTTGATTTCAAGGTTTTATTTAATTTAAAATTCAGTATGTATGCAAATTTGGAAGAGGATGTTGACTTACCAATACCAATAACGACTACCCTCGGGCATAGATGCAAAAGCTTCATTATCGATCCTAGTAAAAAACATTGCTTCGATAGTTTTTAAATCATGATGCAAGGTTTGAAAATGATATTGATTTATTTCGAGAATTAAAAGTGGTCACTCGGGCATTTATGCGGAAGATACATTATTTACTTCCTAATAAATGAACATTGCCTTGATTTTAAAATCCAATTGCAATCAACAAATCATTTATTGAACCTAATTATACAAGGTAAATTAGTTAAGTCTTCCATCTAACTTAAAGTGTCAAATTATGAAATCTAGATAACCCAAAGGATTAATCCTAAAAACGAGGGCTCTAATATTAGTCCTAATTGATTTTAATCAATTATTGAATCAAATAATCGACATGGAACCTCGGGCATTAAGGTGTGGACCAAATAAAAAATTCAACTAAATTAAGGGACTAAAAGTGAAATTAACATAAAGTGGAAGCTCTGATAATTAATCCTAATTAATTACATTAATTGAATAATCAATTTAGAACCTCGGGCATTAATACAAGGACCAAATTGAATATCCACCTAATTAAAAAGTTTAGGGACTAAATCCTAATAAACCTAAGTTTAGGGACTAAATCTAAAGTTAAAACAATCTAATTAGGACTAAATTGAAAGAAAAGTAACATAATAGACAAAACTAAATCTAAGGATATGATTAGAGACAAAATTGCAAAAAAATAAAATAATAATAATAAACAGTAAACAATTCGAATTAAAACAGAACAATAAAAGCATCGACTATAATGCAATAAATAAAACACATTAGTAAAATTCAACTAAAAAATGACTAAATTAGAATAAACGAAAACAGCACATCAAATTTGAAAATTTAAAAGAAACAAAAATACTATAATGTAATTACGCACATAAATTAAAGGGACTTAAAGCTAATTTTCCATTTAAAACCTAGCAAACTAACAAAAATAAAAGAAAAATCATGCAGTTACGACACAGAAATTTTTAAATAAAATTAAATAAAACGAAGTTAGGGACCGAAATATAAAAAGATGCTAACAATGTAGGGACTAGAGGGCGACTATTCCATTTGCTCTTGACTCACGTGAGCTATAAAGGCCAAATTCTCTTGTTTTGTTTCATTCGTGACCTAAAACCCTACAAAAAAACTCATCTCTCTCAACTCTCCACGGCCGCCTTCCCAGGGACACGAAGTTTCATCGTCATCGCCCAGCGGATTTCGGTGGCCATCCTCCTTTTGAAGGTCTAAGTGAACTGGATCTTCTCTCATTTCTTCGAAAACCTCCATCCCTCATTTGATCGAAGCCTAGAGAGCCCAAACACCACTGCACTTCAGCCTTGAACCAAACACCGACCACCATCAACGGTGGTATGTGGAACCCCAAAACCTAGATCTAAACAAAACTCAGCCTACTCCCTTAACTAAACTTCCAACTGCTTCGTATAAAATTACCATGCAAGAGTGCTAACACCCAAAGACACTCTACCCTTCAGCATCACTTCCCCAACTACCGACTCCGGTGAAAGCTATTGTTTTTTATTTCGAAAAAGCTAAACGGCAACCCTCTCTTTGCTCTAGTTTTTTTCTTTCGAAAAAGCTATTGTTTTTTGGTTTGAAACTATATCCGGAAAATACCTTAAAAATGAAGAATGGGTTTTTTTGCTTGTATTGCTTGTTCAAAAAATGAAGAGGAAAGATTATTTGTATTCTGGTATTGTTCTCTCTCAAAATATGAAGAGAAAAAAATTATGTTACATTGCTTTTTATTCTTTTCAAATTGTAGGGGGGAAATATCTCATTTACGTTTTTGTTTAGTTTATATAATACTTCGATCGAAGTTACAATTGTAAAAAAAAAATTGATTTTTACATTCCTTTGATTATTTTCTTTGTCTTCTTGCATGAATCTGTTGAGCAGGGCTCGATTCGCAGTGTTCTGTCATAACTGTGTGGCAGTGGACCAAAGGGATAGGGACCATGGCTGCTCCTCACGTGTGGTGAAGAGAAGGAGCGTGCGTAGAATGCACCTCCAGTTAAAGATGTCACAATAATAGTTTCTAATAAAACATTTAATATGTGAATTTAATAAAATTTTGTTTCATTTTAAAATTTCAAATTTAATATTTATCGTAAAACTATTTAATCGAATAAAATCATAATTTAAAATTTTAACCTTTAATTGAAAATCAATTTTAAGCAGCAATAAGGCAATTCTATATTGTTTCATATCATAAATAATACTGTCTAAAAATTTCATAATTTAAAAATCAATTCATTAACTTTTAAAACATGATTTACTAAAATATTATTTAGTTATACTACTAATTATACTTAAAGTTAATACTATTAACTTTTATATTGCAAAACCTTTTATGACTACTATATCATAGCAGCTAAAAAATTTTATTATACACGTCACTATCTAAGAAAAGGACAAAGTATAATGTCCTTATTGATTCTGGAGGTATATTTGATTTCTTAGAAATGATGTCGACACGCTCTCTACTATATTCACTTGCTCGTACCTACATGTAAAACAATGAAACGGTAAGTTTTCACATAATGAGACATGCATAGTAACTAATAAAAATTTCTATAAAATATAAATATATATATACATAACATGTATCTTAATATAAAAACATTGAATAAAAATTTTGCATAAAACATTTACTATATGAATCTAGTAAAATTTTGTTCCTTTTTAAAATTTCAAATTTAACATTTATAGTATAACACATTTACTATATGAATCTATTAAAATTTTGTTTCTTTTTAAAATTTCAAATTTAACATTTATCACAAAACTATTTAATCAAATAAAATCATAATTTAAAATTTTAACTTTTAATTGAAAATCAATTTTAGGCAGCAACTAGACAATTCTATATTGTTTCATATCATAAATAATATTGTCTAAAAATTTCATAATTTAAAAATAAACTTATTAACTTTTAAAACATGATTTACTAAAATACTATTCAGTTATACTACTAATTATACTTAAAGTTTCATATTTAAAATACTATTAACTTTTTTATTACAAAACCTTTTATAACTCCTATATAAGAGCATCTAAATTTTTTTTATTATATATGCCACTATATATTTGATTTCTTAGAAATGATGTTGACATGCTCTCTACTCTGCTCACTTGCTCATACCTACATGTGAAACAATCACACGCTAAGTTTTCACTTAGTGAGGCATTCAAAGTAACTAATAAATTTTTTCTATAAAATATAAATATATATATATGTACATAACATGTATCTTAATATAAAAGCATCGTATAAAAATTGTATAAAATTTATTTATAAAATAAATAAGACTTATTCAATCATTTTCATATACAAATAACTTTTGCCATAACTTTTTGTCTATAAATAATTATGTATTAAATCAAACTTTGCAAACAAAACTTTATGGTAAAACATAAAAAAAATCAAACTCGTATTATTCCTTTTTCCCATATTGTTTCCTTTCCTGTACTATTCCTTTTCATGTACTATTTCTTTTTAATTCATTTTATAGCCGAATTTATAATCATGAAAATATATGGTACGTGAGTCTATAATTGAATGTTCTATATTATATGCAGTATAACTGCATATAACTATATGGCGCATTTAGTGTCCTGTAAATTGTAATTACACCATAGGTGTACTATGAATTTACATGTGTTGTAGAACACAACAACATTATACCTTGATCCTGAATACATAAATGTATTCGGTAATTATGTTGTACACAAATGTACCTCTGTATAATCGATCAATAACACTCCACCTCATGGCATGCCAATTGTACCACAACACTCAAGTCACATACAAAGGGCTTTTATTTAAAATCATTATCATTTTGCATGAAAAAACATCAATTTGAAAATTATCAAATTTATATACTATTTTACATTTATTCAAATCATTCATATATACAAATATGGAAAAAATTCATAAACTATGCATTAGCTTTTCATAATAAAAAGCATTCAAATATCATGTAATAAAATTCATATAAAATGTATTGGGCAATTCATACCCAAAATCATTTAAAAATTATTTAGTAAATCAATATACAATATATCATAAAATAATCTAAATTGTTTCATTTGAAAACATTCGAGGTTGGCTCATCGCATATTGTTCTTATACCGTATAGAAGATAGGTAAGATGCACTCACCTAATGCCTCGCTAGTGTGCTTTAAGTATACTATCACTTTCACTCTCGAACTTTGTCTTTTCCTTTTTTCTTGTTTTGGTCTCGATTTCGATCACAATCTATTCGAAAATCATTTATTCAACATATAAAATTTCAAACTTATGTTATTACTTTAAATAACATAATAAGCTCGTATTCGTATAAAATTCTAAAAATAAGATAAGACATATTCAATACTAATTTTCTTTCTTTTAAATAACTTTTCAAGTCCTTGTAATAATAATTCTCAACAATGAATCACCAAACTTTTCACAATTCCACATTTAGCCCACCAATAAATATTTCTTTAAAATTTATCCCAATATTTCGATATCTTCCAAAATGGTTTTTTTTCTATTTCAATTAAATTCCATATCAATCACCATATTCAACCATTTTCACAATACTTTCAAACTAGTACCTCAACATTGCATATTTTCCATTTCATCACCAACTTTCTCAACACTTTCGAATTGGTCCCTAAACTTATACAACTTTCCAAATTGATTCAATTCAACATTCCAACACTTAATTTCACATAGTATATCAACTTTCAAACAATTGTATTTCAATCCTTCAATTTCCCTAAATTTGCGAAAAGGTCCTTACCACCTAACAAAGTTCCAAAATGGTCCAAAACATATTCCAGATCGTGTAGAATCATTCTCATATCCATTCTAACACTTAGAAAATTTTTGTATATTTTCCCCAATAAACTTCATCATGGTCGAATATATATTTAGAATTCTAGCAAAATTTTCACTTTGATTCAAGCATGATTTCAAGCTCCTAACATCATTTCCATGTAATCTAAATCATTTCCGATCAAACTCAATCCAAATTTAACATTTCTTCATTAGTAACCAATATTGAGTTAATCGATCGATGAATCGACCAAGAGGGGGTGAATTGGCAAAAAAATAATTGGTGGAAGCTTTTACAAAAAATTGAAAATAATTGCACAGCGATTTAGAGTGGTTTGACTTTTTCAACCAAAGTCTACGTCCACTACCTTAGCTATCCACACTAAGGATTTTCCAACAAATTCACTATTTTGTTCTTTCTTTTGAGTACAAAGAGTAACTTTACAACTCCCTCAAGAAGTATACCCCAAATTATTGAGAACACTCTCTCCCAAAGAGAAATACACAAATTTGCAAACTTACAAGAAAATCTCACAAGGTAAAATTTTTGCACAATTCTAGAATAAAGAAAGAACACTAAAAAATAAATATAATTGAGCACAATAAGTTTTCTTGAAAGAAAAATGAATATTGAATGAAAAATAGGTTTGAAATGCTCAAACTTGAGGTTTGATGCTTTCTCTTTGATTCTCTAACTTCTCTTCTTGATTGTTGTTGATCAATGGCTCCTAAGCTTGTTTAAACACTCCTTGGATCACTTCTTCTAACCCCCTCAGACCGATGCGGATAAATCGATCCAGTCTAGAGTGTCACATTAGGGCCACCGGAGTGACCCACTGTAAAAATGGCTAAAAATTTAAAACTTTTATTAAAACATGTAACTTATAAAATGATTTATCATTATGCAGAAATAAAACAGATTTACAGACTCGTATATAAACACAATATAATTGCATGCCCCCTAATCACATGTACCATTCTCTGCAAGCAACGCCAGAAGAACTCCTTTATTGATATCGATATATGTACTGGTATGATTCTTTTAACCTGCAATGTTGAGTAATAGAGTGACTTCGGAAAGCTCAGTAATACAGAACTACCAGATGATGCTGAAGAACGTGCAGATACATATAAACATATTTTTTCTTATTGGTTCAGATATTTACAGATCTTTATGTTGAACTAAGTTCCATTGCTATCGCATAGTAACAGATAGTATTCATTCAGATGCAAATATTTCAGATGTCTAGGTTCAGAATAGGTTTTCTAGTATATTCCCAAAAATCATGTAACTTTTCATATCTTTTTAAAACATATATATATATATATACCCCCATCCGTTCACATCATAAATGTGTAGGTTCCTAGAACCATACACCCAACCGCACATGCCATTTAGACCCTGAGCACAAAGCCGAGGAGTCTGCAGATAATCTTCCTCCAACAATAAACCCCCAGATAAAACATTTCTCCGTCGGTAAACGGAGATATCAGAAATCAAAACATAATTCAGATCAGATATCAGAACAAAATCCATGTTAGGAATCATAACAGATTTCATATCAGATGTCAAAACAGAATTCAAATAAAAAATCAGAAAAAATATTCATATAAGTAGGGAACACACTAGAGTTTCCAGATATTATTTAGAGATACAAGATAATCTTATCGAACAGAGAAACACAAATCTTCAGTTTACCGATAGAGTGCCGGAAATTAGAATCACTATTAGAAAAGTTTGTTGACTGACAAAATCATCAGTTATTCATAATATGCTTATCATGATCATCTTATTCGGACATTTATCGGAAGCTCTACGTAATCAGAAGGGTATTCAAAATCCTTTACATATGAGTTAATTATGTTTTCATACATGACCAGAGTGATTTGAGCTGATAAGGAATAACGAAGATTCAAGACCTTTACAATCTATGTCAATTGATCAGATTATCGAACAACTCCAGATGAATAGCTCCCAGAACTAATACTTGTCAACTTGTCAAATTCATTAACCTTCCGGGGTATTTACTCTTTAATACCAAATATTCTTATCCATAGATCACCTTCTGAGTCATAACTGAACAGATCTTAAGGATGAACACATATTATAATGGTCTTTATTTTATTTCCATCTTTTAGTTATATCAGGAAATGCTGACGTACTTGATTTATGGTTCATAATCTATAGGGATGATACATCACGTAAGTTCATCCGAGTTTTTAGGCTTATTACAATCTCTTACCTAATCCTCAGTCCTTGAGGTTACATAGTTCATTTAGCATTCGAGTCTATTCCAACTACTTCGAAATTTTCCAGAGTAATTTCGGACGTTTCTGAATTTCAGATTATATTGTACTTCATTTCAGTTCAGTCTTCGTGGTTGATTTTTCGAAAAATCTAAAATTCTTAGTACTGAATGCAATCTAGAGTTGTTGAGCTGAATATTTCCAAAATTATCATCGAGCCAAACTTGAGTAGACGTACACTCATTCAAGTGATATATGTACAGTCAGGTACTGACATATCATTAAGGTTGATCAACTTACTTTAAGTTTTGTTCCATAACTTTTAAGGTTAGTGCAACACCCATATTTACTTGGATTCCTTAATTAATCCAAAACATATACCTAGTCTAGGTCATAAGGGTATTTTGGTCATTCTGGTGCTCAGTTTCATTTCATTCTTTTTAGAGCTCGATGATATCAAATCATTCCTGAGCTTGGTTATATTCTTAAGTCATTTCCATTACATGGGTAATCTGGTCATTCTATACATATGATGTATTTCAATTATTTCCTTCCATCATGTCTTATTATTTAATTCCAATTTATAATCTATTTCAGTCCCTTCAAACAATCCTGATAAAATAACACCCCGATAAATTGTTCTTCAGGTATTTACTCGTAACTCGGATATTTTCAGGTCAAGTGCCTTATAAGATTTTACAAACGGAATATCTGGAATTTTTCTGCACTCAGTAAGGATCTTAATAATCAAATCTGTACTTAATCGAGTTAAGTACGAATCCTCAAATACTTTCTCATTCAAGGTCAACTCAGACTATTTTACCTCTCAAGGGCATTTTTGTAATTTCTTAACCATATAATTTCGGTATTAGCTCTTAACAAAAATAATATAATTTGGAGATCCTATAATTAATTGCTTTCCCAAACCTTCTCTGATCTTGAAATGATTCCTTAATAGACTTCTAGTATCTTGCATAAACCCTCTTGGGGGTTAAAAACCGGTTATCCAAAATTTCCAAGTAAAACTAACATTTCTTATGCACATCAGTATTTTTATCAGATCAATATGTCTGTAAAAACCTCTTATCCAACTTCCATATTCAAATCTTGTCTTTTTATAACATAAGGGTATTTTCATAATTTTACCCTACCAGAATATTCTCATAATTTCTCATCCAAGTACCTTTAACATATGACATTTGATAAAATAAATTATAAGATACAGATCCAGGTTGATTTCTTTATTACCAAACACAGAACTTGAAATTTAGTTCTAACAATTCCTTAATTCTTATAAAAGTCCTCTGAACCATAATCAGTTACCAAATTTCTACTGTATTCGGATCGAGTGTAGAAATTAATTCCTTATAAAAGTCCTCTGAACCATAATCAGTTACCAAATTTCTACTGTATTCGGATCGAATGTAGAAATTAATTAACTACACAATTGAGACCAACATTATCTTATTCATGCATTTACCAATATTCACATGTTTCATAAAGCATAAAGAGGTAGTAAAGTATTACCTCGATTTCCATGCCATACTGATCGACCATTAAATTCCATTCGAACGTCCTCGATCTTGAAATCGTCTTCCAATATTTCCTTGAATCCATATCAACAGAAATTACATAAAAAAACAGAGCTTAATTCTGAAAAACGGATCAAATCGGATGATAAATTAGTGAAAAACAACTTACCAGGTTCGAATTTGGCGAAACGGACTTTGGATTCGGATTCAAGACGTCGAAAGCATAAAATATGACTTTTTGAAAATTTGGAATTCTTGGTCAAAATCAAAGTCAACGGGTTTGACTGGCAATTTCTAGGCCTTCGGGTTTGAATTTCGAAAAACGGACTGCAGAATCGGATTTGGAACATCGAAAAATGTCAGGATAGGTATACTCGCTCAAAGTCAAAGGTCGTTTAATATCGGTAAGCCGGTCAAATTTTGGTCAACTGTGGTCAACATCGGTCAACTGTCAACGGGTCGGGTCAACGGGTTGGTCAATTGGTTGGGTCGGGTAAACGGGTCGGGTCGGGTTGGAACAGGTCAAAACAGTTCCAAAGCCGGTCAAATTGGTCATTTTTCCATTCCCCACGCGTAGTGGCGGCACGTGGGACCTCTTCCGGCAGCCTATAAATCAAGGAAAATTCCTAAAAATTATTTTAAGCAATTTTTGAGGCACTTACAAAGCTCGGTTCATAATTTTGAACGGTGGAGTGCTTGATTTCAACGAATCAGAAACTTTGACCGCTTCACCTCCTCACGCGCCGTTGTCGACGGAGACCAAGGATGACACCGACAGACTCGGAACAATGCAAGGAACACGATTGTATGGGAGGTGTCGTAAACGATCATCGTGAATCGATGAAAAACCAACTGAAATCGAGTTATTATCAACGATACTTCTGACTGAAATTAACGACGAACGATGACGATTCACAATGAAAGGTTTGAGGGGTTTTGTTCCTCGGTCGACAACAAACACAATGGTGGTTTCGGTTCGTCGATCGGAGGTCGGACAGCGAGTTGATCGGAGTTGAAAGGAGGGTTGTTGGAGAAGAGAAAACTGGAAAAATGAGTACCTACGCATGGGGAGGGGGTTTATAATTCAACTCATAATAAAAATGGGTAAACCATGAGTTTAGCCCCTGAATTTCCTACACTTCTTAAAATGGTCTGCCAACTTTGCGATTTTATAATTTAATCCCCAATTTCTTCCAAAAATACTAATTAAATCCACCACTTTATAATTTCTTAAATTTAGCCCCTAAATTAGGGTGTTACAACTCGCCCTCTTTAAAAGAATTTCGTCCTCGAAATTTATTCATGTCACATTATTGCAGAAATGAAATTTCCATCAGTTCTTTCATATCTTTAAGTAACTTTTACAAAAGTACGTGTCCTCTACTAATCCTTAACCAGCTGAGTATACATTCTCATCAGAATTCTTCCTCAGTCCAAGTAAATATTCAAAATGAATTTATCCTTGTGAAATCAATTCAGCCTTGGTTACGTGAATAGGCTCATAAAGCTTTAGCATATCCCAATTTCATTTCTGGAGTCGGGTCAGCATTTCTCAGATATTTAACTCTCACATGGCTCGTGAGGTACTTTACAGCGTTTAGACAGATGTTACTGGTATTTATTTTTGTACAAGTATAGCCTTAACGGATAGAAACTTCAGTTTACTCGTTACAGATAGGGACTCAGCCTTGGAGTTCCGGCTCAGAGAGGTACGATTGTAGTCTAGGGGCATGTACTGATCAGACATATTTTGACATTCGACCGGCTGGTCTATCTTGAAAAATTTTGACTCAAGCCATAGCTCTGATACCACTAAATGTAACCCCCTCAGACCGATGCCGATAACCCGATCCAGTCTAGAGTGTCACATTAGGACCACCGGAGCGACCCACTGTAAAAATGGCAGAAAATTTAAAACTTTTATTAAAACATGTAACTTATAAAATGATTTACCAGTATGCAGAAATAAAAACATATTTTCATACTCGTATATAAACACAATATAATTACATGCCCCCTAATCACATGTACCATTCTCTACAAGCAACACCGAAAGAACTCCTTTATTAATATCGATAGATGTACTGGTACGATTCTTTTAACCTGCAATGTTGAGTAGTAGAGTGAGCTTTGAAAAGCTCAGTAATACAGAACTACCAGATGATGCTGAAGAACGTGCAGATACAGATAAACATATTTTTTCTTATTGGTTCTGATATTTACAGATATTTATGTTGAACTGAGTTCCATTGATATCGCAGGTAGTAACAGATAGTATTCATTTCAGATGCAAATATTTCAGATGTCTAGGTTCAGGAGATCAGAATAGGTTTTCTAGTGTATTCCTAAAAATCATGTAACTTTTCATATCTTTTTAAAACATATATATATATATACCCCCATCCGTTCACATCATAAATGTGTAGGTTCCCCAGAACCATACACCCAACCGCACATGCCATTTAGACACTTAGCACAAAATCGAGGAGTCCGCAGATAATCTTTTTAGAATCACTATTTGAAGAGTTTGTTGACTGACAAAATCATCAGTTAATCATAATATGCTTATCATGATCATCTTATTCGGACATTTATCGGAAGCTCTACGTAATCAGAAGGGTATTCAAAATCCTTTACTTATGAGTTAATTATGTTTTCATACATGACCAGAGTGATTTGAGCTGATAAGGAATAACGAAGATTCAGGACCTTTACAATCTATGTCGATTGATCAGATTATCGAACAACTCCAGATGAATAGCTCCCATAACTAATACTTGTCAACTTGTCAAATTCATTAACCTTCTGGGGTATTCACTCTTTAATACCAAATATTCTTATCCATAGACCACCTTTTGTGTCATCACTGAACATATCTTAAGGAGACGAACATATATTCTAATGGTCTTTATTTCATTTCCATCTTTCAGCTATATCAGGAAATGCTGATGTACTTGATTTATGGTTCATAATCCATAGGGATGATACATCAGATAAGTTCATCCGAGTTTTCAGGCTTATTACAATCTCTTACCTAATCCTCAGTCCTTGAGATTACCTAGTTCATTTAGCATTCGAGTCTATTCTAACTACTTCGAAATTTTCCAGAGTAATTTCGAACGTTTCTGAATTTCGGATCATATTGTACTTCATTTCAGTTCAGTTCAGTCTTCGTGGTTGATTTGTTGAACAAATATAAAATTCTTAGTACTGAATGCAATCTAGAGTTGTTGAGCTGAATATTTCCAAAATTATCATCGAGCCAAACTTGAGTAGACGTACACTCATTCAAGTGATATATGTGCAGTCAGGTACTGACATATCATTAAGGTTGATCAACTTACTTTAAGTTGTGTTCCATAACTTTTAAGGTTAGTGCAACACCCATATTTACTTGGATTCCTTAATTAATCCAAAACATATACCTAGTCTAGGTCATAAGGGTATTTTGGTCATTCTGGTGCTCAGTTTTATTTCATTCTTTTTAGAGCTCGAGGATATCAAATCATTCCTGAGCTTGGTTATATTCTTAAGTCATTTCCATTACATGGGTAATCTGGTCATTTCTATAGATCTGATGTATTTCAATTATTTTCTTCAAACAATTATGTCTTATTATTTAATTCCAATTTATCATCTATTTCAGTCCCTTCAAACAATTCTGATAAAATAACACCCCGATAAATTGTTCTTCAGGTATTTACTCGTAACTCGGATATTTTCAGGTCAAGTGCCTTATCAGATTTTACAAACGAAATATCTGGAATTTTTCTGCACTCAGTAAGGATCTTAATAATCAAATCTGTACTTAATCAAGTTAAGTACGAGTCCTTAAATACTTTCTCATTCAAGGTCAACTCAGACTATTTTACCTCTCAAGGGCATTTTCGTAATTTCTTAACCATATAATTTCGGTATTAGCTCTTAACAAAAATAATATAATTTGGAGATCCTATAATTAATTGCTTTCCCAAACCTTCTCTGATCTTGAAATGATTCGTTAACAGACTTCTAGTATCTTGCATAAACCCTCTTGGGGGTTAAAAACCGGTTATCCAAAATTTCCAAGTAAACTAACATTTCTTATGCACATCAGTATTTTTATCAGATCAATATGTCTGTAAAAACCTCTTATCCAACTTCCATATTCAAATATTGTCTTTTTATAACATAAGGGTATTTTCATAATTTTACCCTACCAGAATATTCTCATAATTTCTCATCCAAGTACCTTTAACATATGACCTTTGATGAAATAAATTATAATATATAGATCCAGGTTGATTTCTTTATTACCAAACACAGAACTTGAAATTTAGTTCTAACAATTCCTTAATTCCTTATAAAAGTCCTTTAAACCATAATCAGTTACCAAATTTCTACTGTATTCGGATCGAGTGTTGAAATTAATTAACTACACAACTGAGACCAACTTTATCTTATTCATGCATTTACCAATATTCATATGTTTCATAAACCATAAAGAGGTAGTAAGTATTACCTCGATTTCCATGCCATACTGATCGACCATTAAATTCCATTCGAACGTCCTCGATCTTGAAATCGTCTTCCAATATTTCCTCGAATCCATATCAACAGAAATTACATAAAAAAACGGAGCTTAATTCTGAAAAACGGATCAAATCGGATGATAAATTAGTGAAAAACAACTTACCAGGTTTGAATTTTCGATTTCCATGCCATACTGATCGACCATTAAATTCCATTCGAACGTCCTCGATCTTGAAATCGTTCCAATTAAATTCCATTCGAACGTCCTCGATCTTGAAATCGTCTTCCAATATTTCCTCGAATCCATATCAACAGAAATTACATAAAAAAACGGAGCTTAATTCTGAAAAACGGATCAAATCGGATGATAAATTAGTGAAAAACAACTTACCAGGTTTGAATTTGGCGAAACGGACTTTGGATTCGGATTCAAGACGTCGAAAGCATAAAATATGACTTTTTGAAAATTTGGAATTCTTGGTCAAAATCAAAAGTCAACGGGTTTGACTGGCAATTTCTAGGCCTTCGGGTTTGAATTTCGAAAAATGAACTGCAGAATCGGATTTGGAAGGTAAAAAAATGTCAGGATATGTATACTCGGTCAAAGTCAAAGGTCGTTTAATTCCCGGTCAAAGTCGGTCAAATTTTGGTCAACTATGGTCAACGTCGGTCAACGGTTCAGGTCAATGGGTCGGGTCAACTGGTCGAGTCGGGTAAACGGGTCAGGTCGGGTTGGAACTGGTCAAAACATTTCCAAAACCGGTCAAACATATCATTTTTCCCTTCCCCACGGACAGTGGCGGCGTGTGGGGCACGTGGGACCTCTTCAGGCAGCCTATAAATCATGGAAAAAATCCTAAAAATTATTTTAAGCGATTTCGAGGCACTTACAAAGCTCGGTTCACAATTTTGAACGATGGAGTGCTCGATTTCAACGAATCAAAAACTTTGACCGCTTCACCTCCTCACACGCCGCCGTCGACGGAGACCAAGGATGACACTGGTAGACTCGGAACGATGCAAGGAACACGATGGTACGGGAGGTGTCGTAAACGGGATCATCGGATCATCGATGAAAAACCAACTGAAATTGAGTTATTACCGACGATACTTCCGCCTAAAATTAATGACGATTCACGACGAAAGGTTTGAGGGGTTTTGTTCCTCGGTCGACAATGATCACGGTGGTGGTTTCGGTTCGTCGATCGGAGGTCATACGGTGAGTGGATCGGAGTTGAAAGGAGGAATGTTAGAGAAGGGAAAACTGGAAAAATGAGAACCTGCGCACGGGGAGGGGGTTTATAATTCAACTCATAAAAAATGGGTAAACCATGAGTTTAGCCATTGAATTTCCTACACTTCTTAAAATGGTCCGCTAACTTTGCAATTTTATAATTTAATCCCCAATTTCTTCCAAAAATACCAATTAAATTCACCACTTTATAATTTCTTAAATTTAGCCCCTAAATTGGGGTGTTACACTTCTGAACGTTGGGGATTATTAGTGGAGTTAAAAGAGCCGTTATTGTGTGAAACCAATTAATAAAACAGTTGGGAGCGTATGGTGCATCGATGCATAGCCTGGGTGCATCGGTACACTATGTGTAAAATTCAAATATTTCGACCGTTATAATACTTAGTGCATCGGTATACTAGGAGTGCATCGATATACAAGGAGTGCATTGGTACGCTAATTACATTCGATATTCCAAACAAGCTAGGAGTGCATCGATGCATGGTATGTACATCGATGTATAAAATGCATTCGATGTTTAAATTAAATCCAGTGTAAATCGATGCATGGTTGTGCATCGGTGCATAAAATGCATTCGAAATGGGGGTGTGCATCGATGCATTATTGAGTACATTGGTACATCCCTTCATGAAATTGATTTTTGGCTCGTTTTTGGTTTGAAATACTTTGTGAAAATTGTTTCAAAAATATTTTAAGTTTAAAACACAATTTAACACTTTAGTAAGGATTGAATTGAACATTAAAAAACTTGGAGTAATATTTTGATATTCGAATAATTGAATCGAATATACTTTGAAAATGGTGTAAAATCTTAAAGTTCATTTATACTTAATTTGTTATATCGAAACATCAAAATGTTTTCAACAATCTCCCCCTTTGATATAACAAAACACTTGAGTAATTTTAAGATTTTCTTTGAAAAATAATTTTTGAAATTAATTTTGTAAAATTACCCCCTTACTATAACACATCTTTCTCCCCCTTTTTGTTAAATAAAAAAGACTCTATAACATTCTAAGCAAGGTTTAAAATTTTTGTCAATTGATAATAAATAAATATAGCTTAAGCTGCTAAGATCAAAATCAAGAGAAAGGTTAGCCATTAGTTTAATAATTCAATATTCATAATCAAATGTGTAATGGTAAATTGGTCATATTGCAACTAATATGTAAATGATGCAAAGACTAATAAATATTAATCAATCCATAACAGCAAAATGAAAATTCAAACTAAACCAAATAGATATATTTATTAAGTTCAATCATCCAAAACATTCAAGTTTAAACAACCATCATCCATAACAAATTCAAGCAATCCAAAACATCAAAATGTTCAATCCAAGCAAAAACAAAACAGGGCAAGGCAAGGTCTAATCCATAGAAGGATCGGGAGGAGGAGGATGATAATGTGCTCGCATCTCGAGTGTGAGCGCATCTAAATGTTCGTTTATCTCCCTTTGTTTAGCCCTCATAGCAGTCAAATGGGAGTTAATGGATGCAAACCTTAGATCAAATGTCTCCAAAAATGATCGAAAGTATGGAGGCACTTGATCCTCTTGCTGTGTCGGCTCATTCTTGGGAGCTTTATCATTAATATCGTTGATATCTTGCATAAGGTTCTGAAGCTCTGGATCATTGTCTGCTGCCAATGCCGGAGGAGATGGAGCTTGTAAAGAGCTTGCTCTCGGTGTTTGTTCAGTGGGTCGATAAACCCATTGACCAGTTTCTTTATCCTTTTTCCATCCCAATTTCTTTAAGGAAGTGAGATTGAGTTGGTTTTGGAGAGGGATGGGAATGTCAAGAGTAACCCTAAGACCGAGTTTGATAAACAAGTTACTAAGGAGACAACCGTAAACCAAGGTTTCTATATTCTTGGAAGGAACAATGTTTACGGTATCTACTAACTCACTAAAGATGATCTATGGTAGATTAATTTTCTTATTATGTTGGATACAATGTATCCACCATATATCTATGTTCCTAAGAGAGGAGTACCTACCTTCATATGGCCTAAACCACCAAGAGATCATCAAATGTACAAATCGATCGTGATGAGTTCTTAAGGTACTAACACTATCCTTAGATTTATACGGTGATGCCACAATCTCTTTTTCATTGTATAAACCTAAGTTATCTAGTCCAAAATGAGTCGCGATAGTGTTAGAGTCAATAAAAACAAATTGACCTAAAAGATAGGAACGAATTCCTATGGTTTTGGATCGACGTTCGTTTTGGACACATACCACATTGGAGTAGAAGATGTGGACTAATTGATGATAAACAATAGGTTTGAGTTGAAAAAGTGTATCAAACTTCTAGGATTTAAGAGTAGGAAGATATTGGAAATTTATATCTTCCATAACTTGGATCGAAGGGATGCGTTCTTCCCGGATTTTATATGACTCAAAACAAGTATGATACCTATGGTAGAAATCTTGTCTACGGCCAGGTATATTAAAACAGGAGTTTAGAATGGTCATATTTGGGTCATTTGGGTTTAGATTTGGATTGGGTGGAGGAATAAGAGGTCGGTTTTGACTTGAACGACTCGATGAAGACCTAGGACGTTTAGGATTAGACATGGTTTAAAGAATCGGAATGGTTAAGGTCACCTGCAAATATGAAACACATGTATGCAATTCAATCAATCCCAAAACTCAAATGAGTCTTCATCATTTCAAGGTTCTCTAAACCGAATCCTAATGGGCAAAGTTTTGAAAAAAATATTTGGAAAATAATGTTTTAAAATCATAATACGTATAATTTTCATGAAAACAACATACTTGAATAAAAAACATCAATGAAAACAATAATCTTCAAAAATAATAAAATTTGTATATTTCGAAATTTTTGAAATTTTTTGAAAAATCTTGTGTATTTGATGAAATTGATTGTAGAAAATAGTTTCTAAACACTAAACAATCAATGCCCGATATTTAGTTCAACCTAATACTAATGAAAACTAGTCCTAAGTTCATAAATCAATAAAATAGAGGTTTTTGAAATGTTACCTTGAAAATTTGGATTTTGTGAGAATGAGATGATGTTTGCACTTGATTAATAATAGTAGCAAGATTTGGAGTTGAAATGCAAGAGAATTCTGACTTAAAATCGTTGATTTGAAGCAATAGAGATTTGGGTGTGAGAGAGGGACGTACGGTGTGAGTGTGTTTAGGTTTGGGGTTTTGAAATAAGGAAGAAATCAAGCATTTAAACCCAAAAACCCGATGGGTGTATCAATGCACAGCAGAGTGCATCGATGCACATTTAAGGAATGCATCGGTGCACCTTCATAGTGTATCGATGCACATTCAAGGATGCATTGATGCACTGTCTAGTGGTATTGGAAACTCATATATTGAAAACGAACTATGTTCAATCAAACAAATCTATCTTTAAACATAACTTGAACATATAATTAATTTTCACTAAGAATCATAAACTCCCCCTAACTAATAGCAAAGAATGCAATCAAAAGTGTTATTTATAAGCATTTTTCGTAAAGCTAATTAAAAGTGCTATAATTATTTTAAACACTAAGTGAAGATAGGTCAGTTAAATCTAATTCTCTCATAAGTGTCCAAAATCTTTCTTTATCTAAAGGTTTTGTAAAAATATCCACTAATTGATGCAAAGTATCAACATATTCTAGAACTATATCTTCTTTTGTGACATGATCTCTAATGAAATGATGTCTAATTTCAATATGCTTAGTTCTAGAATGTTGGATGGGATTTTTAGTGAGACAAATAGAATTAGTATTGTCACACTTGATAGGTATGGTACCTATTTCAATTCCATAATCAAAAAGTTGTTGTTTCATCCATAAAACTTGTGCACAACAACTACCAACTGAAATGTATTTCGCTTCAGTGGTATATAATGCAACACAATTTTGTTTCTTTTAAAACCAAGAAATCAGCATATTTCATAGGAATTGGCAAGTACCGGAGATCCTTTTCCTATCTATTTTGTATCCTCCATAATCCGTATCAGAGAAGGCATGCAAGCTAAAGCTAGAGTCTCTAGGATACCAAAGTCCTAAACTAGAAGTGTCCTTAAGGTATCTAAAGATTCTTTTAACAGCTAGTAAATGTGATTCCTTAGGGCATGATTGAAATCTAGCACATAAGCAAACACTAGACATAATGTCCGGTCTACTTGCGGTTAGATAAAAGCAAAGATCCAATCATTGACCTATACAATTTAACATCCACACATTTACTTCCTTCATATTTGTCAAGCTTTGTTGATGAGCTCATTGGAGTGGCATGAGGTTTCCTATTTTCCAATCCAAACTTCTTGAGCATATCTTTGACATATTTTGCTTGATTAATGAAGATGCCATCTTTTCTTTGCTTGACTTGGAGTCCCAAGAAAAATGAGAGCTCCCCCATCATGCTCATCTAGAATTCACTCTGTATTAGCTTAGAAAATTCTTGGCAACAAACATCATTAGTAGAACCAAATATTATATCATCAACATAAATTTGTACTACTAATAAATATTTACCTTTATGCTTTAAAAACAATGTAGTGTCAACCTTCCCTTTTGAAAAACCTTTTTCTATAAAATAAGATTGACAATCTTTCATACCAAGCTCTAAGAGCTTGTTTTAAACCCTAAAGTGCTTTTGTCAATTTAAAAACATGATCTGGAAAGTTTGAATCTTCAAAACCAGTTGGTTGTTCTATATACACTTCTTCTTTTATAAAACCATTTAAAAATGCATTTTTAATATCCATTTGATATAATTTAAATTCATTGAAGCATGCAAATGATAATAACATTCTCATTGATTCCATCCTAACTACGGGAGCGTATGTCTAATCAAAATCTATGCCCTCTTCTTGAGTATAGCCTTGAGCAACAAGTCTAGCCTTGTTCCTCACTATATTACCACTTTCATCCAGCTTATTCCTAAATACCCATCTAGTACCTACAATAGATTTATTACTAGGCCTTTCAACTAATGTTCATACTTTACTTCTCTCAAATTGATTTAACTCTTCTTGCATAGCCATAATCTAATGTCATCATTTAATGCTTCTTTAATATTCTTAGGCTCTATACATGAGATAAATGCAACATAATTACATATATTTCTAAGAGAAGATCGAGTTGTTACCTCTTTGGATGGATCACCTATTATCTCACCATCTTTGACATATTTGTATTCTCTTGGGTAAGAGACTTCCCTTTCTTCAATGGTTGGATTATCGAGAACATCATAAGTTTCCTCATCTTTCGTTTCTTCTTTTGATGATGGTTCTCCAACGTCATGTCTAACATCATTTGTGTTTACAATCCCTACATCATCATTCACACAAGAATCCTTCCTCGAAAGGGGATTATAATCGAAAATAACATGTATAGACTCTTCTACCACAAACATTCTTTTATTAAATACTCGATAAGCTTTAGAATTTAAGGAATAACCCAGAAAAGTTCCTTCATCACTTTTAGCATCAAATTTGCCAAGATTTTCTTTACCGTTGTTTAAAACAAAACATTTACATCCAAAAGGATGAAAATAGCTAATGTTAGGCTTTTTATTTTTGAAAAGTTCATATGGAGTTTTCTTTAAAATTGACCTAATCATTACTCGATTAATAACATAACAAGCGGTATTTGTGGCTTTCGCCCAAAAATATTTTGGCAAATTGTTTTCACAAAGCATGGTTCTAATCATTTCTTCCAAAGTTCGATTTTTCCTCTCAACAACTCCATTTTGTTGAGGGGTGTTCTAGGTGCTGAAAAATTATGGCCAATACCATTAGAATTACAAAAATCAGTAAATCTAAGATTTTCAAATTCAGTACCATGATCACTCCTAACACTAGTTATGGAGTAACCTTTTTCGTTTTGGATTACTTTTGAAAAAGTGATGAATTTTTCTAATGCTTCATCTTTTGTACTTAAAAATTGAACCCAAGTATATCTAGAATAGTCATCTACTAATACTAAAAAATATTGCTTTCCACCCAAGCTAATAGTTCTAATTGGCCCAAAAAGATCTATATGGATCAATTGTAATATTCTACTAGTTGATACATCATTAATGGACTTAAAGAAAGCTTTATGTTGTTTTCCTTTAGCACAAGCATCACATATTTTATCATTATCAAATTTTAGCTTTGGCAACCCTCTTACTAAATCTCCTTGAATTAGTCATTGTAGAACTCATGCTAGTTTGTCTTAGTCTCCTATACCATAACCAACTATCATGCTCATCCTTAACAACTAGGCATAAATTAGTCATATCTATAGAATCTAAATGCACCATGTATATATTTCCTATTCTATGACCAACAAGCATAATCCGATTAGATGCAATGTCAATGACTTTACAACCATTAGTTTCAAACATGACATTGTATCCCTTATCACATAATTGACTAATACTCAATAGATTATGCTTTAATCCATTCACATATAAAACATTTTTAATTTGTATGGAAGAGGTATTACCTATAGTACCTATACCTTCAATGTGACCTTTTGAATTATCACCAAAAGTCACATCTCCTCCATTTTTATCATTAAGCTCGATGAACCGGCTCTTGTCTCCGGTCATATGTCTTGAGCATCCACTATCTAGGTACCATGAGTTTGAACTTGTTTCTTGTGCCTTGTAGCAATGCTCCTTTTCCTACGAACATAGATTAATTTTTGATTTTTGGTACCCAATTTCTTTTGGGTCCATATTCATTAGTCTCCAAAATTCTAGTCCCCTTAGGTATCCATTTATGTATTATATCCTTATCTTTAGTAGTAATGAGTTCTTTAGGAACCCATATACTTCTAATGATTTTTCCATTAGAGATTCTTCGGGGACCTCTATGATTGTAGTTTTTAAAACTTTTTCTAACAAAGTTGGATTTTGAATTTTCTCCTTTTTCAAAATGATTTGTTCCAACTTTATTAAAAGAAGCTTTAAGATCATCAATTTTCTTTTGATGATCATCATTGACTCTTGAAAGTAAGTTATGCAAATCAATATTTTTCTTTTGAAATTCATCTAATTTGATTTGCAATTCTTTGATCTTAGTTTCAAGATCGTTGTAGGTCTTGGATATAGACTATTTTAATTTCTCAATTTTGAAATATCATTTTTGTATTTTGAAAATAAAGTCTTATAATCCGAAGCCAACCCATTATGGTCCTCGAATAACTCATCATAAGATAAATCATATGAATTAAATGAGTTAGAGGTTACCTGAGAGTTTTCCCCGATGGCCATCAAGCACGAATTTGCTACTTCTTGTTCCTCTTCATCGGAACCTTCTTCATCGCTCCATGTAGCCACATGAGCATTTTGCTTCTTCTTGGATTGACCTTTTTTCTTTAATTACTGGCAATCGTATTTGAAAGGACCTGACTTTTTGCACTCGTAGCAAATAATGGGGTCTTTCTCCTTTGGTTCATTTTTTAAGCCTTCATTTCATTTGAATTTTCTTTCTCGGTTGGGCCTCATCAATTTTCTGAACCATTTGACAAATAATGACATCTCCTCATTATTGTCATCTTCATCCGAATCACTTTCATCTCTTGTGGATTTGAGAGCAACTCCCACGTTCTTCTTTTTCTCCATCTCCTTCTTTGGCTCGTTAATCTTCTCGAGGTCTACCTCATCTTGAAGCATCATTTCATGAGTGAGGAGTGAACCAATTAACTCTTCGAGAGTTAAAGACTTTAGGTTCTTAGCCTCGATGATTGTCGTCTTCTTTGATTGCCAAGAATTTGGAAGAGAGTAAACTAACTTCCTCACAAGCTTTTCGTTTGGAATGATCTCTCCATATGATTTGAGACTATTGACAATTGTAGAAAATCTATCCGTCATAGCTTTGATATCTTCATCTGGTTTCATCCTAAAATTTTCATAGCTATGAGTTAGAAGACTAATTTTAGATTCTTTTACCTCATCTGTGCCTTCATGAGTGACTTGAAGTTTATCCCATATCTCCTTGGCGGTTGTACAAGATGAAACTCTCCCGTAAATAATGTGGATATCCTTTGAGTTGAGCTGGAACATTCTTATCTCTGCTTCACTCCACAATCTTGAATGAGTGGGAGGAATGAAGTATCCATATTCTATGATATTCTATGCTCCCATGTCACTTGCTTGAGTGAAGTACCTCATTCTATTCTTCCAATAAGCATAATTAGTTGTATTGAAGAAATGAGGCTTGTTGATATGCATAAAATCAAGACCGAAGTTGGAGTTTGAAGTGGAGGCCATTGATGACTTGAATATCGATATAACTTTCCCCGAATCGACTCAAGAGGTGATTAAACCTTCAAATGAGTAAGGCTCTGATACCAATTTTTGAGTTAATCAATCGAAGAATCGGCTAAGAGGGGGTGAATTGGTAAAAAAAAGTTGGAGGAAGCTTTTGCAAAAATTTGAAAATAATTGCACAACGATTTAGAGTGGTTCGACTTTCTCAACCAAAGTCTACGTCCACTACCTTAGCTATCAACACTAAGGATTTTCCAACAAATTCACTAATTTGTTCTTTCTTTTGAGGACAAAGAGTAACTTTACAAATCCCTCAAGAATTATACCCCAAAGTCTTGAGAACACTCTCTCCTAAAGAGAAATACACAAATTTGTTAACTTATAAGAAAACCTCACAAGGTAAGATGTTTTCACAATTCTATAACAAAAAAATAACACTAAAAAATAAATACAATTAAGCACAATAAGTGTTCTTGAAAGCAAAATGAATATTGAATGAAAAATAGGCTTGAAATGCTCAAACTTGAGGTTTGATGATTTCTCTTTGATTCTCTAGCTTCTCTTATTGATTGTTGTTGATCAATGGCTCCTAAGCTTGTTTAAATACTCATTGGATCACTTCTGAACGTTGGGGATCATTAGTGGAGTCAAAAGAGCCGTTATTGTGTGAAAACAATTAATAAAATAGTTGGGAGCGTATGGTGCATCGATGCATAACCTGGGTGTATCGATGCATAACCTGGGTGCATCGGTACACTATGTGTAAAATTAAAATATTTCGACCGTTATAATACTTAGTGCATTGATACACTAGGAGTGTATCGGTACACTAATTACATTCGATGTTTCAAACAAGCCAGGAGTGCATCGATGCATGGTCTGTGCATCAGTGCATAAAATGCACTCAATGTTTAAATTAAATCCAGAGTGCATTGATGCATGGCTGTGCATCGGTGCATAAAATGCATTCAAAATGGGGTGTGCATCGATGCATTATTGAGTGCATCGGTACATCCCTTCATGAAATTGATTTTTTGGCTCGTTTTTTGTTCGAAATATTTTATGAAAATTATTTCAAAAATATTTTAAGTTTAAAACACAATTTTACACTTTAGTAAGGATTGAAATTGAATTTTGAAAAACTTGGAGTAATATTTTGATATTCGAATAATTGAATCGAATATACTTTGAAAATGATGTAAAATCTTAAAATTCATTTATACTTAATTTGTTAAATCGAAACATCAAAATGTTTTCAACAACCAAAGTGACTTAAACTTATATATATAGTTCCAAGTTATTCCAATCATCACACAAGCTTAGAAATGATTCTAGACACTCCTAACATCATATTCTAACTTTAAATCATTAAAATTAAACTTCCCCTTCATCCACCATAATCACCAATTCAACACTTTAAGCATGAAAATAATGAAATTATTATACCAAATGAAAGAGAATTTGATGTAGATTATTTTTTTCTATTTAACACTTTAGTGCAAAAACCTACTAAAATGGCCTAAAAATGAAAAAGAAAAGCTTGATAACCCTTGGCTAAGGGTCACGACAAAATGGAGGAAGAAAAAGAGAGTTCTTGACTTTTCTAAACAAAATCTCCTTATAATTATCTTTGAAACCCATTAAAATGAATTTAAAATTCATTTTTGTCCAAAAGTCTTTTCCACCCTTAATGAACCTTGATATTTACCACCTTGCCATGCTTTCATCACCTTTATTACATCATTATATTAATATAAAAATCATATTTACTGGTTCTCATCTTTTCCCTTGCACTTTTCCAAAATTTCAATTTGGTCTTTTTAATTCAACTATCCCACTTTAACACAAAAAATCCACTTAATTCCATTGATCCATATTAAATTCTACTGGTTAAAAATATCAGAATAATATTACTAATTTCATAGGATCATCCTTCAATTTTTTGTAAACTTCCTATTCGATCCGGTTATCCGAATACGTTATCAAAATTTATCGCTTCATACCTTTTTACATAAACTTTGGACCAAAATTTGAATTTCATACAAACCCATTCTTAAGGACAAATAAGGACGGACTATTCATTTATGGAATAAAATTTTTTTTGGGAAAATTTTCACTTTGGTCCTTGAATTTTTCCCAAGTTACTACTTTGGCCACAAGACATTCAAATTTTACATTTTGGTTACTTGTCAAAATTTTGGGATATTACATGCTAGCTAGAGCCAAACCCTTTGGAACATTCTAGAAGACGCCCGGAGGGATTGTTGAAACCCTATGATTTCTGAAAATCTTGTAGTGGTGTTGGGCCGAATAATTTTAATGAATGGACTTAGGTATCAAATCTCACTTGGTTTTAATGGGTCAAATGTAATAATTTAGTCTATGTGGGCTTCGGTTTGGCTGTCTAAATGGGCTCTAGATTAGTTTGTGACACTTTTGTACTTGGGCTTGTATTTTGGTTTAGTAATGGGTTGAGCGGGTAGTGAGTTTTAAGGTTATTTGTATTTGGGTTTAGTGTTAAATGGACTATAGGGGTCACATGTAATGGGAGAAGGCTATTTAAGTTAATGATTTGGTTTGGATTTGTAAATGGACATTTGTTTGGATTTAACAATTGTATTTAATATCCAATAGAAAGGATTTAATTTTAAATTTGGATTTGAACTTTAAACCATGTATGGTCACTAACCCAAATGAGCAAATGTTCGAAATTTCTCAAAGCCCCAAACTATTTTTCTCTCATGCTCCAAATGACACTCGAATTAGCACATGAACCATTTTAAATTGACCTTCGGCCATCTTTAATCCAATGCAACTTGTGTGGACAAAATTAGGGTATTACATGGTGTTTATGTCACATTAGCTGTACCGTTTAGTCTAAACGATAAGCTAATTGTTATAACAGTTATTAGATTTTTTTAATCATAACTTAATCGTTAAAAATAGTTAATTATTATTAATGGTTCGATTATCTGTGGTTAACCTATTTCAATTTTTTCAAACATAAATTAACTTAAAATTTTAAAATTTTCATAAAATTTACGACGATCAAAACATATATATTTGTAAAAATCTTATTTATTTATAAAAGCATTTTATTTTATAATATATATATATATTGAGGCATATTTGTTTTTTTACAATTTAAAATCTTATGTATATACTTATATTTTACAATTTAAAATCATGTATGTCTTCCATCTATGATTGATTTAATGTGATCATATATAAGATAAACATGATAACTAAAAAATTGGAGGAATCATTTTAATTTATTTCTAATTATATTCTCTAAAAAATATAATTAATTAATTATAATTTATTACAGTTAATTGGTGGTTAACCATTTATTAAAATTCATTAACCGTAACTATAATGGTTAATCAATATTTTTAACGATTTAGTTAATCGAAACTATTTAATCTTAACGGTTTGATTAATTAATTTATAAAATGTAACGATTACACTGATTAATAATCACGGTTAACGGTAATGTACCAACATAGCGGGGACCGACATGATGTAGTGCTGCCAAAATCTATGCTTTTCTAAAACTACAGTTGAATGTTGATGAACATAAGAAGAACAAAGGAGATGCATTAGAGGATTTTGAGGACAAATGATTTTATCTAAAATTTTCAAAGTTACAACTGATTTATGTTTTAGGTTTTTTAACATTCTTCAACTGGTTTTGGAAATTCATTTCAGTACATTTGTATGTTTTATTTATTTTAATCCAACTTTTTAATTTTTTTTTCTTTTAATTTTCCATTTCCCTCTTTGTTTGTTTATTTTTTAATTTCTTTTCATTAATCAATCTAATTTGCATGATATTTTAATTCAGTCACAGGTTTGTTTCATGCACTATTATTTCTCTTATTTCAACTTACTATTACGAGTTTTCTTTGTTTCAATTTAGTCCTTACCTTAGTTTTATTTATTACTATATTTTATTTTTTGTTGATATATTTTACTTTATTCAATTTAATCTCTACATTAGTTTTCTTTGTGGCTCACACCTTGCATTCAGTGTAATACCCCGAATATTTAGTCAGTGACTAAATTGAAGGAATTTGAAATTTTGGGGATTAAATTGAATAAAAGGTAAAGTATAAGAAATGATCTAGAATTTGTGCGTAAGACCTACCAATAAGAATAGAAGAATGAAAGGGGCATTTTGGTCTTTTAGAGGAAAGGTGTATTTAAAATTATTTTAAATAGGGTATTAAAAGGGGAAAGTTAAAAAGAAACTAAGTTATCTTCTCTTCTCCTCTCCCCGTGTGCCCATTCTCTCCATAGCCAAAGGTGAGTTTCCTTCAAGATTGTTTTTTCCTTTAGTTTAATGGATGGTTTTGAAACCTTAAGTGTTATAGAGGTTTAAGAAAGGTTCAAGGATGATTAAAACTTAGTGAGTAGTAAATTATTGGAGATTGAAGAAAATGAGTTTTTGAATGATATGTTGAAATATGAGTTTTTATTGAGGTTTACAAGTATATTTGACTTGTCAAATATGTAAATAAGAGATTAGAAGCATTGGATGTGAATAAAAACATGTATGAAAAATTAGTATGATTCTTGGTTTTGGATGATCTTTGGAGAATTTAGATGATATAAGAAGCTAAATTGAGGAAAGATAGTTGGGTTAATTGATGTTAAGTTTAAAGGTATTGTTTGAGGTAAAAGTAAGAGATTTAAATGAAATTTGGGTAAAAATCGAGTTGAAAAATGGAAAATCTGGGTAAGCGAATCGGTACTGGAAGAACACTACAGATACTATAGGTTTAAAATTGGGCAAATATGATGACCAGTATCGATACTGATGCAATTAGTATCAATACTATTGTGGGTATCGATACTAAGAGGAAGGTATCGATTCCATGGATTCCATAATGCATAAATGGTATCAATACTGAAAGGGAGTATCGGTACCATAGTATTGAAGTATCGATACCATGGTAGGGGTACCGATACTATTAATCCTAGAATTTTAAGATATGATGAATTTTAATAGAAATTGAAATTAATAGTACTTTTAAAGTATTATTAAAAGAATAAATGTTAGAAAGTATACTAACAATTGTATGGTATGTGTAATAATGGATGCTTGTGTAGTTCATAACCAAGCTCCAGAGTCAAGCAAGAAAAAGAGCAAAGATAAAGTTGCTGAATAGTTGGGCATATCAGGTGAGTGCATTTAATGTATGTTTTACAATATTTGATATATTCTTATAATGTGTATGTAAATGATATTATGAATAGGTTTTAGAGTATTAACTGCTCTAAAATGAAATATAAATGCATAACGATGCATTTCGACATAAAGGTGCCACAAATGAATGCATAACGATGCATTTCGGTACTTCGGTGTAGTGCATGTACTTTACATTTCTTATTTGACATACATTGGGAAAAATATACAGAAAAATATGTATGCTTGTCATACTAAGAATAAATTTGATGACTATATGAAAGAAACTTGGTTTAACTGAATGGTTAACTGATTTTTATGAAGTATACGATTTAGTTCGTATTTCAATAGCCATGATATGCTTATGTATGAAGTTCAATTTATTGACATTTTTATGCCTCACTAAGTAAATACTTAGTGTGTTTTAATTTCACGCGTAGGTAAAAACAAAGACTAGCAGAGTAAGGAGTGTTGCAGAGATAATCAATCCAAGGTTGACTCATCAGTAACTGTAGGACAATTATGTTTCTTTTTGATAATTAGATGGCATGTATATGAACTTAAGAAAAATACTCTGGAATGTATTAAAGTTGCAAATTTTCTAATAGGTTTCAACAAATGTTTTATTATTATACGAAAATGTTTTGTTTTATTTTTGAAACAAAAAAATTATGGGTTTTACAAATCAGTAAATGTTTTTAAAAGTCATGTGACACCTATGACTTGTGTACGGAAACGTATACGGGAAATGGGTATTACATTTATTGGTATCATAGCTACAGATTTAGGTGATTCTTAATCGAAACTGAGTTTATTTGAATTTAGAAAAAGGGATTACATGCTATTAAAATTGTCAAGGTTACTGATAAGGTGTCATTAGAATGTGAATGATGACACTCCTTACTAACTTTAGTATTTTTAATATGTATATCCTAGAAGATGTCGGAATCTTTGAACTCGCGAAGAGCAGCCGAACGAGAATAATAAGCATCTGATTCCATCTGAGAATGCTAGCGCACTGGCACATCATTGTATGCCCATTCCAGAGTTTGGAGCTTTTATGCAAGCTTTCGATGCCATATTGACACGGTTCCAACCTCCTCCACCTCCCCCTGCTCCTCCAGCACCGAGGATGTTGATCCCAAAAGAGCCGAAGAGTTTGGGAGCTCTAGAGTTCTGGGGAGAAGAGGATGAGGGTTCTATGGAGGATGACTTATGGCTAAATGATGGTTATGGTAATGCTTGAAAGTCTTCACATCTTGGATACGAAAAGCTAGGTGGAGTTATATCTTTACTTCAGGGATCAGTTCGATTATGGTGGTCAAATACTACGATGTATGCACCACCGAAAGAAGTGTCCTGATAGTTCTTCCAGGAGGAATTCAAGAAAAATATGTGGGTGAGCAGTTTCGACGGGCGATGCTTCTAAAGTTCCTTAATTTGAAACAAGGTAAACGAGAAGTACATGAGTACGAGGATGAGTACAATAAGCTGAGTTGTTTTCCTACTGAGGTAGTTCCCAATGACAAGGCTCAACATGATTGGTTCATTGAAGGTTTGAAGCCAAAGTTGAAATAGATGATGTTGGCATTGAACTTGTCTAGCTTGCAAGAAGACATAAACCGAGCCAAGGCTATTAGAAAAGCTCAAGAGGAGACCCTAGTAGTGGAGCAGAGTATGCAGACAGGGAAAAGAGTTGGAAGCCTTTAACTCCCTATCATGCTAAGAGAGGCAAGGGTTCGAGTTCCCAATATATCGATAGAGATAGTTCTACTACAGCTTCGCTGAAAACTAAACAATCTATGTCTTTTACTACTAGCTCGGGTAGAGCATTTAGAGAGAGAAATCCATGTTAGACATGTGGTAAATTGCACCATAGAGTATGCAGATTTCTCAGTGGATCTTGTTTCTAGTGTGGTGAGACTGGTCACTTTGCCCGAAATTATCCTAAGAAATCCGGGGACAATTCGGCGCAATTTGAGAGATATGTGGCAGCTTCTAATAGAAGCAGAGGAAGAGGTACATCCAGAGGATAATCTGAATCAATTCCGAGACAAGAGACTCGGGGAGTCGCCAGAATTTACAACATTAAAACCAATGAGTATCGGGATGACCCAGAGATCATCACAGGTACATTCTATCTTTTTGATGAACCTGTGTTTGTTTTAGTTGACCCTGGTTCTATACACTCATACATTAGTACAAAGTTGGTTACAGCTAGAGGAATTTCTTTAGAACCAATTTTTAGTGAGATGATAGCGGTAAACCCCATGGGCCACAGTGTGAGAGTAACTCGGGTATGTAGGAAATGTCCGATAAATATTCAAGGGATTGTGTTCCCGACAAACTTAATGAAGTTGCCATTCAATGCGTTTGAAATCATTTTGGCCATGGATTGGTTGTCTCCACATCATGGATGGGTTGATTTCGCAAGAAGCGATTATTTTTTAAGGATGAGGAAGGCTCTGAATTAGTAGTGATCGGCGAAAAAGCAAAATCACCATCCAATGTAATATCAGCCATGACTGTAAGGAAAATGATTGCAAAAGGGAGTATAGTTTTTCTAGCTAACGTGATAGATACTCGAGTAGCAGAAGTGAGAGTAGATGATATTCTCACGGTTAGGGAGTTCTCAGAAGTTTTTCCCGAAGAGTTACCAAGTTTACCTCCAGATCGCGAGGTGAAATTCTAGATTGAGGTTTACCCGAGTACAAAACCTATTTCTATGGCTCCATATCGAATGGCTCCAATGGAATTAAGAGAGCTAAAATCCAAATTGCAATAGCTACTATATAAGGGATTCTGAGACCCAGTGTTTTTCCTTGGGGAGCACCTGTATCTTTTGTGAAAAAGGACGGGTCTATGCTATTATACATCAACTACCGTCAGTTAAATAAAGTAACGATAAAGAATAAATATCATCTTCCAAGGATTGATGATATGTTTTATCAACTGAAAGGCGCAATAGTGTTCTCTAAGATAAACATGAGGTCGGGGTACCACCAATTAAAGATAAAAGAGGATGATATTTCAAAGACAGCTTTTTGGACTCGGTATGGACACTATGAATTTGTGGTGATGTCATTTGGATTAACTAATGCTCCTGCAACATTTATGGACTTGATGAACCGAGTATTCCAACCTTACTTGGATCAATTTGTGGTGGTATTTATAGATGATATTTTGGTGTATTCCAAGTCAAGAGAGGAACATGATGCTCATCTTCGAGTGGTTCTTCAGACACTTCGAGAAAAGAAGTTGTATGCCAAATTATCCAAGTGTGAATTTTGGTTAGCTGAGATTGCTTTCCTTGGTCATATAGTCTCTGCAGAAGGCATAAAAGTAGATCCCAAAAAGATTTAAGCTATAGTGAATTGGCAATCCCCAAAGAATGTTTTTGAAGTTCATAGTTTATTGGGGCTTGTTGGTTATTGTAGACAGTTCATGAAGAACTTCTCAATGTTTTCTTCACCGCTAAATAAGTTGTTATGAAAAGATGTGCCTTTTGTTTGGTCAGAGAAATGCCAAGAAAGTTTTGAAATGTTAAAGAGAGTCGTAACAAAGGTCCCAGTTCTAGTACAACCTGAATCGGGCAAAGACTATGTAGTCTTTAGTGATGCATCTAACAATGGGTTGGGATGTGTGCTTATGCAAGATGGAAATGTTATGGCTTACGCCTTAAGACAGCTGAATAATCATGAGAGAAATTACCGAACACATGAATTGAAATTGGCAGCGGTCGTTTTTACTTTGAAAATCTGGCGTCATTATCTGTACGGTGAGCGGTGCCATATTTATACAGATCATAAGAGTCTAAAGTACTTGTTGACTCAGAAAGAACTGAATTTGAGACAAAGAAGATGGATCGAGCTTTTAGAGGATTATTATTTGATAATCGATTATCATCCAGGAAAAGATAATGTGGTAGCTGATGCACTAAGTCGAAATATTTTTGCAGCTTTACGGGCTTTAGATGTGCGTATGTCTTTAAATGAAGATGGTGCCTTGATTGTTGAACTTAAGTTAAAGCCGATGCTTTTGGATCGGGTAAAAGAACTGCAAGGCCAATATGAGAAATGCTTGGCAAGAATTGTACAAGTAGAAAAAGATGAGGTTAAAGTTTTCAAGCAAAGAAGTGATGGATGTTTGCATTATCGTGGAAGACTTTGTATTCCCGATAATGATGAACTGAAGGAAGGTATTCTTTCCGAGGCACATTATAGTCCTTTGACTATGCATCCAGGTAGGAATAAAATGTATCAAGATATGAAGAGTCGTTTCTGGTGGCCTGGCATGAAAAGAGTGTATTGGAGTTTGTTGCAAAATGTTTGACATGTCAGCAAGTGAAAGATGAACATCAAGTGCCTTTCGGATTGCTAGAACCGATATCCATTCCTGAGTGGAAGTGTGAATGAGTTACAATGGATTTTGTTTCGGGGCTACCTTTGTCACCAGGTAAAAATGACTCGATATGGGTAATTATAGATAGATTGACCAAGACAGCTCACTTTATTCCAGTTCTGGTAGATTACTCGATGGATAGATATGTGGAATTGCATGTACTGGAAATAGTTAGGTTGCACAGGGTGCCCATATCGATAGTGTCCGATCGAGACCTAATGTTTACTTTAAGATTCTGGAAGTCTTTACATAAGGCATTGGGAACTCGATTGATTCAACACAAATTTTTATACACAAACAGATGGGCAGTCATAATGAACTATTCAGATTTTAGAGGATATGATGAGGGTATGTGCGATTAAGTTTAAAGGATCTTGGTAAAGATATTGCGTTTAGTATAATTTGCTTATATAAAAGTTATCAATAGAGTATTAAGATGGCCCTGTATGAGCTTTATATGGGAGAAAGTATCGAACACCATTGAATTGGTTTGAGCTAAAAGATCGAGACCTAGTTGGCTCGGATTTGATGAAAGAAATGGAAAAGAAAGTGATAGTTATCAGGATAATCTAAAGATAGTCTCTGATCGACAAAAGTCTTATAATGATTTGAAAAGAAAAGAAATTGAATTTCAAATAGGAGACAAGGTATTTATGAAGGTATCACCTTGAAAGAAAGTATTGAGATTTGGGCGCAAAGGAAAGCTGAGTACGAGATTCATTGGACCTTATGAGATTTTGAAAAGGGTCGGATCAGTAGCATATTAATTAAATTTTCCTCCTAATATGGACAAGATCCACAATGTTTTTCATATGTCGATGCTTAGAAGGTACCGATAAGATCCATCCCATATTATCATACCAGAGGAAATAGAGATACGATCAGATCTGACTTATGAGGAAGAACCAGTGCAAATCTTGGTTCAAGTAATCAAAGAACTGCGTAACAAGAAGATTCCTCTAGTTAAAGTACTCTGGCAAAACCATAAGGTAGAGAAAGCCACTTGGGAAAGAGAAGAGGACTTGAGGAAACAATTTCCACACCTCTTCATATAAGGTATTTCTTAAAATTCGATGACTAATTTTCTTAACGGGAGAATTGTAATACCCTGAATATCGAGTCAGTGACTAAATTGAAGGAATTTGAAGTTTGGTGGATTAAATTGAACAAATGGTAAAGTATAAGAAATTATATAGAATTTGTGTGTAAGACCAATTAGTAAGAATGAAAGAATGAAAGGAGCATTTTGGTCTTTTAGAGGAGAGATAGATTTAAAATTATTTTAAATATGGTATTAAAAAGGGAAAGTTAAAAAAATGCTAAGTTATCTTCTCTCCTCCTTCTTCCCGTGTGCCCGTTCTCTCCATAGCCAAAGGTGAGTTTCCTCCAAGATTGGTTTTTCCTTTAGTTTAATGGTTGGTTTTGAAACCTTAAGTGTTATAGAGGTTTAAGGAAGGTTCAAGGATGATTAAAACATAGTGAGTAGTAAATTATTAGAGATGGAAGAAAATGGGTTTTTGAATGATATGTTGAAATATAAGTTTTTATTGCGAATTACAAGTATATTTGACTTGTCAAATATGTAAATAAGATATTACGAGCATTGGATGTGAGTAAAAATATGTATGTTAAAGTAGTATGATTCTTGGTTTGGGATGTTCTTTGGAGAATTTAGATGTTATAAGAAGCTAAATGGAGGAAAGTTAGTTGGGTTAATTGATGTTAAGTTTAAAGGTATCGTTTAAGGTAAAAGTAAGATATTTAAACAAAATTTGGGTAAAAATTGAGCTGAAAAATGGAAAATCTGGGTAAGGGTATCGGTACTGGAAGAGCAGTACCAATACTATAGGTTTAAAATTGGGGAAATATGATGAACATTATCGATACTGATGCAATTAGTATCGATACTGCTGTGGGTATCAATACTAAGAAGAAGGTATCTATACCATGGACTCCAGAATGCAGAAATAGTATCGATACTGAAAGGGAGTATCGGTACCATAGTATAGAAGTATTGATACCATGGTAGGGGTACCGATACTATTAAGCCTAGAATTTTAAGATATGATGAATTTTAATAGAAATTGAAAATAATAGTACTTTTTAAGTATTATTAAAAGAATAAATGTTAGAAAGTATACTAACAATTGTATGGTATGTGTAATAATGGATGCTTGTGTAGATCATAACCAAGCTCCAGAGTCAAACAAGAAAAAGGGCAAAGATAAAGTTGTCGAATAGCTGGGCATATCAGGTGAGTGCATTTAATGAATGTTTTACAGTATTTGATATATTCTTATAATGTGTATGTAAATGATATTATGAATAAGTTTTAAAGTATTAAATGCTCTAAAATAAAAGTTAAATGCGTAACGGTGCATTTTGACACTTCGGTGCAGTGCATGTACTTTACATTTCTTATTTGACATACATTGGGGAAAATAAAAGATAATTGGGAAAAATATACAGAAAAATAGGTATGCTTGTCATACTAAGAATAAATTCGATGACTATATGAAAGAAACTTGGTTTAACTGAGATGGTTAATTGATTTTTTATGAAGTATACAATTTAGTTCGTATTTCAATAGCCATGATATGCTTATGCATGAAGTTCAGTTTATTGACATTTTTATGCCTTACTAAGTAAATATTTAACGTGTTTTAATTTCAAGCGTAGGTAAAAGCAAAGACTAGCATAGTAAAGAGTGCTGCAGATATCATAAATCCAAGGTTGACTCATCAGTAACTATAGGACAATTATGTTTCTGTTTTATAATTAGATGGCATGTATATGAACTTAAGAAAAACACTCTGGAATGTATTAAAGTTACAAATTTTCTAATATGTTTCAACGAATGTTTTATTATTGTACGAAAATGTTTTGTTTTGTTTTCGAAACAAAAATTGTATTGGTTTTACAAATCAGTAAATGTTTTTAAAAGTCATGTGACACCTATGACTTGTGTACGGAAACGTATATGGGAAATAGGTGTTACATTCAATTTATTTTTCTTTGTGGCTTTAGACCATACATTATTTATGTTATACTAATATTTAATAGTATATATTATAATTGTATTTTATTAGTATGTTATATATATGTATATTAATGTGTATTTTATTATTTATTTCATTTATCATTTTTACTAATAAGTGGCATTATTCATTTATGAATCATTAATTAAATTAACTTTGAATTCATGATGTTACATTAAATAAGGCAACAACATAATCGACTAGGTCCTAAAAGGGCGCTCATACGGTGTTAATACTTTCTTACACACAATTGACTTTCGAATTTATTTCTCTAGTAAGCAGACTTTAATTTGTTGTTTTAATTTCACTAAAATTATAATTTTTGGGTAATCCAATCATAGCCTAATAAAGATTGATGACGAACCTTTCGAACCACATTTAATATTCATTCAAAAAAGAACATTAAAAGAGGATTCACCTACTATTTTTAAAGAAGTTTCGAAATAAGATATCATCATATTCACTATATTTGAGATTCCTAATAGAGATTACTTGAAAATAAGTTTTTCACAAAAGCTAATTTGGACACAAAGGAAAGGAATTAAAAATAGAAGAGGAGAGAAGAAAAAAATGTGAAGCAAAGAAGTCTTGTAGATATAAAAAGACCCAAAGCAAAAATAAAGAATAATAAAAATATATGGATCATTATTAAATCAAAACGGAAAACTTTCATTTCTCAAATTAATATAATCAAATTTTTCTATCATTTCTAGTCACATTTAACCAAATTTCTCCATGATTTTCATTAGACCTCGCAAATTCAATCCGAATCTGATTATCCAAATTGATTTACTTGAACTGATACTTGATATAAATCTGAACATGATTAAATTTGAACACCTGAATCATACTAGACATAAACATAAATGACCCAAATTTTAGTTGAACCAATATGAAACCATATCCAATTTTATCTGAATTGAAAAAAATCTAAATCGAAATTAACCAGAACTGAAGTAACCCAAACTGAAAACAACTCAAACCAAAAGCAAACCGAATTGAATTTCACTCGATCCGAAAGTAACCCTAACAAAAATTAGCCTAAACCGAAAGTAATCTGAACCGAAAATAACCTTAATCAAAATCAACTCAAACCAAAAGCAATTTGAATTTAATTTTTCCAAATTAGATCCGAATCAAACATTGACCCGATTTTTAACCCAATAAATTAGTAAAAATGATTGAATAATGTGTTGTTATTGTATATTTGTTAACAATATCATGAATGATAAAATGATGCATGTTTTATTCTCTTTTTGCATTATATTACTAGTTAATCACCACCGTTGACAATAATTTATTTTTTTGAATTGTAAAGCGGGAAAGTTAGCTAAAAAGCTTTACAAACTAAGATACTGAGCATCCAATTCTAGTAAATGCCGAATTGCAGGTGGGGGGAGTACAGGTGAAGGGTCTCCAAAGAGTTGGGACCAACACATTTGGGAAGACTATCATCTAGAATGTTGCAACTACGGGGAATCCAAACAATATCAGTAACCCATCCTCCATGTTGAAGAGGAGTGATTGACCTAACAAGGGAGAGGGGACTAGAGCTAGCATTCAGATCGTTCACCAGCTTGACAGCTTCGGCGCAATCAAAATGAATCTGCACAAATTCATAGCCTTGGTCTCGAGAGAGTTGGAGTCCTATAAGAATCGCCTAAAGTTCAGCATGAATGACAGACACTGTTCTGATGGTCTTTTGGAAACCAAAGAGGCAATTCCCACTTGATCTCTGAATAAGCCCCCAATAGAACCAAATCCATTTGTCGAGGAGACAGCGGCATCGACATTCAGACATATCCACTCTGGTTCCGGACCTGACCAGTGAGCATTTTGGTGAGCATTGGTACCTTGCAGCGATGTCGGAGCACAATTATCATAATATCTAGCCCAAGTAATCCCTTTATTCATGATGCATACAGGAGAAGTAAACTTATTATTGAAGACAAATTGATTTCTGGCTTTTCAAATCTGCCAAATGGTTGCAACAAAGAGAGTGCACTACAACAAAACTGAGTTTTAGCGGCGTTTTTTTAATCCTCTAACGGCATTTTTAAGCGCCGGTAAAAGTACTTCTGGCGATAGGAAAAATGCCGCAAGAAGCGCCTGTCATACAGCGCCGCTAAAGTTACCAGCGTTTGAAAATAAAAAATTCCGCAATAGGTCAAGATCTATAGCGGCATTTTTTTGGAACAAACGCCGCAAAAGCTCGATATCTATAGCGCCATTTATCGTATCTATAGCGGCATTTTTGGAACAAACGCCACAAAAAGGTCGATATTTATAGCGACGTTTTGGAACAAATGTCGATCTATAGCGGCGTTTTTGGACAAACGCCGCAAAAGGTCAGACCTATAACGGCGTTTTTGTAACAAACGTCACAAAAGGTTAGATCTATAGAGGCGTTTTTGTAACAAATGCCACAAAAAATTTGAGAGCTATAGTGGCATTTTGGAACAAACGCCGCAAAAGATCGAGATCTATCGCGGCGTTTTTGGAACAAACGCCGCAAAAGATCAGATCTATAGCATCATTTTTGGATACAAATGCCGTTAATTACATTTCTTTAGCTAAGATGATTTTGCATATTTCATTTCTTCTCTACATCACCTAAATTTAATATCATCTAGCTTTATCTAATTAACAACAACCATACATTTTAATAAAGACACAAGTTATGTAGAAAAATACTTAACAACAAAATAAATTAAAATTTATAAACATTAAAAATAAATGTATTGTAGTTTGACATTTTAGCTTAGGTAATTCACTCTCTCAAAGAGAAAGTATGTATTTGAAACAGAATATTTTGCAGCTATATCAACATACTATATAAAATTAGTTATGAATGATTCCTATACACAGCTGAAGAGCTAAACAATCATGCTTTCAGAAAACTCCTGAAGACAAAGCTCATGCATGCTGGTAATAGATTACCATGCAAGTACTCTAGTAGCACCAAGGAACAAAAATATTGATGACCAAAATTGGATACCTGCAAGAAAAACCATTCAAAACAAGTAAATAGAGGTATCACCAAGAGTGGCATTTAACAGAGAAAGCACCAAAGTTGGGAACATAACGTATAAATTACGTGGTTTGCAATCTTTGCATTTAACTTACTCATTTGCAATTTTATCAAAGTTATCACTATTCGGTGGTATGGAATCCTGAACAACTTCATCATCAACTTCCTTTTCATGCTGAATGACTTGTGGAACCGGTTCTGAACGATACTCATCACCCGTGAGCCTTAAATCTGGATCTATAGTAAAATTTCGAATTGTTTTTGCTATATTCAACCTGTTCTGTTAACAGAATGCACAAAATTAGTCATCTGGACCAAAGTTCACATGTTAAAATGCCACCACGAAAATACACACAAACAACTTGAAGAACGGAGTAAGAGTACAAATATTGACAGGAAAATATTAACCCATGAATTATTGTAATTCAGAATTCCTTCCCTGCAGGAACCATAATCCATGCAATTATTGTAATTCAAAATTCCTTCCTGTAGGAACCAAATCCTCATCGAAGAGAGGTGCTTGTTTAATGGCTGGTATCGACTTGGTTGTATCCCACAGTTCACGCCACAAATTACCTAAAACGTATAAAATTCAAATATCATAATCAACCATAGAAATATCCTAGCAAGTAAAACTACCCGTAGGTTAAGAATGTCAAACAAATACTTCAAGATGTAAAAACCCTCCACCTAGAATTTTTTCAGAATTCATTCTCCTAAAACGAGTTACATACGAACATAATACAAGTTCATGGAAATATACAAATATTGTAAATGAAATGAATCAATGTTCACATGTCAAAAGTAAAAACTAACGAAAAAGAAGCTAAATTGCAGCAAACTTAATCTAAGTAGCGGAGACTGGGATAATGAGAAAAAACCTTCTTTTTTCATTCGAAAACTTAGTTGACCTCTTCTAACCGAAGAGTTTACCTTATCGCTCGGCTCAGCTTCAGTCCAATCAGGAGGAAAGATCCATCATAAAAAAGGTGAATTTTAAAGAGAAACACAGCTCCAAACAAAAGAAAATGTCCTATCAGTCACATATAAAACATGTCTGTATCAAACATATGATGAATCAAAGCAAGCACTCTCGCATCATCACCAAAGCCAAATGCAAGTTTATCCTCTTTATCTCGAAGAACTAATGACTTCACTACAGGGAAGGTCAGGCCCGTCCTTTCCTTCACGGGTAAAGAATATCCAGAAGATGCCAAAAGATCTTTCATATATTTAAAATTACTTCCAGCCCCAGAACCAAAAAGCAAGCACAAAAAGATAAGAACACTATAAACAAGCTGAATATGACAATTAAATATATCACACATTTGACAACTTAAATTGATCTCAGAAGCAAGAAAAACTTTGTATCAAAAGATTAAATAGTATGTCAAAGCAGTGTTAATGGTCCAGAAAGTAAATTCCAATAAAGGTAGCAATTTACAAATCGGCATATTTCATGAGGCATCAAATGAATTTCAATATCAGCAATAGCAGAAAATAAATAACTGAAGTCAAGAATCGAAAGACTTACTCAACGGCTAAAGCTAATTGCTTGATAACAGATGTTGGAGGAAAGTTATTGGTGTCCATGGTATTTAAAATGTCTACAGAGGGAATTGCTTCTAAAGCCTATAGGACAACAATCTCATTAAGAAATCCCTTCATTTGAATTTTATTAGAACATAAAATAGACATTTTAATTCTCATTACAGTAACTCTCACTTGCAGGTGAGCAAAAATAAATAGAATCATAAATGTACCTTTGATTCCGCATCATTCTTTACTTTTAGAAAGTATAAGTTTTCATCATAGAATGCAACAGACGTGGTTGAATTTTCAACTTTCTCTGAATCTTCAACTCCTTTTTTCCCTAACCGTATATTCTTGAATCTTTCCTGCCATTCTTGTTTGGTCCCCAAATTTGCAGGCATCCACTTTGAATGCTTTACCATACTAAGTACTCAGCAGAATGTTGAAGCCTAGTTTGGTAGCTGGAAAAGTGAAGGGAAACTAAATAGCATACAAATTGCAAATCCTCCAATTCAAGTCCAAGCAAACTAAGCTAAACTCTACGACTTTTTTACTTAAATAAGTCGAACATACTTCTAAACTTTACTTCATTTTCTCAGCAGCCAAAAATGGTTCCAAGAATTGTCTAAAGATAGAAATAATAATAACGAAAATAGTCTAATCCTACATTTTAGCTTAAAAAGAAAGCCACATTTTAGTTCCAAAGTTCAACAAAAATTTACCTTAGAATCATCTTCTCTCATCGGACATTCATTTTTGAATTCATTCAGATATGATAATTCACAATCTTCACCAAACGAACAGCAACCAAACAAGATAAAAAAATCTCCGTCACTAATATCTAATAACAATATCATAAAGACCGGAAAATGATAAAAGGAATCTAAAAATAGCAAAGCAGAAAAATAATAACAATAAAATTTTGCAATAGATATTTACAACAAAAAATAGAGAGTTCAAATTTACCTAGATCGAATTTCAAATCAATAAGAACTCTCTCGGCTTTGGCAGCTGTGGAGTGGAGAGCGATTCTTGCTCTAGAGACAAACGATAGAGCTTCCATATCGTGCGCCGTCGGTGCGCACTTTACGATTAGGAGCAGTAAGAGAAAGAAGAGCAAAATATGAAGATAATTTGTTATAATGGAAATGGATCAAAACGGTGGATTCCTTTATATTTATATATATATATATTCAGATAGAGAAAACAAAGGAGAAAAAACACAAAAAACAATTCGGAAACTTTCAATCGTCAAATGAGAAAAGAGATTTGGTTTCGCGAGAGAGCTTTGACTATGGGAACATGGGAGAAACTGAGATGAAGCACTCTTCGGCAACTAGCAGCATATGGGTTTGGGTAAACGGCGAGAATGAAAAAATAGATGAAGGGGGAAAATGAAAAAGGCTAAAATTGCGGCGTTTATTAAAAAAATGCCAGTATGAGTCTTTAGAGGCGTTTTTTTAATTAAAATGCTACTAAAGTACTACGTTTTAGCGGCACTTTTTGCTTAAAACGCCATTAAAGTATTATGTCTTAGTGGCGTTTTGTTGAAAAACGCCACTAAAGTACTAGGTTTTAGTGGCGTTTGTCTAAAAACGTCACGATATATGTACCCTATTGCGCCATTTGTTTAAAAATGCCACTAAAGAACGATTATATGGCGGTGTTTGTTTACAAACGCACTAAAGTATTGATCTTTAGCGGCGTTTGTCAAATAAACGCCACTAAGGTACAAGTTTTAGAGGCGTTTGTTGAGAAACGCCGTTAATGTTACAATTTAGTGGCATTTTGGATATAAAAGCTACGATATGTACAAATTTAGTGACGTTTTCTTTGAAAACGCCGCAACAAACGCCACTATATACCTGTTTTGCTGTAGTGGTGGACCACGAAATATTCCAATCCATCATTATGGCATTATACATTTGATAATAGTTTAACGACCATCAGTACCACATTTGATAATAATTTAATGATTCAATATCATTTTCTCTCGTTTAAAATATCATCTCCATATTTGATCCGACAATTTAAAAAAAATTATAAATTATTTGATACGAAGGATTATAATATTAGGTTACTACCTAAAATTTTATTTTATATGATTAACTTTAATTATTATCACTTAGATGACATATTATAATTAACTTTAAAAGAAAAGAAATTTCACATTTTTACAAACACAAGTTAGCATTAAACACAAATCTTAAATAATAATTCATATGAAAGTTATTTTAAATATAATTCAGATGAACTTATTTTAAATAATAAATTAATTTAAATAAAGTTAATATTTAATAAAAATATTAGAAAATTTATTTGGGGATTATTTTTTAAAATTTAATAAAATATTAAATTTATAATTAAACATTAAACATATGATTGAAAATTTTAATTGAGAATGAAATTTATAATAGAAAATTATATTTTTTTTTACCAAATAGTTCTCACAATAATTTTTTCGGATCATATCAATATAAAATTCAGGTTATAAACTCTAACACACATTATAAGATTGAGTTTGGATCAAATTATCTTCTCTAAATGATAATTTAATTCAAAATATTGAATGACTAGAAGTTGAAATTGAACCTAAATGATAAGATTGACAAACAAATAAACATATTTTTTACAAGAATATAACAGTAATTCTATATATACTTAATTAGACACATACCCTATTCAACATGAATTGACTGGAATAAAATTTAATTGATTTGGCATTGACCTGATCTAAAAATCAACCGATCTAATATTGATCCGATCAAAAAATTAATCACTTTATATTGACCCGATCCAAATCTAACCGATCCGATATTAACCCGACCAGAAATTCAATTGATCCGTTATTGACCAGAACTAAAAAAATGACCTGACCCGATACCTGAACTGCTCCAATTTACTATACACCCAAACTTAATTCGAACCAAACCCGATCTGAACCGAATGAAATTAATTCGAATGTAATCTAGACCTAAAATAAACCAACTCGAAAGGACCTGATCCTTCATGATATCAAGTGAAATTAAAATTTCAAAATATATTTTGAGTTTATATTTATTATGATATGTGTTTTAAGCATGTAATGGTCTAATAACATTGTCTTTAAAAATTTAAATCAATGCCTGCTATTGCTTTCTTACATTTACTTAAAATAATATCATAATCGGATCAAAGTTTATTTTTTTACTTAATATGTTTTATTAAAAATTTATAATATTTAATTATTTGTATATATTAGCTCTATTATTATTATTTTGTTCTTTCTTTTCGTTTTATACTATATGAGGAATTACTTGGAACTTAAGGGAAAGTGAAAATAAAAACAATTATTATATAATAAATTTTGAAAACATTATTTGATACGCATAATATGTAAAATTAAGTTTATTTATTTTAAAGCTTAATATAAATAAGTGTTGAGACTATATTTGTTTTCTAATTTATGTGATTAAATTTTTCGGTTAATGTAGGTATCTAACATTAACATTTTAAGTGTTTGGTCCATCACAATAGTTAAAAATTCATTAAAAATTAATCAATCAATCAGTGTTTGACATATGGCCTAATTTTTAATTTCTTTTAATTTTAAAACCCAAAATTCATAATTTTCTTGAAACCCCCAATTTTCTTATTTTTTTTAAATTGTCACACCCCAATTTAGGGGCTAGATTTTATTAATTTAAAGTATCAAATTAAAGTTGTAAAAGAGGAAAAATTGAGGATCAAATTGTAAATTTTTAAAAGTTGTAGCTTATTTTTGAAACCTGTGGAAAGTTCATGGACTTAACCCTGAATTTTACCATTTTTTCTGGTCAATGAAAAATAAACCCGGTTAACCCCCCAAAATCCCCAAATTGGAAAAAAAATCCAAATCCCTAGCTCAACCCAACACCTCTAAATTCTCTACCATCCGACCGCCGTTGAGCTTCGTACTGCCTCCGTTCGGCTAGTCATCGCCTGGCGACCAAAACCCAACCCTCATTCTGTTATGAAACAACTTCGTTCGTCATAAATTGGCGCACGAACGTGAGACGAAATAAACCCCCCGTCGTATTGGTTTTTGCTTGATTCTGACCGATCTGGCAACCGTCTAGCCTCACCGCCACCATCATCTGGTTCCCCGTCCCGTTTCGACCAAAACCCACTCAGGTTTGTCCCTCATCGCTGTTGTCTCCATCGATCACCGGTTAATAAGGTTTCTTATGTTTGTTGGGTTGATTTGAATTGTTTGGACCGAAATCAGACTAATGTGGAAATAAATCTTGATTTGTTGAAGCTTTCGAAGTAATCAGCCGACCTACCCGCCCCTTTTCGCCGTCTCACACACCACCACGCATCGTCGGTTGCACGTGGGCTTGCTTCCCAACTGAGACTTCTAGAAATATTGAGTCAACTCTATCTAGTTAACCAAGTCAGCCGAGTCAACTTGTGAGTCAACCCCATTGAGTCAACTCGGATAGAGTTAACCTGACCAGTTAACATTGACCGTTTGATCGTTGACCGTTGATCAGTCTGACAGTTGACTTTGATGAAAAATTCAAATTTTTGGAAAAGTCTTGTTTTATGTTTTTTACGTCCTGAATCAAAATCCAAAGGCTGTTTCACCAAATTTGTACTATGTAAGCCATTTTTCAGTGATTTATCTTCATAATCAAACTTGGTTTTCCGATTAAGTTCAGTTTCTGACGTAAATTCTGACATTTTTTTTCACCCGGGTGGGGAAAAGACTGATACCGACTTGGGGTTTTCTCTTTGAAAGGAGTTTTTAAAATGTGAGGAGTTACCATCAATCATTTAAGGTGCAATTGGGATGCCTTAAAAACTGGGTGATTTTAATAAAACATTTTATTTTTATCAAAATACCGAGTTTTAAGGTCTGTAAAAATCCAGAAATCGGGTTCAGGAGTCAGTTACGCATGGAGAAGGATTATCACCCCCACAAGCGCCCAAAAATTGGTACCTAGTTGATTACCCTTTATTTAAAATCAAAAATTTGAGTTCGATTTTTTTTAATTTGAAAATTATTACGGATGCAAAGTTGAAAAGGGTATTCGTTTATTGAGACCGATAGCATTTTCTCCCAAGCGTAAATGCGGGAGATCAACTATTGTTCCTAATAACTGAACATTGCCTTAATTTTAGAAAATATGACTCAGTTTTTAAAAGGATGTTGACCTATTTCGAGAATCACCAGTAGTCACCCCTGATTACACTTGGGGAGATGTACCATTAATTCCCTAATAAGTGAACATTGCCTTAGGATTAAAAATAAAATGCGATCAAATGAATTTTTATTCCTCTTAATTAAGCTAAGGGTAAATTAAGGCTTTTTCTAGCTTAAAGTATCAAATTATGAAATTAAAGGAACCTATAAACTCAAACCTAAAAATGTAGGCTCTAATATTAATCCTATTTGATTTTAATCAATTATCGAATCGAATAATCGAGATGATCCCTCTAGCATTTAGGCAAGGGCCAACTCGAATTATTCCCTAAATGTAAAGGACTAGATTGAAATCTAATCTAAAGTAGATGCTCTATTTAACCTATTTAATTATGTCAAAATTAAAACACTAATCGATGTTCAGGGACTAAAAAGGTCAATATCTAAAAATATTGATTTCTAAAAGATCTAAAATCTTAGGACCTAAATTGATAATTTCTAAAGTTGAGGACTAATTAAAAACATAATTATTTAAACTATTAAACCTAAAGTATTTTTTAGAAAATATTAATTATTAATAAATTTTAAAAGTCGAGCAATCGATTCGAGTAATTGGGCATCTATTATGAAAACTCGACTCGAATTGTTCCCTTATTAAAACTAATATGAAATCCTAATTTCTAAGTTCAATTCGAGTGTTAATCTAATTTAAAACTAAATCTAATAAATCAAGCCATGAAACAAACAAGTAATAATAAACCTAATTAAAATAAAAAGGTAAACAACATGAAATGAAAAATGAAAAAATTAAAATAAACATAAATACAAGGACCTAATCGCATAAATGTGAAATTACTAAACTAAATGGGAACAAATTAAACATGCAATAGGGGCTAAATTAAAACAAATCAAAATGCGAGGGATAAATCGAAATAAAATAAAAAATAGATTTATGGATTAAAATGTGAAACACACTTGAAATTGAAAGGACCTAAAGGAAAATAAACCATTTATTTAAGCCTAAAAAATTTGTTTAAATAAAAAGGAAAAATACAAAACCAGTCCACATGAATTTTAAAAAATTTAAAAGGTCACTACACATGACTAAAGTGTAAAAACACGCTAAAAGTAGGGGGACTAAAAGGAAATTATACCAAAAATTATAAAGCATAAATAGAAAAGGTAAAATCAAAAAATTGATCCCTAACAGTGACCTCTTTGAAAAACACGGGAATTGTTAGCGGGCGAAATAGTAATTTCCCCCGAAACTTTTCTATAAAAGTAAACTTCTTTCTTTTTTTTATAATTTTCATTTTTTTTAAACTAGAGAGAGGCTCTCCCCTCTATCTAGAAAACCGGCCCACTACCAGTGGCCGGGCCATCGCCGGCTGACTCCTCTCGACACTGTGGTCCCAGATCCGGGCTCGATTTTGTGAAAAACAGCCCTCAACATTGCAAAAATAGTAGAGACTGTTCGGCTACCTCTCCATTCGGAGACCATGAACCGCCCCCCAACGACTCAGGTATACCTGATCTACTCTATTTTTATTTTCTTGCATTTTTTGACTGGAAAAATGACTTGGATCGTTGGTTGTTTGTTATTATTGTTGAAAAAAATTATTTTGTTGTTTGAATATAATGATGCCTTCGAAATGAAATGAGGAAAAAATGGGGGTTTATTTAAAAAAAACTATTTTCTTTACATATATTTAGAACCGAAAGTAGTGAAAAAAAAAAGAAAAAGAAAAAAGCCCTTCAAATATTAAAGAAAACTGAAAAATAAAAAACCTTCAAATTGCTTCTATATTGCCTTGAAAAAAGGGGTTAGAGTGCCTCTTTTTTCAGAACCGAGAGAATTTTTTTACAGATTGTTGTATGGGTTTTATACCATATTACAATGAAAACTGAAAATGGTTTCTTGTTGTTTGTTTGTGCTGTCATGGCAGGGGGTTACGTGGAGTTTGCGGGTGGGTTTGTTGCAGCAGTAGGTATGGCAGAAAAGGTAATGGTGAGCAACAGGGCATGGCCTTGTTTGACTTCTCTTTCTTTCTTTTTATTTTTATTAATATAATAATATATATGGTGAAAAATTGGTGATTATAGCTGCCCCTCTTTGCTCATTGTTGTGCAATAGGAATAAAGCAAAGACGTAAAACACCAATTTTTATTTGTTCAGCCCATCAGTAAACTTCGAGCTCTAAGTTCTTCTCATCATTATCTGTTCACTGGAAATGTTCGTCCTTTAAGTGAGTCGTCGCTGATTCGAAATGTTGTGAATCGATCCAAGGTTGAATAAGTTCTTCTCATGAATTCTCTACTGGGAATGTTTGTCCCTCATTTGAGGCTTGGCTGATTTGAAGTGTTATGAATCGAGCACAGGAAATGTAATCCCTCTGGTGTTGCTGATTTGAAGTGTTGTGTACCGAAAATGTTGAAAACATCCTGCCCGAAGGTCTTATGGATGGCTTAAAGGACTTATCATCTTGCTCGAAAGACTTAGATGACCCGAAGGATTTCAGCATCATGCTCGAAAGACTTACTGATGGCTCGAAGGACTGACTCATCAAGAAACCCTTGAAAATCAAGCTTAGCTTCTTAAAATGTTTCGTTTTCAGTTGTCATCAAGGAACATCTAAAAATTAGGCTTAGCTTTCTTTAAAAATTATTTGGAGATCATCATCAAGAAACCCCCAAAAATCAGGCTTAGTTTCTAAAAACTCACTTGAAAACATCATGCTCGAAGGTTTTATGGATGGCCCAAAGTACTTATCATCTTGCTTGAAATACTTATAGATGACCCGAAGGATTTAAGCATCATGCTCGAAAGACTTACTGATGGCCTGAAGGACTTACTCATCAAGAAACCCTTGAAAATCAAGCTTAGTTTCTTAGTTGTCATCAAGGAACCCCTAAAAATTAGGCTTAGCTTCCTTTAAAAATTCTTTGGAGATAATCATCAAGAAACCCCTAAATATTAGGCTTAGTTTCTAAAAACTCATTTGAAAACATCCTGCCCGAAGGTCTTATAGATGGCCCAAAGGACTTATCATCTTGCTCGAAAGGCTTATAGATGATCTGAAGGATTTAAGCATCATGCTCGAAAGACTTACTGATAGTCCGAATAACTTACTCAACAAGAAACCCTTGAAAATCAAGTTTAGTTTCTTAAAATCTTTCGGTTTTGGCTATCATCAAGGAACCCCTAACAATTAGGCTTAGTTTCATTTAAAATTATTTGGAGATAATCATCACGAAACCCCTAAAAATCAGGCTTAGTTTTTAAAAACTCATTTGAAAACATCAAGAAACCCCTAAAATTAGGCTTAGCTTCCTTTTAAAAAAATTCTTTGAAAATCGTCATCAAGAAACCCCTGAAAATCAGGCTTAGTTTCTAAAAAATCATTTGAAAATATCAAGAAACCCCTAAAAATTAGGCTTAGATTTTTTGAAAAAATTCTTTGAAAATCATCATCAAGAAACCCCTAAAAATTAGGCGTAGCTTCTTTTTAAAAAAATTCTTTGAAAATCAGGCTTAGTTTCTAAAAAATCATTTGAAAATATCAAGAAACCCCTAAAAATTAGGCTTAGATTTTTTTAAAAAATTCTTTAAAAATCATCATCAAGAAACCCCTGAAAATCAGGCTTAGTTTCTAAAAACTCTTTTGAAAATATCATGTTGTTTGGGTATCGTGCCCCCCACATCAAAGTAATGATTCTTCTTGGATTAGGTTCCTCAATGCTTTAGGTTCTGCCACTCAGAATATAATTCTCTTCATTCAAGGCTTGAGTTCTGTCTTTTCCTTCTATTCTTTTCTTGAAAAATCTGTAAAGATATGTTTTGATGTATGAAATGTGAATGCAATATGTATCTATATGCAATGTATGACTCTCTTATATGTAGAAATGTTTATCAGTAACCCTTTTTTGAATTCCAAATAGAGATCTCGACCTTCCTTCACTTGATCACTCTTGTATGGAGTCTGCCCTCGATATCAGCATGGTCAAACTAATCATCCGGAACAAACATGTCCCTCTCTTCTTCTATCTTTTGTCTTGCTTTTTCAACATGATCATAGAAGAAGTGCTTCCTCCCTTGAATTCTTGTTGTGACCAGGTAGATGATTGTACACCTTACACATCTTTGACTTGACCTTTCAATTAGAATTGTTTCTCAAGAGTCCTTTGCTAATTGAAGTGTGAATGGTTCAATTCAAGGTGAGCTCTTTTATTGTTCATCTTCGATCCTGGCACTACAAGTGGCGGGGGTCATTCATCATGTATGTTTAATTCGAATATTGTTACATCTGGTTTTGGTAATGCCCAATGTGGGTACTCATGGCTCTCTTCATTCCAAAATCTTAATTTTGAATGGCCTCACTCTTGTGTCGCTAATCAGAAATATTAACAAATAGCTTGAGGGCTTCTCTTTATGATGCCACAACCAGATAGACACTTAAGAAGTGATCAGTTCCTCTAACATGATTGTCTTCAATCTTTTCTATGAGTTGGGATGTGTGCCACCTTTAACTAATGTGATCATCTACTTCTGATAACGTCACAATGAAGTGTTAGAAGTTCTATCCTTTAGTCCTTATGATCTCTAGGACTATTTGCTTTTAAGAAATGCTTCATTATTCTAGCATCATTTTTCTTTTTCTTTTTTCCGATAGAGGCAGAATAAGCCTCACCAGGTTCAAGGACCTTTTTCACTCGAGATTGTTCTGTTTGAAAATATTTTTCTCTTTTCTTTTATTTTAGAAATGTGAAATTTTTTTTGAATAAAATTAAAAAGTGTTGTCATTTTCTTCCGACTCATAATCAAATCAAATTGTAAAACAAGAGTTCACTGAATATCAAATAAGTCAAATTTTCTTTTAATCCTTCAAAAATTATATACATTTAAAAAGTGTAAAGATTAATGTTGATAAAAGGCTTAGGATGACTTGGGAATGTAATGTGTTTCAAGTTAATTTGGGGAGGTAATGTGTTTCAGGTTGGCCTCTTGCTTTTTTGATTATGGTGTTCATTGACCTGATGAAGCAGCCGTCATGCTTCTCTTTTGGAAATGTTCACTGGTTCTCAGCCATAGTGAGTGCCTTTGGAATGCGCAATGCTTCATCAAAATGTATAAGATCGTCTTCTGTGATGTGGTTGATAATCTTCATGTTCGAGCTGCCTTTTCAGGTTTCAACTCTAATTATCCTTTAGTTTCAAGACGTTATCTAAAATTTTATGTCTTAAACCCTCCTTTTATTATTTTTTCCTTATCATGCATTAAAGATTTTAGAAATCATTTTTTGTAAATAAAATTAACCCTGAGGGGCATAATGAAATCTGAAGACAAAATCTCCACTTAGGAAGCCATGTATGATTAGAAGGGTCTTTTCAGGCACTTAATGTAGTTCGAGGCTCATAGTTATGAAAGAAATTGATAAATAAGCCCAAACAGGTGTTTAAGGGTTAACGAACCAAGGATCAATTCGTCCTGTTGTCTTCATCTTGTCTTGCTCGATTTGAATCTGCTTGCGTGTCTTTTATTCTCTTTTTATTTTCCTTTGGTTTTTCATGATCTTCGGGTGAATTGATTTGAGTCACTCGTCTTGAAGTATTTTATCGGTTTTCTTTCCTTTTTTTTTCCTTTTTTTCTATTTTCTCTTTCTTTTTTTTCTTTTTTTTTTTTCCTTTTTTCTTTTTCTCTTTTTTTTCCTTTTTCCCTTTTATATTATTATGTCCTTTTTGCTATATCTTTTTTCTTTCTCTCTGTGTCGTCAACACGATTTGATCTTCGAACGCTTTGTATTTGATCTACCTTGCAGTATCTTGTTATTTCTCACTTTATTTCATCATGACTTGCTTCTGTAGCAAAATCTATATAGATGATCTTCACTCATGCGAGT